>NC_069507.1:208542059-208887059 GCF_027579735.1 Bombina bombina
AGTTCGCCAGAGCTTAATAGGTTGCCACTGAAGTCCTCTTCCAGACCTCCATGGTGACATCATGGAGCTGGTGGATGTTAGAAACCTTGCGCTCCCCCACCTTCAGTTTGAGGATGCCCACAGATGATCAATAGGGTTTAGGTCTGGAGTCATGCTTGGCCAGTCCATCACCTTCACCCTCAGCTTCTTTAGCAAGGCAGTGGTCGTCTTGGAGGTGTGTTTGGGGTCATTTTCATGTTGGAATATTGCCCTGTGGCCCAGTCTCAGAAGAGAGGGGATCATGCTCTTCTTCAGTATGTGTGACATCTACTTTACCTATGTTCCTCTCTCACTGCCCCTTTAAGTGGGTGTACACCTTTTTACACCAGATTACACCTGAGACCTATATCAGTCTGCCTTTACCACTCTAGCTTTACTTGGTATTGGTTATTTCTCAGTGAATCGTATCCTGTCTACTTCTAACCAAGCCTGAATACTAACCGCCAGTGATACTCTAGCTTTTAACTTGCATTCCAGACTTGTGCTTGAGTTAATCCTTGGTCGGCTTCTTAATTACATATTCTTTCCTCCTGCCTGCTAACTTGTATACGGAAGTTACCAACCGCCACAGCATACTGTCTCTCAGCTGCTCTGACGTCATCCCTGCAGCCTGTGAGTTGGTTATCCGTATCCTGCACCTTTGCGATAAACCCAGCTGAAGTTCATCTGCTCTTGCTGCTAAAAGTCGCTCAATACATCCTGCTGTCGACTGAAGTCTTCCTTCCACCACTTGACCTATTCCTCCGGCAGCTCCACTTCCAATTAACCTCCTGCTGCATTCTCAGTCTGTGAAAGCTTTTTCCAGTCCTCCCTGTTCCTCGTTAGGGTAAGAATTTGTTCCTTTTTGTTTTAAGTCTCAAATTATATAGTTAACCATACCACTTTCCTATAGATTTACTCCTCCTACATTTAAATAGGTATATGCTGTCTCTCCACTGCTGTGACATTCATAACATCAGGTACACAGCATTAGTGGAGCAGAAGGCTAGAGACCATATATAACCTGCCTACATATCATCTGAAATTAGTACTTGTTCTTCTAAGAGCTTTTTACTCTTTTCTATGTTATATTTGCAACACACATATCTTATGTTAGTTCTGCAGTTGTGGTTCAGTATTATAGCACGCTCTCAAAATATAGTAGGTGTTTCACTAGCAGTAACCTTGTTCTCCTATATGGAAAAGTCTCTATCTGAAACACCACAGGAAACACCACAGGAGTGTTACAGAATTACCAAGCCTGGAAAAAGAAATCAAATTGACCGTGGACCCAGCAGAACTCGCAAATCATCTAATGGCATTATCCCAAAAAGTGGAGCAACTCACTCAGGGAATGAGAGAACTACTGATGGAAAACCAGACCCTGAAAAGTGTGCTTAGGGAGAGTTTACTAAATAAAAACCCAACTCCTGATATTTCTCCTGAACCTCACGTTAGTACATTCACAGGAGACTGCAACCTATTTAGGCAATTTTGTGATTCTTGCACTGTTTTTTGCATTAAAACCTAAAACCTTCCCAACAGAACGTATTAAAGTGCTGACTGTTATATCTTTCCTTAGAGGAGAGCCCAGGCCATAGGCTGATACATTCTATGAATTAAATGACCATATTCTAAATTCTTTAGAGCAATTTATTAAGGCAATGTCTGATCTTTACCAAGACCCCCATAAGCAGATAACTGCCAAAAATAAGATAAGAACCCTTAAACAAAATAAAAGCCCAGTTGAGGACTACATTTCTGAAATTAAGACCTGGCAAAAGGACTCTGAGTGTAACGAGGTGTCTCTTAAAAATCAATATTGCCTCAGCCTCTCAGAGAGCATTAAAGATGACTTAGCAAGAGTTGATATTCCAAAAACCCTTGAAGCTCTCATGTCCTTAACTATAAAGATAGGTAGAAGATTCAGGGAAAGGAGACATGAAAAATACTCTCATGATAATGTACAGAAAATAAATCCTTATTACCCCTCTCATACTTCCACTAAACCAAAGACGTGATTAAAATCTATGCATGTATTGTGCATCCAAGGGACACCCAGTATCAGATTGCCCTTCACTGAAAAGACAGAAGAATGGTAAGCTTGAATTTAGTTATGACTGTCTCTCTATTGCAAGTTCCCCCAAACCTTACTGTCTCCTACCTATCTCCTTACAGTGGGATCATCACCTCCTCAAGTTTGATACTGTCATCAGTTCTGGAGCTTATGCTAATTATATAGATTATACTATCACTGTACATAATAAAATCCCACTGGTTGAAAAAAGAAAACCTGTTTCTGTGCATATCATTGATGGCAAATAATTATCCACTGGTCCGAATACACACCAAACCGTTCCTATACTCGTTACTACACATGAAAATCATTTTGAATACATTACATTTGACGTTATTTCATCCCACATTTTTCCTATTATATTTGGTTTACATTGGCTTTGTTTACATCAGCCTACTATACAGTGGTCTAATAATAACATACTTTTCCAATCACAGTACTGTAAAACCACCTGTCTCCCCTCTATTCCTTTGTTACAGATCTCAGAGGTTCAAATACCGCTTGAATACACGGATTTCAAACATGTGTTTGACAAAAAAGATGCTGAGACCCTTCCGCCTCATAGGGACTATGATTGTCCAATTGAGAATATCCCTGGTTCTGATATTCCCTATGGCCATATCTTCCCTCTTTCAAAACTAGAATTACAAGAATTAAAGAATTATATCAATGAAAATTTATAAATAAAACGCTTCATATAACCATCAACCTCACCAGCAGGTGCAGACAATTAAAGAAGAGGACCATAAAAAAATGCTACCCTCTTCCCCTCATCCCTGAGTTGATCAACAGGTTACAAGGGGATACAGTTTTCTCTAAATTAGAACTACGTGGAGCCTACAACCTTATCAGGATACGCTCAGGTGATGAGTGGCTTACAGCCTTCCGCACACTGTTCTGAAAACAGTACACAAATCCAAACCTGGCTGGACATCCTGGTACTCAAAGAACTATTAAACTCCTTAAAAGACCTTTTTAATGGCCTAACATGAACAATGATGAATTGAAAGATGTTCAAACATGTCACACCTGTAACTCTTGCAAGGTTGATAGGAAGAAACCATCTGCTTTTTTTCTTTCTCTGCCCGTACCAGAAAGGCCTTGGATGGACATAACTGTTGACTTTATTGTTGACCTATCAGCTTCACAGAATAATAGAACCATAGTGGTTATTGTAGATATTTTCTGTAAAATGGCACACTTTGTACCCTGCCATAAACTTCCTACTTCCTTGGAAACAGTTAATCTTCTAATTAAACATGTAATAAAGCTTCATGGATTGCCAACCAGCATAACTACAGATCATGGAACTCAGTTCACCTCCAAACTATGGTGACAACTATGTTCAACCTTGAAAATAGAACAACGGTTAAGTACCTAATTTCATCCACAGAAAAACGGACAGACCTAGAGAACCAACCAGTGGTTGGAGGAATACATACGTTGTTACACCACATTTCAGCAGAACAACTGGACTTCCCTACTTCCACTAGTTGAGTTTACTTACAACAGCTAACATCATACCAGCCTACAGACAACACCATTCTTTGCTAATTATGGATTTCATCCAACTTTCCATTTATACCTTGAACTCCAGAGTGACTGTCCGGTTGTTAATGACCTAACTAATACAATCTCTGAAAATTTCACAACTCTTAGCGAGAACATTAAAATTGCCTCAGGCGTAGACCCTCTCCTCAATACGCTATCGGAGATCTAGTCTGGTTATCAACAAAAAATCTGATGTTATCTACTCCCTTGCAGAAACTAAACAGGTTCTACTTTGGACCGTTTCCTATTACGAAAGTAGTCAACGCAAATGCTGTTAACCTCCAGTTGCCACAGGATTATAAAATACATCCAACATTTCATGTGTCTCTCCTCAAACCCTACAAATCGATCTGGAATGTCTTCTCTGTGCCATCATCCCAGGTCCCAATTCAGCCTGATCGGGAATTCGAGGTCGGCAGTATTCTGGATTCTAGAAGGGTGTCGGGACGTTTGCAGTACCTGGTTAACTGGAAGGGCTATCCGCATGATGGGGACTCTTGGGAGCCATCTACGAACCTTTTGGCTCCCAGGCTCGTATCTCTCTTTCACAGACAAAATCCCGACTGTCCTCGACCTTGAGCCACTGAGTGGTTCTTTTGGGGAAGGAGTATGTGACATCTTCTTTACCTATGTTCCTCTCTCACTGCCCCTTTAAGTGGGTGTATACCTTTTACACCAGATTACACCTGAGAGCTATATCAGTCTGCCTTTACCACTCTAGTATTGCTTGGTATTTGGTTATCTCTCAGTGAATCGTATCCTGTCTACTTCTACCCAAGCCTGAATACTTTTGGTAATTCTGAAGCCTCTACAATTCTGGTGTTCTCCTCTGCTAACCACCAGTGATACTCTAGCTTTTAACTTGCATTCCAGACCTGTGCTTGAGTCAATCCTTGGTCGACTTTCAAATTACATGTTCTTTCCTCCTGCTTGTTAACTTGTATATGGAAGTTACCTACCACTACAGTATACTCTCTCTCAGCTGCTCTGAAGTCGTCCCCGTAACCTGTAAGTTGGTTATCCGTATCCTGCACCACTGTGATAAACCCAGCTGAGGTTCATCTGCTCTTGCTGCCAAAAGTCGCTCCTTACATCCTGCTGCTGACTGAAGTCTTCCTTCCACCGATTGACCTATTCCTCCAGCAGCTCTGCTTCCAATTAACCTCCTGCTGCATTCTCAGTCTGTGACAGCTTTCTCCATTCCTCCATGTTCCTTATCAGGGTAAGAATGTTTTCCTTTTTTGTTTTAAGTCTCAAATTATATATTTAACTATACTACTTTCCTATAGATTTACTCCTTCTACATTTGAGTAGGTCTATACTGTCTCTCCACTGCTGTAACACTCAGAAGGCTAGAGACCATATATAACCTGCCTACATATCATCTGAAATCAGAACTTGTTCTTCTAAGAGCTTTTTACTCCTTTCTATGTTATATTTGCAACACACATATATTATGTTAGTTCTGCAATTGTGGTTCAGTATTATAGCATCTCTCAAAATATAGTAGGTGTTTCACTCACAGTAACCTTGTTCTACTATAAGGAAAAGTCTCTATCTGAATGTCCAAATTGGGCCCAAAGTGTCAATATTTTGTGTGACCACTATTATTTTCCAGCCCAGCATTAACCCTCTTGGGCATGGAGTTCGCCAGAGCTTAATAGGTTGCCACTGAAGTCCTCTTCCAGACCTCCATGGTGACATCATGGAGCTGGTGGATGTTAGAAACCTTGCGCTCCCCCACCTTCAGTTTGAGGATGCCCACAGATGATCAATAGGGTTTAGGTCTGGAGTCATGCTTGGCCAGTCCATCACCTTCACCCTCAGCTTCTTTAGCAAGGCAGTGGTCATCTTGGAGGTGTGTTTGGGGTCATTTTCATGTTGGAATATTGCCCTGTGGCCCAGTCTCAGAAGAGAGGGGATCATGCTCTTCTTCAGTATGTGTGACATCTACTTTACCTATGTTCCTCTCTCACTGCCCCTTTAAGTGGGTGTACACCTTTTTACACCAGATTACACCTGAGACCTATATCAGTCTGCCTTTACCACTCTAGCTTTACTTGGTATTGGTTATTTCTCAGTGAATCGTATCCTGTCTACTTCTAACCAAGCCTGAATACTAACCGCCAGTGATACTCTAGCTTTTAACTTGCATTCCAGACTTGTGCTTGAGTTAATCCTTGGTCGGCTTCTTAATTACATATTCTTTCCTCCTGCCTGCTAACTTGTATACGGAAGTTACCAACCGCCACAGCATACTGTTTCTCAGCTGCTCTGACGTCATCCCTGCAGCCTGTGAGTTGGTTATCCGTATCCTGCACCTTTGCGATAAACCCAGCTGAAGTTCATCTGCTCTTGCTGCTAAAAGTCGCTCCTTACATCCTGCTGTCGACTGAAGTCTTCCTTCCACCACTTGACCTATTCCCCCGGCAGCTCCACTTCCAATTAACCTCCTGCTGCATTCTCAGTCTGTGAAAGCTTTTTCCAGTCCTCCCTGTTCCTCGTTAGGGTAAGAATTTGTACCTTTTTGTTTTAAGTCTCAAATTATATAGTTAACCATACCACTTTCCTATAGATTTACTCCTCCTACATTTAAATAGGTATATGCTGTCTCTCCACTGCTGTGACATTCATAACATCAGGTACACAGCATTAGTGGAGCAGAAGGCTAGAGACCATATATAACCTGCCTACATATCATCTGAAATTAGTACTTGTTCTTCTAAGAGCTTTTTACTCTTTTCTATGTTATATTTGCAACACACATATCTTATGTTAGTTCTGCAGTTGTGGTTCAGTATTATAGCACGCTCTCAAAATATAGTAGGTGTTTCACTCGCAGTAACCATGTTCTCCTATATGGAAAAGTCTCTATCTGAAACACCACAGGAAACACCACAGGAGTGTTACAGAATTACCAAGCCTGGAAAAAGAAATCAAATTGACCGTGGACCCAGCAGAACTCGCAAATCATCTAATGGCATTATCCCAAAAAGTGGAGCAACTCACTCAGGGAATGAGAGAACTACTGATGGAAAACCAGACCCTGAAAAGTGTGCTTAGGGAGAGTTTACTAAATAAAAACCCAACTTCTGATATTTCTCCTGAACCTCACGTTAGTACATTCACAGGAGACTGCAACCTATTTAGGCAATTTTGTGATTCTTGCACTGTTTTTTGCATTAAAACCTAAAACCTTCCCAACAGAACGTATTAAAGTGCTGACTGTTATATCTTTCCTTAGAGGAGAGCCCAGGCCATAGGCTGATACATTCTATGAATTAAATGACCATATTCTAAATTCTTTAGAGCAATTTTTTAAGGCAATGTCTGATCTTTACCAAGACCCCCATAAGCAGATAACTGCCAAAAATAAGATAAGAACCCTTAAACAAAATAAAAGCCCAGTTGAGGACTACATTTCTGAAATTAAGACCTGGCAAAAGGACTCTGAGTGTAACGAGGTGTCTCTTAAAAATCAATATTGCCTCAGCCTCTCAGAGAGCATTAAAGATGACTTAGCAAGAGTTGATATTCGAAAAACCCTTGAAGCTCTCATGTCCTTAACTATAAAGATAGGTAGAAGATTCAGGGAAAGGAGACATGAAAAATACTCTCATGATAATGTACAGAAAATAAATCCTTATTACCCCTCTCATACTTCCACTAAACCAAAGACGTGATTAAAATCTATGCATGTATTGTGCATCCAAGGGACACCCAGTATCAGATTGCCCTTCACTGAAAAGACAGAAGAATGGTAAGCTTGAATTTAGTTATGACTGTCTCTCTATTGCAAGTTCCCCCAAACCTTACTGTCTCCTACCTATCTCCTTACAGTGGGATCATCACCTCCTCAAGTTTGATAATGTCATCAGTTCTGGAGCTTATGCTAATTATATAGATTATACTATCACTGTACATAATAAAATCCCACTGGTTGAAAAAGAAAACCTGTTTCTGTGCATATCATTGATGGCAAATAATTATCCACTGGTCCGAATACACACCAAACCGTTCCTATACTCGTTACTACACATGAAAATCATTTTGAATACATTACATTTGACATTATTTCATCCCACATTTTTCCTATTATATTTGGTTTACATTGGCTTTGTTTACATCAGCCTACTATACAGTGGTCTAATAATAACATACTTTTCCAATCACAGTACTGTAAAACCACCTGTCTCCCCTCTATTCCTTTGTTACAGATCTCAGAGGTTCAAATACCGCTTGAATACACGGATTTCAAACATGTGTTTGACAAAAAAGATGCTGAGACCCTTCCGCCTCATAGGGACTATGATTGTCCAATTGAGAATATCCCTGGTTCTGATATTCCCTATGGCCATATCTTCCCTCTTTCAGAACTAGAATTACAAGAATTAAAGATTTATATCAATGAAAATTTATAAATAAAACGCTTCATATAACCATCAACCTCACCAGCAGGTGCAGACAATTAAAGAAGAGGACCATAAAAAAATGCTACCCTCTTTCCCTCATCCCTGAGTTGATCAACAGGTTACAAGGGGATACAGTGTTCTCTAAATTAGAACTACGTGGAGCCTACAACCTTATCAGGATACGCTCAGGTGATGAGTGGCTTACAGCCTTCCGCACACTGTTCTGAAAACAGTACACAAATCCAAACCTGGCTGGACATCCTTGTACTCAAAGAACTATTAAACTCCTTAAAAGACCTTTTTAATGGCCTAACATGAACAATGATGAATTGAAAGATGTTCAAACATGTCACACCTGTAACTCTTGCAAGGTTGATAGGAAGAAACCATCTGCTTTTTTTCTTTCTCTGCCCGTACCAGAAAGGCCTTGGATGGATATCACTGTTGACTTTATTGTTGACCTACCAGCTTCACAGAATAATAGAACCATAGTGGTTATTGTAGATATTTTCTGTAAAATGGCACACTTTGTACCCTGCCATAAACTTCCTACTTCCTTGGAAACAGTTAATCTTCTAATTAAACATGTAATAAAGCTTCATGGATTGCCAACCAGCATAACTACAGATCATGGAACTCAGTTCACCTCCAAACTATGGTGACAACTATGTTCAACCTTGAAAATAGAACAACGGTTAAGTACCTAATTTCATCCACAGAAAAACGGACAGACCTAGAGAACCAACCAGTGGTTGGAGGAATACATACGTTGTTACACCACATTTCAGCAGAACAACTGGACTTCCCTACTTCCACTAGTTGAGTTTACTTACAACAGCTAACATCATACCAGCCTACAGACAACACCATTCTTTGCTAATTATGGATTTCATCCAACTTTCCATTTATACCTTGAACTCCAGAGTGACTGTCCGGTTGTTAATGACCTAACTAATACAATCTCTGAAAATTTCACAACTCTTAGCGAGAACATTAAAATTGCCTCAGGCGTAGACCCTCTCCTCAATACGCTATCGGAGATCTAGTCTGGTTATCAACAAAAAATCTGATGTTATCTACTCCCTTGCAGAAACTAAACAGGTTCTACTTTGGACCGTTTCCTATAACGAAAGTAGTCAACGCAAATGCTGTTAACCTCCAGTTGCCACAGGATTATAAAATACATCCAACATTTCATGTTTCTCTTCAAACCCTACAAATCGATCTGGAATGTCTTCTCTGTGCCATCATCCCAGGTCCCAATTCAGCCTGATCGGGAATTCGAGGTCGGCAGTATTCTGGATTCTAGAAGGGTGTCGGGACGTTTGCAGTACCTGGTTAACTGGAAGGGCTATCCGCATGATGGGGACTCTTGGGAGCCATCTACGAACCTTTTGGCTCCCAGGCTCGTATCTCTCTTTCACAGACAAAATCCCGACTGTCCTCGACCTTGAGCCACTGAGTGGTTCTTTTGGGGAAGGAGTATGTGACATATACTTTACCTATGTTCCTCTCTCACTGCCCCTTTAAGTGGGTGTATACCTTTTACACCAGATTACACCTGAGAGCTATATCAGTCTGCCTTTACCACTCTAGTATTGTGTAAGAAATCACTTGTTTATGTGACAATTCTTTACTTATCTTTAGTACTTTAGAAGTAGAACTGTGGTAATATGTTAATGTAACAAACTGGGAAATATGCTTGCTAGTAAGGAAGCATATAATCCTAATCTGTATTTATATTGCCTCAATAAGCTTCCAATATCAAAGAGTAATGAATACAGGAATGCTTTAGAGGCAGAACAAAGGATATATATTTCTCAAGACAGGAGCAGTAACTAGTTAAGGAAAATACCCTGATTAGTACTCATAGCATGTTTAATATGGCACACTGCAGGTGAGGAGTTAATATTACCATTTAGTAATGGTAGTGCTAGTAGCTTGCTGGCAGATTTATACAGTGTAACACATAGAGGAATGTCAATATTATGGCAAGCTTAAATATGGAAGTAGTGAGAGTAGCAGACTTAGAACACTACAAGTAAAAGCTTATACGGAACCTGATAACCTCATGTGTCGCTATACTTGTTGCAAGCTGAAGGCACTGTGAGTGCTTGAGATCCGGAAGGCTGTGTCAGAGCAGCTGGAAGTCTGTGCACGCTGTGAAGTTGGAACGCTGCCAGGCCTGAGCAGCGTGTGAGGAGTGAATGGCTTGCAGTGACGTCAGAGGAAGCCAGGTAGGAAGACAACAAGCAGCGCTTTTGCCAAGGTGTGCAAGTGAAGTAGTTTAAATGCAGCCGAGTACTTTCTTTCACCAGGATACAAGCTGGAGTTGTGAGTTAATCACTTCAATAAACCAGCAAAGAGTAATTAGACAGTGCAGGCTTTATAGGCAGGAGGAGACAATGTTAAGGTGGTATAGGCTTGATATGGCAAAGTATATATTAAGGTGGAATGTGTAAGATAGGACCATGACATACTCCCCCCCCAAGGAAACATCAAAGAGGTTTCAGGGAGAAGGACGATCCGGATGCCTCCGATGAAACAAAGAGACCAACCTATCTGCAGAGAGATTTGAAGCGGGTTCCCAAGAGTCCTCCGAAGAGTCGTACCCGGACCAATGAACCAGATACTGCAGTTCACCATGCCAACGTCTAGAGTCCAGAATGGCCTGGACCTCGTACTCAGGATCCGGGGTAGGAGAACCCAGGGAAGTGGCTGATAGAGGGGTAGAAGAGTAGCAAGGCTTGATGAGGGACACATGAAATGTCGGGTGAATGCGGTAAGTGGGAGGAAGCTGTAGAGTCACCGTAACCGGGTTTGGAAGAGCAATGATAGAAAAAGGACCAACAAAAAGTTTGTTAAACTTCTTGCAAGGAGTTGGAATCCTCAGATTCTTTGCCGATAACCAGACTTTTTGTCCTACAGCGTAGGTAGGATGAGGGCGATGGCGTAGGTCATAGAACCTCTTTTGGGTGGCCTGTGCTTGCTTGATGTTATCCTGTATGGCGACGTAAGTCTGCTTGATGGAATTGACGAGATCATTCACCTGAGGACAAGGTGAGTGTGTCATAGGCAATGGATGAAATCGGGGATGGTAGCCTGAATTGATATAAAAGGGAGAAAACCCCGTAGAAGTATTGGTGGTATTATTATATGCAAACTCAGCATGTGGGAGGTACGTGGCCCAAGATTCTTGTTTGTGGGAACAGTAGCAACGTAAAAATTGCTCCAGCCACTGGTTGGTTCTCTCACACTGTCCATTGGTCTGTGGGTGGTACGATGTGGTCAAACACTGATGTATGTCTAGTGAGCTACAAAGATGTCTCCAAAATTTTGAGGTGAATTGTGAGCCTCTGTCGCTGAGTACTGTAGTGGGTATTCCATGTAAACGAATAATCTCTCTAAGAAATAACTGAGCTGATTTTTGTGCAGTGGGTAGAGTTTCGGTTGGAATGAAATGTGCCATCTTTGACATGAGATCCACAACAACAAAAATGACGGTGTAACCTTCAGATTTAGGCAAATCAACTACAAAGTCCATGGAGACAGAAGTCCACGGAAATTCGGGAATAGGGAGGTTCTGTAGTAAACCCAGAGGTGGTTGGTGTGAGGGCTTACAGGTTTGACAGGTAATGCAGAGTTTGATGTATTCTTTAACAGTGGTTCTCATAGAAGGCCACCAAAAATACCTCTGTAGAAGGTCAAGTGTCTTGTGTATACCCATATGACCTGCTAATAATGAATCATGGGCAATGGACACTGCCTGATCTCGCAGCGAGGGTGGAACATATAGCCTTGAATCCTTGTAGAGGATTCCAGCATTATCAGGGGTAAGCGTGTAAGCGGTCTTAGTAATGTCTTGTTGTTGATGTGTTTTTAGATCTGTGAGATCATTTGATAGAAGACCTACAAAAGAAGATTTTGGAATGATGGTGGATGGAAATTGAGTAGACTCAGGCTTT
Organism: Bombina bombina; assembly: GCF_027579735.1. Lineage (NCBI taxonomy): Eukaryota > Metazoa > Chordata > Amphibia > Anura > Bombinatoridae > Bombina > Bombina bombina. The sequence goes on from NC_069507.1 coordinate 208,554,083, forward strand.
TTATCCCTTCTAGATAAAGCATCTGCCTTTCCATTCCGTATGCCAGGACGGTAGGCAATGTGGAAGGAGAAACGAGAGAAGTAGAGGCTCCAGCGGAGCTGTCGAGCAGAAAGAGTTCTGTTTGTCTGGAGATACTGTAGATTCTTATGATCAGTAAATATCACTATAGGTTGCTCCGTACCCTCCAATAAATGCCTCCATTGGTCAAAGGATGACTTAATAGCCAACAACTCCTTTTCACCCACTGGATAATTCAGCTCAGCTGGTGTCAGGAGCCTAGAGAAATAAGACACAGGATGTAATGAGTCCTTAGGAGTGGATCTCTGGGATAACACGGAGCCAATGGCATATTCTGATGCGTCAACCTCTAATACGAATTGACACTTTGTGTTTGGTAGATGGAGTATCGGAGAGGTGGTAAAGAGATGCTTCAATTGGTCAAAGGCGGTTTGAGCCTCAGGTGTCCAACAAAATGGAGTCTTTCCCTTAGTCAGATTTGTCAGGGGTTTTGTGATGGCAGCAAAGTTTTGAATAAAGCGTCTATAAAAATTTGCGAAGCCCAAGAACCTTTGAACTTCTTTCACAGAAGAGGGTATAGGCCATGATGATATGGCTGAAATTTTGTTATCCTCCATCTTTATCTGACCCTTACTGATGTGATAACCCAAGAAAGACACCTCTGTGACGTGAAACAAACATTTTTCTAATTTAACATAGAGTCTATGTGTTTGTAGTCTAGACAACACAAGCCTGACATGTTGTATATGTTCTGTCAAAGAGGGTGAGTAAATAAGAATGTCGTCTAAGTAGACAACCAAAAACGTGTCAAGGACATCTCTAAAAATATCATTAATGAAGTTCTGGAATGTCGCCGGGGCATTGCACAGACCGAATGGCATAACCGTATACTCATAGAGACCATACCTAGTCCTAAATGCGGTCAGCCACTCGTCCCTGGCTCTTATTCTGACAAGGTTATAGGCACCCCTCAGATCTAGTTTAGTGAACACTGTGGCGCCACGTAACCTCTCAATCAGTTCTGGGATGAGAGGTAGTGGGTATCTGTTTTTTATTGTTATTTTGTTCAGCTCGCGATAATCTATTATCGGGCGTAAAGACCCATCCTTGTTCTTTACAAAAAACATAGCTGCTGCTGCAGGTGAGGTGGAGGGACGGATGAACCCTTTTTTTAAATTCTCAGTAATATAAGTTTTAAGGTGTTGTAACTCAGGTCTTGAGAGGGGATAAATATGACCATGAGGTATGGTTGCACCAGGCAGCAGATCTATGGGGCAATCATAGGCCCTATGGGGAGGCAATACCTCTGCCTCTTTTTTATCGAAAACGTTTGAAAAATCAGAATATTCAACTGGTATGACAGGAGTGGATGTGATCAAAATATGTTTCCTAGGGAAGCAAGTGTTAGAACAGTAAGAGGAGGGGAAGGAGAGAGAAAGAGTGGACCAATGCAGAGTGGGTTGGTGTAAACGAAGCCAAGAGATTCCCAGTACAATAGGGTAAATAGGAGAGGATATGATATCGAAAGTAATTGTTTCAGTGTGACCAGAGGGAGTTGTGACTAACAGAGGGACAGTTTGATGTGACACCGGACCAGAAGCTAAATGTGACCCGTCAATGACTTTGAGAGGCAGTGGAATGCTTTTTAACTGAAAAGGAATTTTATTAGAATGAACCAAACGAACATCAATGAAATTGGTACAAGCGCCTGTATCAACGATGGCGTTACTGCTGATCCTGTGCTGATCCCACTGTAATTGTAAAGGTAAGGTAAAGTAAGTTGATGTAGCTGACTTTGTGTGAAGACAGTTACTATTTGATTTTGTCTTACCTCGCTTTTGCTTCAGAAGCAGGGGACAATCCTTAACCACATGCTGCGTACCAACACAATACATACACAGATTGAGATTACGGCGTCTGGTCTTTTCTTGCATAGTGAGAGGTCCTCTCAGAAAGCTAATGTCCATAGGCTGGTCAGGGGGAGCAGTAGCAGTAGGCGGAGTCGGGAGCAAGCGGGGTGTGGGGTGGCTAGAACTACCTTTTTCCTGCCTTCGCTCTCTGAGCCTGCGATCTATAGTAGTTGTTAAAGTATAGAAATCCTCTAGGCGATCTGGTATGCCAGTTCTGGAGAGTTCGTCCTTTACTTCCTCTGACAACCCCATTCGATACTGATTCTTGAGAGAGACCTCATTCCAGAGCGAATCTCTGGCCCAAATCTTGAAACGAGTAATATACTCCTCCACTGGAGCTTTTAACTGTTTGAGTCCTCTGAGTTTAGTCTCAGCAGTAATCTGACGATAAGGATCATCATAAAGGTTGGATAAAGCCTTTAAGAAGGCATCAAAAGAATTCAGAATTGGGTCCTGGGACTCATAAAATGAGTCAGCCCAGGCCCGAGGTTCCCCTCGCAGGTATGAGAGAACAGTTAATACTTTGGATCTGTCTGTAGGATAAGTTCTCGGTTTTAAATCGAATAACAACAGGCAGGCGTTTCTGAACTGGCGAAAAGTGGATCTATCACCAGTAAATTTCTCAGGGTAAGAAACCTGGGGCTCAGCCTGGTGGTCATTTCCAGCATTCCTATTGGCCAACACTTCTTTAAGACAGGCTTTGAGACTTTGGTTTTCCACCTGTATATCTCTAAATGCCTGAGTTAAGTTGTCCAGGCGCTGGTTTAAATTATGTAGCTGGGGGGCCACATCTGATGGCTCCATAGTTACAATTTTTTTTTTTTTTTTTTTTTTTTTTTTTTTTTTAAGGCTGGTTTATTATGTAAGAAATCACTTGTTTATGTGACAATTCTTTACTTATCTTTAGTACTTTAGAAGTAGAACTGTGGTAATATGTTAATGTAACAAACTGGGAAATATGCTTGCTAGTAAGGAAGCATATAATCCTAATCTGTATTTATATTGCCTCAATAAGCTTCCAATATCAAAGAGTAATGAATACAGGAATGCTTTAGAGGCAGAACAAAGGATATATATTTCTCAAGACAGGAGCAGTAACTAGTTAAGGAAAATACCCTGATTAGTACTCATAGCATGTTTAATATGGCACACTGCAGGTGAGGAGTTAATATTACCATTTAGTAATGGTAGTGCTAGTAGCTTGCTGGCAGATTTATACAGTGTAACACATAGAGGAATGTCAATATTATGGCAAGCTTAAATATGGAAGTAGTGAGAGTAGCAGACTTAGAACACTACAAGTAAAAGCTTATACGGAACCTGATAACCTCATGTGTCGCTATACTTGTTGCAAGCTGAAGGCACTGTGAGTGCTTGAGATCCGGAAGGCTGTGTCAGAGCAGCTGGAAGTCTGTGCACGCTGTGAAGTTGGAACGCTGCCAGGCCTGAGCAGCGTGTGAGGAGTGAATGGCTTGCAGTGACGTCAGAGGAAGCCAGGTAGGAAGACAACAAGCAGCGCTTTTGCCAAGGTGTGCAAGTGAAGTAGTTTAAATGCAGCCGAGTACTTTCTTTCACCAGGATACAAGCTGGAGTTGTGAGTTAATCACTTCAATAAACCAGCAAAGAGTAATTAGACAGTGCAGGCTTTATAGGCAGGAGGAGACAATGTTAAGGTGGTATAGGCTTGATATGGCAAAGTATATATTAAGGTGGAATGTGTAAGATAGGACCATGACATATTGCTTGGTATTTGGTTATCTCTCAGTGAATCGTATCCTGTCTACTTCTACCCAAGCCTGAATACTTTTGGTAATTCTGAAGCCTCTACAATTCTGGTGTTCTCCTCTGCTAACCACCAGTGATACTCTAGCTTTTAACTTGCATTCCAGACCTGTGCTTGAGTCAATCCTTGGTCGACTTTCAAATTACATGTTCTTTCCTCCTGCTTGTTAACTTGTATATGGAAGTTACCTACCACTACAGTATACTCTCTCTCAGCTGCTCTGAAGTCGTCCCCGTAGCCTGTAAGTTGGTTATCCGTATCCTGCACCACTGTGATAAACCCAGCTGAGGTTCATCTGCTCTTGCTGCCAAAAGTCGCTCCTTACATCCTGCTGCTGACTGAAGTCTTCCTTCCACCAATTGACCTATTCCTCCGGCAGCTCCGCTTCCAATTAACCTCCTGCTGCATTCTCAGTCTGTGACAGCTTTCTCCAGTCCTCCATGTTCCTTATCAGGGTAAGAATGTGTTCCTTTTTTGTTTTAAGTCTCAAATTATATATTTAACTATACTACTTTCCTATAGATTTACTCCTTCTACATTTGAGTAGGTCTATACTGTCTCTCCACTGCTGTAACACTCAGAAGGCTAGAGACCATATATAACCTGCCTACATATCATCTGAAATCAGAACTTGTTCTTCTAAGAGCTTTTTACTCCTTTCTATGTTATATTTGCAACACACATATCTTATGTTAGTTCTGCAATTGTGGTTCAGTATTATAGCATCTCTCAAAATATAGTAGGTGTTTCACTCACAGTAACCTTGTTCTACTATAGGGAAAAGTCTCTATCTGAAACATCACAGGAGTGTTACAGTATGTCACAGTACATGTTGGCAATTATGGTTCCCTCAATGAATTGTAGCTCCCCAGTCCCGGCAGTACTCATGCAGGCCCAGACCATGACACTCTCACCACCATGCTTGACTGTAGGCAAGACACTTGTCTTTGTACTCCTCACCTGGTTGCCACCACACACGCTTGGCACCATCTGAACCAAATAAGTTTATCTTGGTCTCATTGGACCACAGGATATGGTTCCAGTAATCTATGTCCTTAGGCTGCTTGTCTTCAGCAAACTGTTTGCGGGCTTTCTTGTGCATCATCTTTAGAAGAGGCTTTCTTCTGGGACGACAGCCATGCAGACCAATTTGATGCAGTGTGCTGCGTATGGCCTGAGCACTGACCCCCCCCACCCCTTCTGCAGCAATGCTGGTAGCACTCATACGTCTATTTCCCAAAGACAACCTCTGGATATGACACTGAGCATGTGCACTCAACTTCTTTGGTCGACCATGGTGAGGCTTGTTCTGAGTGGAACCTGTCCTGTGAAACTGCTGTATGATTTTGCCCACCGTGCTGTAGCTCAGTTTCAGGGTCTTGGCATATACATGCACATGAGGATAAAATTATATTAGCAGTATATGCAAAAAACAGGACTTTCAGTTAATGCTAGAATACCTGTCCTATTCCCAAATGGTTTGTCCATGTAGCAGTAAACAACCCCACTGGAAATGTGATGTTTCCAAATGGTCCTAGGGATCAATTTACTTTAAACAGCATGCTAATATGTTTCAGTTTATTGTACAGTGATTTTAACTCATGCTGGTTGCCCCACTTTCTGGTCACCCTTTCCATATTGTCAAACCTCCAGTTATTAGTCTTTTGTGATAATATAACTGAAGAAAAACAAAGTCCTCGAAGATCTTCAATATTGCATTCTTTATTCAATATGGTGATTTGAGTGACAAGATGCAGAAGTGGCCCTTATTTCAATGTGTTTCATGCTATTTACGTTGTTGGATTGGGATCCAGCAAATTTGCTGTCACTCAGATTACTGTTTTAAATGTCACAATAAAGAATGCTATGTTTGAAAAAATATATTTGAAGGCCTGGCTCCACTTAAATAGACCATCTTAGGTTAAGGTTAAATGTGCTTAAGGGCAAACTCTATGAGTAAAGGATTTACATCTGATTGACATGAAACTATGATCAAAATGCGTTGTGAATCTCTTTGTAATTTTAGGACATGTCATATACTGAGCTTTCACATTTAATGCGATAAAAGTTCAAACTGCCTTGAGAGGTACTTGAAAAAAAAAAAAAAAATCAGTAGCAATGCACTTTATACCTTGTATTATGTGGACACTTAGCAATACTTGCTTCAGCTTTCCATTTTAAAATGGATTTACAAAAGAAGACACTTTAACCATGATAGAAGGAGATAGACAATGAGATTTCAATGCATAGTATATTCAATCGAGGGGCGAGATTACATATACGGCGCTGGCTTCAGCGCAAGAGCTGCAACCCGCACCGCCTGTAATTTCACCTTGCACATTGGGGTATCCAATAAACCCTGTCGGCAGTTCATAAAGTGCCGTAAGTCGGATAAACTAGCAATGTCCAGAAATGACCATGAATACAAATTTCTGGAGTCGCCAGTGACTTACAGCACTTTAGAAACTGCCGGCACCTAAGAAAAGTAAAAAAAATATCAAATCTCCCGTAAAAGTCTAACGCGCCTCCCAAAAAAAAGCCTGACACGTAAAACCCTTATATCCGCCATCAAACCCACATTGGAACTAATACAAGTATTAACCCCTAAACCGACAACCCCCACAATGCAATATTCCTATTTAAACTATTAACCCCTAAATCCACCAACCCCAACATCGCAAACTACCTATTAAAGTATTAACCCCTAAACCGCCAAAGCCCACAACACAAATAAATAATTAAATTACTAAGCCCCCTAACCTAACACCCCCTAACCTAACACCCCCTAACCTAACACCCCCTAAATGAACCCACATTACCTAAATTACAAAATTCTAAAGTTACTAACTATTAAAATAAAAAAACTAAGTATAAATTAAAGGGACAGTCTAGTCAAAATTAAAATTCAGGTGTAGACTGTCCCTTTAAGCTACAGTTACATAAAATAAAAAAATCTAAGATTACAGAAAATAAAAAACAGAATATTAAGTTTTAAAAAATTATACCTAATCCGTATGAAAATAAAATTGCGGGCGACGGGTGAAATATATACGCATGTAACTTGTATGCCCTCAGCTAGAGGGCATTAGTTCAATGGTGCCATATAAATAACATTGTGCTCATGCCCATGGAGTTACTTATGAGAGGGCACTGATTGGCTAAAATGCAAGTTTGTCAAAAGAACTGAAATATGGGGGCAGTTTGCAGAGGCTTAGATACAAGATAATCACAGAGGTAAAAGTATATTAATATAACTGCGTTGGTTATGCAAAACTGAGGAATGGGTAATAAAGGGATTATCTATCTTTTGAAGCAAAAAAAATCTGAGTAGGATGTCCCGTTAAGTAATGTTTGTTATTTAAATCTAAAAATATAGTGTGAGTTTTCTTAAAAATATATGTTATGAAAAGACTAAAGAATAGTTTATATCTCCTACTATCTTTTGTGAATTATCTCACCCACCTACCTCCCCAATCCCAAAACTAGACATATTAAAATCAAATTAGGAATACAAGATCAGCATAATGTATAAACCAATATAAATTACATCACTTGGAAACATGAAATATAATTTGATTCAATCTTCTTGGGGAATTCATTTTGATATAAAAATGTATTTTGACCTAGTAATGAAAATGGCATTTGCAAGTCATTTACTACATGAGCACTCACAGGCAAAATCAAAATTACTCTACTTTTATGTTTTGGGCTTCTTTACTACACAGTTAAGGATGCTTTGGAGCCCTTGGAGTGCTAGTTTGCTCATATGCTTCTTAAAGGGACATGAAACCAAACATTTTTCTTTCATGATTTAAAAAGAGCATGCAATTTTAAGCAATTTTATAATTTAATTATCTAATTTGCTTTATTCTTTTGATAACCTTTGCTAAAAAAGCATATTTAGATAGGCTCAGTAGCTGCTGATTGATGGCTGCACATAGATGTCTTGTGTGATTGGTTCACCCATGTGCATTGCTATTTCTTCAGCAAAGGATATCTAGTGAATGAAGCAAATTAGATAATAGAAATAAATTGGACTTTTGTTTAAATTTGTATTCTCTATCTGAATCATGAAAGAAAAATCTTAGGTTTACTGTCCCTTTAACCTCTCCACCACCTCGGAGGTAGCAGATATACATCCCTTCAAAATGTGTTTGTTCAGGATAATTGCTATGGGAACCACTGTGGAGATAGGAGAAAACAGGTTCACTAGCTGGGAACTTTGTCCATCTGTTACATAGTAAATGGGTCTCTTTAAATCTAAATCATCAGCTTTTTGTACCTTTGCCTAAAAATCCTCATATGGGTATATTGCAAAATCACTAGGACAAAGGTTAGGTGTGGTTATCTATCTGCTTTAGGTTTAACAGTATTGCCTGCCTCAACAGTTACTAATTCTCACAGATTAGTAACAATGGGGAAAAAACAGTGATGAAAGTTGTGAGGTCAGGTGGAGCCTACAGCTAACTGTTTTATGAATTAACCATATACGGAAATTTACAGTTTAAATTGATTCTTAATACTGAAAAATGACCTTAACACATTTCATATATATATACAATGATTATATCGTTTTATATATTCAAGAGACTCTGTTAAATATTAATGATGATTTTCAATTAGTCAACACAATGTATACAAAATAACAATATATATTAAAAATGCATGAAGGTTCATTAATTTGATTATAACTCTATAAATTTAATATCATTTATAAAATGTTGATTCAAAAATATATAGTGTTAAAAAAAGTTTCTTTCAAAAAATTCTTACAAAAAAATCATCGACACACTGGCTTAGAAATCGATTTCAAAATTCAGACTGCAAAAATATACAGCTGTGAAAAAATGTCATATGATGTTAAAAAACTTTTTGGCATCTGTTGTTTCAATATTCTACTCTCCTGTTTCCTTCCTTTGAAAAAATTGTGTCAATTAGTTAAAATTTGTGACTAGACACAATGTCTTTATTTGAATGTCTTTCTGGTGTGCTGTCAGTTAGGCAAGTGATACTTTATTCCACTTTTGATGATATTTCTTCAATACATTAACCCTGTAGTGAATGGGTAAGAGTTCCTTCTGTCTTTTATACAACTGTGTTTAAATTATTCTTATTCTTATAATTTTAAACTTACTGGTGTACTGACTTTTGTCAGGTTTCTTACCGGACAGGAGTGGGTGCTGGGCAAATGAACAATCCTTTTGGGACTGATGCACTTTCCGCCAATTAGCCTGGCTCGCCCTGATTTTGATGGCATCCTCAAGCTGGCACCTTGATGTCATGGGGTTCTTTGCAAGCAACTACTTCGGTGTCACTTCTTCCTAGGTTTCACCAAAGGACTCCTATTGGATATCTTCTCCTTGTGAGCAAGTTTGATCTGTCTCCTAACGCCAGCTGTGGTTAAGTATACTCACAGGTATGGCGATCTTGGGAGTATCAGCAACACAGCTCTTCTTGTGAATAGATTCTGTTTGTCTCCTAACGCCAAATTCCGAATTTAGTGATACACAGAAGTGGCGGTCCTGGGAGTGTTGGTAATTCCACTAACTGGCCAGTTAGAACCAGGTGGTTTGCTGGAGCTTCGTACTGGAGCTAGTTCTTTTCTACGTGTTTTGGCTCTATGTATATGGTGTGAGCCTTTGTCAAGATATATTGCAAAATTAATCAATTTGCTCCAAATGTTGACGGTGTGTTATAGCAACTATAGCTGCATAGATTTTTTGTTCTTGATGTATATCCTTTATATTTATCATATTCTCTTCTAGTTTAACTTTTGTTCTGTAGAATAACCATATGTTTAAATAAACTAGGTATTATAAATTCATAAATATAAAGATTAATAGCTCACTCCAGTATTAGTGGAACCTCTGTAAAAGACAGGCTCTGATAATTTACCTAAAGCATGAAATGAGAAATGTACATTAAAAACACATTTTCATTCTAGTTTAGCAATTAAAAGATATTTTCATTCTATAGTAATTCTTGCCTTTTTGTTCTTGTGTTCCTTGCTTTTCATTTTAGTCCATAGAACTAAATGTTTAGACATGGAAAAAGTAATTAACTTTAAGCTTAAAAATATAAATTTAAAAAAAATCTCCCAATTATACATAATCTTCTTTTTTGTGTTTGTTGCTGCTCTATTGTATTTATCTAATTAATTTCTCTTCCAATTTTAAGGTATGGCAATCTTTTGTTTTGCTAACACTTTATTGTATAAATATTACATACATATATAGTTCATTGAAATACTACGAAAAGCAAAGAAAATTAAAATTCTATACCAGTGATAAAGGAATTTTCATAAATAATGTTAAAGAACATTGTCAAAGGAATTCAGTGTCATTGCAAAATATAATTTTTAAGCTACCGTTGTCAATATGTGAAATATGTTTTCCTACAACAACTTATATTTCTTTCATAAAAAAATACTGCACTCAGAATGAGAAAGGAAAATGTTTCAGAAATAATTTTATTAAATAAAAAAGTAACACTCAAAATATAACACTTTACCTATAACCTTGATGGACAAAAAGGTTACTTCCTGCTTAGCAATTCAGTCTTTTGTATATTTGTATATTATTATTATTATTATTATTATTATTATTATTATTATTATAGTATAATTACAAAAAAAACCCCATAATTTTAGAATGCAACACAAAGGCTTATTAAATTCATAAGTATACAATAGTTGCAATGATAGATTATGTTTGTTACATTCACTACAGAGGTTACTTAAAAATAATTAAATAGTACATATAACACTTATAATGACAAACTGAAACAAAAGGATGGCCAGCACTTGAGCACCATTAGTAGCAGGTGCACTTTAATACAATTTGACCTATGTAGAGGGGCTTCCAATCTTACAATCTGAAGGAGAAAAATATATGGCATAAAAGAAGATGAGAAACATTGTCATTGATAAGAGGTGATTGCTGGAGCAAGAGTAGAATACAAAGGAGCAATGGAAGAGAATGTAGGGTGTTTATTGGGATAATGCACCTGATTGCAATTAAACAGGGTGGCTATATACAGGTTATATACCTGTAGCTAGGTAAACAATAGTTTGGGTGTAAAGTGCCTGTTAGCATTGGAAGGGGAGGAAGATTGACATTTGATAATGTGATCAGGTGTAAGCTGGAAAGAAAGATACAGTTAGTATGTATTGAATTTTACGGTGTTGGGGAGGATTCAGAGTAGGATAATGAAAGGAAGTATGATTTAAAAGGGACAGTAAAATCAAAATTACAGTTTCATGATTCAGATAGAGAATGCAATTTTAAACAACTTTCCAATTTACGTATTTCACAGCTAGAGGGTGTTGGTTTATGTGTGCCATATAGATAACATTGTGCTCATGCACATGGAGTTACTAATGAGAGGACACTGATTGGCTAAAATACAAGTCTAACAAAATAACTGAAATAAGGGGGCATTCTGCAGAGGCTTAGATACAAGGTAATTATTACAGAGGTAAAAAGTATATTAATATAACTGTGTTGGTTATGCAAAACTGGGCAGTGGGTAATAAAGTGATTATCTTTTTAAACAATATAAATTCTGCAGTAGACTTTCCCTTTAAAGGGACATGAACCCCAAAGCTTCCTTTCATGATACGGCTAAAAATACAATTTTAAACAACTTTTCAATTTACTTCTGGTATCATTTGTTGACGGAGCAGCAATGTTTTAGTGGGAGCTAGATGAACACATAAGGTGAGCCCATGACAAGAGACATACATTATATGTGTATCCACAGGCAGCTAGATTCCATTAATGTGTTGTGGCTCCTGAGCCTGCCTAGGTATTTTTTTGAACTAAAGATACTAACAGAATGGAGGTAATAATTGGAAAATAAAAGTAAACTGGAAAGTTGTTTAAAATTGAATGCTCTATCTGAATCATGTAAGTTTTATTTTTACTTTACAGTTCTTTTTATATAAGAGATTAAAAAGGAAAGAGTAAGTTGGATAATGACCTGGAAATCATGGCCTCCATTACATATAGAGTGTCACCCGCAAAAGCAGGTGAAGCCAGATTTTACGCGATTTTGGTATTACATATACGGCGTAGCATACAAGTTACGCGCGTATTTTTCACCCTTCGGCCGTATTTTTTTTAACCATAGACTAACATAGAACAGACACACAATTTGGTATCCAATATACAGCGTAAGGACTTACGGGCGCAGAATTCAGAAAATCTACTCCATTCTCATCTCGCCACAAATTGCATGCGCAGCAACCCTTGCACTGACTAAAAAAACAACGTAACACCCTGGAAGCCTTAACAAACACATACATTTAAGCAGCATCTCAAGGTTAAAGGGCCAGTATACTATGATATTGTTTTTTTAAGGTTTATTTGTGTATTTGAAATAGTTTGAAGCCACAACATAATCAAATAGATTGAGCTTGTAGGTACTTTATCACATTGTGGACATATACTTGCTTATTTACTTTAAATTTCTTTTCAAAACAATCAACAATACTTGGAGGAGAGAACAATGGGAAATCATAATTGTATTACCTTCATCTCTTTATATATGGGTTTATATATGAATTTTGAATAGCATAATTACGTGTCGCATTTATTTGAAATCGCGGTTCATTTTTTATTTTTTTTAAATTCTCTTTTTATTGCAAGAAACAAAATCTTTATGACAATACATATTGCAACATGAAAATGACTGACAAAAATATAATCACTCTATGGTGCGCATATCCACAGTGTTTAAGTTAGCAGACATGTGAAGAGTCAATAAGCACAGATAGGATCTGTAGTGTCCATAGATTCTTATAGATTCCATTTCCTCACAAGTTTTTCATAAACACAAACATTTAAACAACATAACTATAAAACAGGAGAGACAAGGCAATAGTAGAACAAACAATTCAGTAATTCCTACGCTTCCATGCGTAACTGTTTATATCTAGGGGTTGGCAAGGTGGTAACATGGGAGAGATGAGGCAGAAAATTAGGAAAAGGGAGGGGGATAGCCTGAATGGATGGAGAGGGGAAAGGAAAAAAAAAAAAAAATTTTACCAAGGTTGTTTCTTTCCGCTAGAATAGCATCAACTCCACCTGATTTTGTTCGGGATTTTGATCATTTGTCATGTCTATGATGTTTTGCCATTCAGCATTCAAACCTAATCGGAGCATAATCTCCAAATGGGCAAAGGGCTTTAAGATTTGCTTCTGTATGGGTGGATCCAATTTATCTATGAATGGTTTCCATTTTCTCAGGAAAGGACGCAATCTATGCATGGTATCAAGTCTTGTATCGTATTGTTCTACAAAAAGTTGCCTGAGTAGTGTGTGTCTGAATTGTGCTATTGTTGGAGCCTGTCTATTGATCCACATCTTAAGAATACAGTGTCTTGCGAGTAGCATGCAAAGCGTGAGTAATCTATGAAATTGTTTGTGTGTATCGTCCCATTTAAACAAAAAAATCTCTGCCTCTGAGAGCTCAATCTCCAAGCCAAATGTAATCCTCAGCAAATACTGGCATTGTCCCCAAAATCTCCTAATCTTTGGGCATGCATAAAAATAATGTTGAAGTGACGGGGCTGCGGCACTGCACTTAACACATATGTCGGGAAGTTGTCTGTTCCATTTTGATAATCTATGTGGCGTAATGTAGTCTGTGTGTAACAGTCTCACTTGTTTTTACCATCTGAGGTTTTGTCAGGGTTGCCAACATTCTACCTGCTCTGTCACCGTATCTATAAAATTTATCTGCAGATTTCAACAAACCTGCCGAGGCCTGCTGTTTCGCAAATGCCTCTAGCTCCATTTTAGCGGCTAAGTAAGTGTCATATGAGGGTTTCGATTTATTTAGGAGATACAATTGATAAGACTGTCCCAATTGCTTTTGCAGTGTTCTCTGTCTGTGTTGCTTATTGCGTTTGACCTTGGCAGTGTATGAGATTATGTGCCCTGCTAACACTGTTTTCGCCGTTTCCCATAGGAGTTGAGTATTGTCCATGTGTGCTGCATTGTCTGTCATGTAGTCTGTCCATGAATGTTGTAGGAACTTAACAAAAGCTTCTGACTTAATAAGATATGTAGGGAACCTGAGTGTGTTTCTATTCATGCGTGGGCCAACTGCTCCTACAACCAGTTCGACTGGAGAATGATCCGATAACAGTATGTCATGTATTTTACAATGGCTGATCTGGTCAATGAGTCTATTAGCTACCAGAAACAGATCTATTCTGGACAGCGTGTGCTTAGCTTTTGACAGGCAGGTATAATCTCTGCCTTCAGGATGGAGAAGTCTCCATATATTTCATGTGTCCAAATCGCTACCAAACATGTCAAATATTTTAGTTTCATATCTGGCTTTATAGTTTCGTCTGGGGTCTTTAATGCTAAAGGTCTCCAACCATTGCCTGTCTAAATGGTGTGTGGGGGAAATGTTATAGTCCCCTCCTATTATTAACTTCGAATCTATGTACGGGGCTAGACTTTTTATCAAGTCCTTCCAGAACCCTAGATTTCTATGATTAGGGGCATATAGGTTGCAGAATACATAATCAATCGTGTTTACTCTAGCACAAACTATCATATATCTATGATTGGGATCCAAGTGCGTGTGACCTACAGTGACCGAAATCCTCTTTTCAAATGCTATAGCCAACCCACGACTAGCACTCGTGTGTGATAAGTAAATCACCTGACCTACCCAGTCCCTTTGTAATTTCTGGTGTTCGGTGTCAACTAGGTGTGTCTCCTGGAGTAGAGCAATATCTGTACCCAGCTTTCTAAGATGAGTGAGGATAGCCTTACGTTTTATGGGGGAGTTAAGACCTCCCACATTCCACGTCATTACCTTTAACGCCATGTCTGATGAAAATTAGTAGTATTAAAAAAAAAAAAAAAAAAAAAAAAAAAAGGGGGAAAGGGAGACTGGGGGGGGGGGGGGTAGGGAGCAACAAGAGGTCTGAGCTAGTTGGGGGGGGTGCCCACAGGGTTGGGTACAGTAGGCTATAGTGTGTAATACAATCATTAAAACCACACCAAGGAACCAACATGTGTGACTCCCAGGCTGCAAGGCAATATGTAAATCCCCTTTCCTCAGATCGTCCCTGATTATCTGTTTTATCTGTGTTGCATTGAGAGTGTATGCTACCCTCCCCTTTAGTGTAGAAAAATTCATAGACCCCCTCTACCTCTCTTAGCTTGAGTCCAGTGTAGCTATGGCCTAACCCGCTACTGAGGCCTTCCGCCCAGTGAGGGTTTCATATAACATATGTTTAATCCCTATTTCTAGCATGTGAAGTATATTAAGGATTAACAGTGATATTGACGGAACTACTCTGCTAGACAGTATGAGTCTAGTAGTCTCAACTTCTCTCTTAACCTGGATAATTACTGCACCTCTCATTCCAGAGTAAAGTGGCTTTTCTCTCCAACCTAGTATTCTGAGGATGTTGAAATTGAAACATAATTTTTGACATTGTACAACCTCTGTGAGAAATTATTCTTTTGCTTAATGAACCAACCCTTGGTGTGAAAAAATTGTTCTACAAGCAATAACCTAAGAACAGTAAGGTGCAACAACCTAATCCTGTTAACAAACAATACAATTAACATAACCTTGCACGTTATTTATAACCATACATTTTTGGATAAGTGAAGCAGCCATAATAAAAAAAAAAAAAAACATTTCAAAATATAACATTTCAAAATATAACATTTTAACATTACCCAGGAGGTCCGGACTGACCTCCACCTCCAGTCTCCCCACTTTGAAGTCCCAATACATCTACCACCCTCAAGGGTGCCCTTAAACACATAGCACCCAGCCATTTGTTGTGATATTTGGTGGTTCAATAACTAAAGATTCAAGAGTGAAGTCTACTGACTCCAAACAAGGACAAAGTGCATCCTCTCAAGCCCGGTGCCGTTGCTGTTCCGTAGCTAGGTAGCTCTTTAGCGCTTGTGGTGAATGAAAGAGTTTGACTCCATGGGGTGTCTGCAACCTAAGCTTCGCTGGGTATAATAAGGCAACTTGTCTTCCCTGTTCATGCAGCTGGGAGCACATTGGGGCGAACTCTTTCCTTTGCTTTGATATCTCCATGGAAAAATCTTGGAAGAGAAGAAGTTTTGCACCTTCATATAAGACCTCTTTGCACGCCCGATAGGCCCTCAAGATTTTTAGCTTCTCCTGAAAATTCAGGCATTTAAATATGACTTGCCTGGGTCTAGCCCTAGCCTGGTCGAGACCTCTTTCGGGCCCCACACGGTGCGCCCTCTCAACGTCGATTGGAAGAATATCAGGGTGCACCCTTAAGAGTTTGGGGAATGTCAGCGCAGTAAATTCCAACAGATTCTTGCCCTTGATGTTCTCAGGCACTCCTACTATGCGCAGATTGTTGCGACAACTTCTATTCTCCAAGTCGTCGATGCGGTCCTGGAGAATCTGTGTTTTTTTGACCAACTGCTTGATTGTGGTGTCCGTGGAAGATTGCCTGTCCTCTACCTCCGAAATGCGATTTTCTGCTGTAGTCAGTCGTGAAGAAAACTGTCTGACCTCGCAGGTCAGGGTATCCACTCCCGCCTGGAGTGAGTCCATCTTAGGGAGAAAGAAGGATTTCAATTCATGTAGTAAGGCCGAGTGGTCTAGACCCTGAACCAAAATCTGTTCTGGGGGGGATGAGGGTTCTGTGTGTATCTCAGCTGAGTGTTTTTGCTGTTTTTTGTTATCCGCATTTTTTGATCTATGTGACATGTCTGCAGCAGCAGCAGGGGAGAGTTTGTAAAAGAATTTGTCAACTTTCATCGGCCTTGATAAGCCAAGACCTCTTATAATGTTTTCTAGTGCAGCAGACAATGTAGAAGTTCAGGGTAGTAGCTTGAATAATGTGACCAAGCAGCAAAACCACTTTTCCACAGCCTTTATCTGTCTTATTTGCCTTTAAATTCAGACCTGTTTAATTGATTAGGATGATGGGGTAGAGTAGGAGCTTTGTTTCCAGAGCCCGGCGATACTCAGGCCTGTTGGAATTTGCAATCCAGCTCTTAATATGAGACACCACCCTGTGGGTCCTAATCTGCTTTATTCTTTAGTCTCTCCCTCAGGCTCTATGTGTACTAGGCCTCAGTTCTCACAGCCCGCTGCAGCTCTGTGACACCTCCACACCGGCTGGTATTCAGCACTCTAATGCGGTGAGATAGCCAATATCCTTGATAACTGCTTTAGTAATTACGTTTGTCTTTACTTTTATAGAGGGGGGGGGGGTCAGGGTTGTGCTTAAATTTCAGGGCCGTATGGAAACTGCTAACAGCCTCTGAGTCAAAGTCTTTGCGCCTGTACTCCCTTTATGCCCTCTGAGAAGTGTCAGGCTGTCTTTAATGTTGGCCGCCTTGACCATCAAAGTGCCCCGCCTGAGCCGCGCTGCAAAGTTCAAGTTACCTAATTTGCAGAGTGTTGGTCGCCCGCCCTGCGGTCTTATGCAGGCCAAGATGGCGATGTGGCGTAGAAAAGTAGCTGTGCCTTTGTGATGGGCTCCCGGTCGCCGGATCAGGTGTTTAGATCCGCACTCTCCAGATTGAAGTCGGCGAAGGGTTCAGCAACCCGACAAGTCCCCAGAGTGTGGCCAGGCAAGCAATTCAAAGACGGTATGTAGGTTTATTTTTGCTCCGATATACAGAGCTCACTTAAGATGTGCCTAGCCGATATGCCCGCCTACCGGAAGTCCATCGCGGTTCATTTTTATGAGTGTTAGCCTAATTTGCATAAAACTACTCTATATTGACACTTTCCGTGGACAAAATACTGGCGTAAGTTACTTACGACTACGAAAATGTGTATTTGCGCACATTTCAGAAGATCGCCAGTTTTTCCTACTTACGCCAGTTTAGCATCTGACGGCGCAGTATATGTAATACCCCGATGTGCGAGGTGAAGTTACGGGCGGCGCGGGTTCCCTCACTTGCGCCAAAACCTGCGCTGTATATTTGATCGCGCCCCCTTGATTTCTTAAGGTCTTGCAGGTTCACTGGAAACCTCCTGTTTTCCTTATGATAGAATAAGAATGGAGCAGTTCAGCTATATTTGATTTTGACTTTGAAGTAAAACTTGTTGACCATGCAACTTTGCAACCACAGTGCAAACCACACTGATAAAATTACTTTTCCTTTAATGGCAAAAGATGTACGAATTCAGATAACAATACACAACTTTTATTGTTTTTCCTGCTCATTTAATCTTGTTAAAGCCAACAAAATGAATACTTAATACTTGAACCTTATTGGAATAGATGTTAATATTTATTAAATATCTATTATATAGTTTTGGTGTGAGTTAACTGTTGAATCCCTTTAATCTGCTTTGCTTGACCTTCAGTCTTTTGAACCTCTTGTTTGTAGAAATGGCAAGATAAACAATGGTCAAGACATTTTTTTTATTATTGTTAACAAATCCTTTATAGAGGAATGACTGCTCACCCACCTTCTTGATCTAGCTTAGTCATCCTCAGTACCTTAAAGGTCATGGATAATTGATACATTAAAATGCATATCTTCCTTTTATCTTTGGTGACATGTTGATATCAACAATTTCCATGTTTAAATTATTTTATCACCAAGTATGTTTTATGGATGTTAGAAAATTATTTTCCTTACAGCTCCCGCTGTGTCCATACATTTTCTTTCTTTTTTAATGAAATCTGACTTTTTCCTTCCTTGTTTAATATATAAAACTAATCAACGAAGGGAACAAATTTTATTTACGTGTCTTTTTTAAAATATTATTAAAATCACGTCTCACCTCTCTTTATTAAAATTTCATCTTTCTGCTTGATACTAAATAGATCAAACATTCTATTTTTACTTATTTGGATTTGGTAATTAATGCATTTTATCTATTTAAGCATTGTGTATTAGTGTGAAAAGATTTTTTTTTTTCATATTTAGGTTGATAGTTACTGATAATTAGCATTTGTAAAATGTTAAAAATATTGCTTT
The DNA here is from genome assembly GCF_027579735.1 of Bombina bombina. Classification (NCBI taxonomy): domain Eukaryota; kingdom Metazoa; phylum Chordata; class Amphibia; order Anura; family Bombinatoridae; genus Bombina; species Bombina bombina. Next base: position 208,572,769 of record NC_069507.1, read on the forward strand.
ATTCTTTCGTTTAACACAGTTTAACTGGATTGGATCCTTAGCAATTCTGGTGTTCATGTCATTGTTTTGTTTTATGATTGACATGGATCTGAAATTGAGTGGGGTTGGATTAAGACAGCAGTCAGACATCTAATCAGTGTTTGCCACATTGGTACCTCTTCATATTATGGAGAACTGAGCTACTTCTGTTGAGTTACTAAAGGACACAGCCTTTATTTTTGGATACATTGTTATATTACTAGAGATACTACAAACACTTTTTGAGCCCTGAGGAAATACTTTGCAAAGGAAGAGAATGAAACTCCAGTAGGCAGTTTGGATGAGATGTCATTTCTATGCCCGTTGTTTGCCTGTTTTCTTGAAATTGTGAATCATTCATCTCTGGCAATCAGTTTTGTCAAATCCTCAGAGGTGCCATGGAGAGAACGAGAAGTAGAGTGGCTGGCTGCTGGCAATTCATATCCTGCGGTTATGTGAGTATACCGGATTTTTTAAGATCTATTGCAATAAGCTTGAGATCTCAAAGTACTAATGACTTTTGGAAAAAGTCGCTATACACAGTTGGAAAAAAGTTATAATGGCTGTGCTTTCTAAAGTGCATGATTCTGGATACCTTTAAAGCACTGATGACTTTAGGGAAATGTGGCCATACACAGTAGTCAGAAAGCTATAACAACAGAAGTGCTTTGTTTAATATATTTTTTTAAGTGCATGACTCTTGGCATTCAGTAATATAGTCCAGTGCCAAGGTTTGACATTGCTGATATGCTTTATGAGTGCAGGGTATATTATAACTACTTAGAGGCTATAATTAGGGAGGAGGGAGTATTAAACCTCTGGTGACATAAGGTGCATTTGTGATGGAAGAAATTGTAAATATTTCCCTTAGGCGACTACATAGATACTAAATTTATACCATGGTAACAGGTCCCTTCAAAATTTGGTTTGGGTTACCTTCTGGTAGAGGTGTTGTAGGTCCCCTATGAGAAACTATATCTTCTATATATTATTTGATTTTTATGGCAAACTTTTCCTGCTAAAGGAGATGTCTATTTTAATATGGGTTGTGACTAATTTGGACAACTTTGGTTTTGGCTCAAAAAATCTAAAATATTATTGGGTGAGATTTGTAGTATAAAAATTAAAAGTGTTTTGAATATTTTAAGAGTGCTGAAGTCCCTATCTTTTTGAAAAGGGGTAACTGTCCTTTTAAATCGGACTAATCGTTGTGTAATAAATGTCGTCTTCTTAAGGGTCTGCACCAAGGAATATATATTCATTTTGAAATGTGTAGTACATCTCCCTTCAAATAGTATTATAAGATAAAAACACTTTTTGATACTTTGTTCCAACAAGTTACAATTATTTCTGCAATCAGTGAGCTGTTACAGTATATTATTATAAACACTTAAAATGAATATGGAAGAGAAACATTTTATAACACTTTACTTTGATTACACAGCCCTGTATAAACATTAGTGAGTTTTCGGTTTGATTTTCACATATTTAAATATATTGGCTAGATTCATTAAACTTATATTCATCTCTATTGTACAGTCTGGCAGTATTTGGCAGGGCAGAATTTTATGTATGTATATGTATTTTATGATTTCTCTTACAGCTGAGATCTGCAAGAAACACAAGAAAACATAAAAATGACAGCAACATCTGGACAAGGCATTTAGCAATTGTGTTCTTAAAATGTTCCTTTTTATTTCATACTTCTGTTTTTTTAATTGTAATGTACATTTGCCTTTTTTAATAGGATTTCTATCAGCAGTCTCAACATTGTGATAGGGATTTAAAAGTTTGTCTTTCCATCTTGTTTTTTGTTTTTGTTTTATTTAAAAAAAAAAAATCCTAGAATTTTTGTTTGGACTAATCGTGATTTACAACATCTTGTACATTGTTTGCCATATTCTTATTGTAACACTGTAAAGGAAATTTAATGAGTTTATAAAATGTTTTTACATTTCTTAAACAACTTAAACCTGTCATGATAGATGATTTTAAAGAGTTTTAAAAGAACAATAATTTTTTATTAAAAAACATATTTTTATGCCATTATTTGATAAAAGGTTAACCTTGTTCTTTACAGTGAGGTTTGGAGCATTTAGTGAGATTTTAACCCTCATCACATAACACTTTACAGTTTCAGAATTTACAGTGGGAGAACTATTATACATGATATCGATTTACCAGACTGTTCTTCTTGATTGTAAATGCCAAATAGGAAAACTATGATTTAAAACTATTTAAAATAAGATACTTTTAAAAAATGGAAATTTAAATAACAAAAATCATTGAACAAACATACCCAGTAAAATCCATCAACTCCATATACAATTGGTATTCACATTGTGTAACATTTATGAGGATGGTTTCTGTAAACAGAGGGCAAATTAAACACGTACAGTAAATTATTATTTTCTTTTAGAAAAAGATGAATCCAATGTTTTTGTTTATTTTTTGTCCTAGCATTTCTTGAATTTTTTTATACCTTACTGTCTTGTTTTGTGAGATGCAATTTTTGCCCAAGGGTTGGCAGTGGTTAAACAATAATTACATAAGTGCAAATTCAGTGCAAATAATTCTTTATCAGTTTCCATTGGTGTCAATTGATGGAATAGTAAAGAAATCAATTAGCAAAGAAAAAATAATAATAATAATAATGGTTATTGATTTCTGCTTATTCATTTTTAGTCCCTATGGACCAGATTACATATGGCACAAAATTTAGCACTTTCACTCACACACAAACGCAGCTGGAAATAACATTTTAATGTGGGTGGGTATTACAAGTTGAAAGAAAATGTTTGTGCATGAGCGAAACCCTTTGTGTTAACTTCAGGACATCGGAAATCACATTAGCTTCTTCTTCTGCATGTTAGTGTGAATGCTTGCATACAGCAGCTTAGTCATGAAAACCTATTTTATGAAGCTTCCAATGCACAATTATTAAGCTAATGTTGCTTCCAGATGCAGTTTAGAATTCTGTAGTGAGTGATGCAACATCTGCACTATGCACTTCGGCACTCTGAAACCTCACTTTGTACGTTTGTGCAGTCTATCACTTTGGGGCTGGGATGTTGTAAATCCTAGATTTTTACACCCCACAAATAATAGTGCTTGCAGTTGAGGCAGATATAGTATGGCAGAAATTTCATGAAATTACTTGGGACAAAGGTGGTGTCAGGAATGCTACTACACTACCACGCCAAAGTTCACCCACCCTATTCCTGGCCACTAATCAGCATCAGTTGGAGGGATTCTTATAACGGGAGTGACAGTGACCAGTCTACAGCATACTAGAGCAAACAGAGGCTGAAGATGCGAGAGTCTTGAAAAAGGAAGGTAGCTGGCAAGGCAGCATCATTATATAATCCAAGGTCAGGGCTGATGGCAGACAAGGCAAGGTTAATGAACAATCCGAGGTCAGGGCTGGACAAAGAAAAACAGTCTAAGTACAGATATAATGCTAGATTGCTGGAAACTTGACATGTCTACTTGAGCAAAGCACTGGAACATAAGTTAGTGGTTCCCATGCAGTCGCACAACCCTGTGGACCAAAAATGGGCACCCACCTACCTGGCAGGGTAGGTACCTGACAGCGGGCATCCTATGACATTGCCACACTGAGCTCTTCAGTATGATCAATTCTACTGTCAATGTTTGTCTATGGAGATTTCATGGCTATGTCCTGGATTTTATACACCTGTTAGCAATAGGTGTGTCTAAAACACCTGAAATAAATATTTAGTAGGGGTGCCCATACTGTGTTAAGCAAACTTATATACTTCATAAATGTTTGAATTGAATATGCAGTTTTCTTACTCTAAACTGTTTAAAATATTTTGTTGTTAACTGGAAAACATTTATTTGATTAGCTATGGTACAGGTTTTCCAGTGTGTTCATATTTTAACATTCAGCACTTATCGATTGTTTTCTTTTTTAACATTATCACATATTGCTGTTGTTGACACATCCTAAGTAATTGTCTTAGAATATACCAACTAAGGAATTGGATAATACAACCTTATTCAGATATAAAACCTGTATTAAATCCAAAAGCCATAAGTTCACCTGAAAATGGACAAAATAGCTTTTTTCATTCAGTTTTATAATAAAGGATGTTATGTGTATGGGGCGTATGCTCTTTATGGTCCTAAAACCTCTGTAAGTAAGAAGGACCCCTTCACTGAAAATCTCACTAGTGCCTGTGGGGCCCATTTGTCACTGTGATCTAGGTCATAAGTGGGTAGAGCGATCTTGCGCTTCTCACACAAAACTCCCCCAGTGCCTGAATCTCTTCAATCCCATTGCATACTGGAACTATAGAAGCAGACAATAAAAAAAGCATTAAAGAATAAGAGAGTGGCATATTAAACAAAATAATGGGACATAAAACCCATTATTCAGATATGCAATTTTAAACAACTTTGAAATTTACTTCTATTATCAAATGTTCTTTGTTTCTTCTTATCCTTTGTTGAAAATCAGGAAGGTAAGCTCAGGAGCATGCACGTGTCTGCAGTACTATATGACAGCAGTTTATACATTAGCAAGAGCACTAGATGGCAGCACTATTTCCTGATATGTAGCGCTCCATAAATGTGTATGCTACCTATCTAGATATCCCTTCAACAAAGAACAACAAGTGAATGAAGACAATTTGACAATAAAAATAAATAAACCTTTTTTTTTTAAATTGTGTTTGAATCATGAAGGAAATAACATTGGGTTTCGTGTCCCTTTAAGGAAATTGCAGGGCAACAAGGCATCATCCTTTATGATAAAACACCTAAGTACATTTTACTTCATTTAAATAATATTAATAAACCAAAAATCTGTAATGTACAAAAAATTGAGGCAAGCGAAGGATACAATCCCAAATATTGGTGAGAATTTGAATATCCACTGGGAGATACCCTTGAAGAAAAGAGAAAAACAATAGTAAAATTCCATCTGGAAAGTGAATCCTATGGTAAGTGGGATATTACTCACGTGGGTGAGAGCTAAGACTGAGCACTCAGGTTATAAGACTTTCAGAGGGTCACCCCCTCTACAGATATCCCTCCGGACACCAACTGGATTAACAAGTATAACATTTATTTTTGAAAACAATGATACAGGTGCACTTGGTTCTACAGCAGCAGAACGCTTACTAGTGTTTGACGTTCTCTGCCGATTCTGGAACCGACACAGTCAGACTGCTTCGACGTGTTATGCCCATTATGATGTAGTGTCCTTAGTATACCCTGTGTTTCTCCAATGTACTTTTCTGTGATTACATTTGGCTTTTTCAAGGAGAATTTTCTGCCATCCAGTTCCTGCTTTTTAAATGTCCTATTGGTTAATTGTCCACCAATCACAGATCTAACAATTTCTCAGACAAGCAATACAACTCGTTTTCAGTGATCAGTTTTCAATATATATTTCTACACAGTTTTTACAAACTACAATGCTATGTGACAACATAATTCATTAACATATTTCTGTGCAGTAAGAATTAAAACAATTCTAAAATACACGTTTGTCTTGTATACCTTCTGGGAATCAAACCCAGGGTACACAGTCAGAAAAAAGGGTACGGTTGGGGTCCGTTTGTGAACACTTAGGGTACAACTGCTGTGGTTGTACCCTCAATGAATCATAATTACACCTTAAGGAACTAATATGTACCATTTAGCGGTAAATAAGGTACAAATATGTTTCCAACTGTCAAAGGGTCCATGTCTGTACCATTTAATCCCCCAAAAAAGGTACAATTACTTGTGTGACTAAAATGTTGAGGGAGATGGGTGGTTCAAGGCAACCAAACCCTGCAAGTCCATAACATTTGTACACATCAATTATTCATATTAACATAACTGTCAGTCACCCAAAATGAATGCAACATACATGTTGTACAGCAAAATAATTATGTTCAATCGTTGTTGGTAATATGCCAGAAGTGGGCAAAGCAAAAAAAAAGGGACAGTCTACACCAGAATTGTTATTGTTTAAAAAGATGGATAATCCCTTTATTAGTATTACCCATTCCCCAGTTTTGCAGAACCATCACAGTTATATTAATATACTTTATACCTCTGTGATTACCTTGTATCTAAGCCTCTGCAGACTGCCCCTTATCTCAGTGCTTTTGACAGGCATGCAGTTTAGCCAATCAGTGCAGACTCCTAAATAACTACATGGGAGTGAGCATATTGTTATCTATATGACACACATGAACTAGTACTGTATAACTGTGAAAAACTTTCAAAATGCTCTGAGCTAAGAGGCGGTTTTCAACGTTTTAGAAATCAGTTTGAGCCTACCTAGGTTTAGCTTTTCAAAAATACCCCCAAGGGAACAAAGCAAATTTAGTGATAAAATTCAATTGGAAAGTTGTTTACATTTGCATGCCCTGTCTGAATCATGAAAGTTTAATTTTGACTAGTCTGTCCCTTTAATAACCCATATATTCAATGATACTGTGTTGCTGGTTCTAAATGGCAAACTCTTAACATTTTAATGTTTATATTTAGAGCATCAAGATGTTAACTCTTAAACATAAAGCAAATGTATTAACTAAAATTACAAAGAAAAAAAATTGTTTTAAACTCTATAAAATAAACAAGAGCTGTTTAAGAACCAGTTTTAAAAAAAATAAATTAAAATTGTAACCATTCCCCAGTCACATACATGGACATATTGTGACATGTCATAGCGCCATCTGTTGGTTGAAAGTTCCTTGACATGTGTAACACAGCTCCATCTATTGGTAGCAGGTTCATCACCAAAGTGTGTACTAGGGAAATAGACTAATTTGCATATATTTTGCATAGAGTGACAATTCAATGTATGGTTGTGAGTTTTATCGTTTATCCCTCCCCCGAATCCCCCTTCATTTCCTTAGAGTTATATTTTATTATTATGTTGTTTTCTATATGTTTTCTATATATTTATGTTTTATGTGACATGTCACCCTAAATTAAATGGGGTGTTTTTAGAGTCTAGTACAGAATGATATAAAACCAATTTAGAAGTTCATTTCAGAACTAGTTGTGTAGCCTTGCTTTTTCAGGTGGTTTTGTAGTAGTCAAAATTGGAATTGCTACAGTTAAGTAAACAAAAACTTTTTTTTTTTTAAAGCTGTAGTGTCAGTGTGGCTATTGTAATACTGCCTGAAAAAGTACACATTGAATGCATATTTGAATTAGTGATGTGCAGTTCGGTTCTTTTAGGTGAACCGGTTCATTTCGGACGGTTCGATTAACTGAACCGGTTCATGAACCGATTCACCAGTTCACCTACTGAACATCAGGTAGAGGCTCTACCTCATGTTCAGTAGGTGAACTGTAGAGCCGCAGATTCGTTTCCTGCAGTGCTAAGTGCTGTATGTAAATGACTCAGTGTACTGTAACTCTAATGAATCATTTAGATAACAGTACACTGATTCAAATAACAGGTCACACTCGCGGTTCTCAACAGACCCCTGCAATTACATTAACCCATTCAGCATCCCATGTTTGTGTATATATATATATATATATATATATATATAATTTGTAGCTGTTGCTAAGTAAAAGTTAACTTAGATATAGAGGAAGAACAACAAATTATATATATATATATATATATATATATATATATATATATATATATATATATACACAAACATGGGATGCTGAATGGGTTAATGTAAATTCAGGGGTCTGTTGAGAACCGCTGTGAGTGTGACCTGATATTTGAATCAGTGTACTGTTAGCTAACTCGTATGCAATGAATCAGTCTGTTAACAGTACACTGAGTCGTTTGCTAACAGTTCACTTCTTTTGAATCAGTGAACTGTTAACAGACTGATTCATTGCAGACGAGTTAGCTAACAGTACACTGATTCAACAACACTGGTAATATGATCCTAGAGTGAGATTCTGCTGTGTGATTCATTACAGGAGGAGTTAGCAGAGCAGAACTCACTCTAGGATCGTATTACCAGAGTGCTGCTGATGACTCAGGAACTGAACTGTTTCAAACGAATCAGTTCAGTCTGATGTACTGATTCATTCAGTTCAGTGAAAAGATCCGGTTCAAATGAACGATTCGTTCATGAACCGGACATCACTAATTTGAATGTTATATGATAAATTTAATGGAACAGCATTTACAATATGCTGTGATGAGTACAAATTAGCCATCATGAGGTACAAAGGGCTTGTCACTGGGGCAGTACCCTTATAAGGCCAGATTTGCACCATTTTTTAAGGGTACAATATGGTACCATAGGACTGAGGTCCAATCTAGTCACCAAAGGTACATATTTGCATTTGAAAGGTACGATCTGCAAGGGTACCTATTTGTACCCATTTTAAAGGGTACAGCAGGTGTACCTTTGAGGGTACTGCCCCAGTGACAAGCTGTTGTACCCCTAAAGGTACAATTTTTGCACATTTTTTCTGACAGTGTAATAAGTTACAAAGCTCAGGTTCATACCACTTAACCACACTATACATCCAAAACATGCAAGAGTTTTTTCAAAGTTATTTTTCTATCTCAATTCTTTCTTGGTTTCACTAATCTTCCTGTAAACAAGGTTTTTTATATACATTTATTTCCCAATGTAGTAAAACTGTTTGTTTCTAAAAATTGAGATTTTTTTTTTTAAAAGAAAACTTTCTATAAAAGGATTTGTCTAACTTTCCAAAATTGAATTGAACCAATGGCCTTTCTCCAAAATATAATTTTCCGCTAACTCTCTAACCATTGTACCACCTTTACAATATAAAGTCTTATAGAATACAATTTGCTTTTATCTTGCAATTTCCACACAAATGGATCTTTATGAAAAGTGATACAATTAAAAATCTTTATTTAATCCCTTTGGTATAAATGTGTATAGATGGTATATCAATTTAATTTCTTCCTGACCTAGTTTACCTTCATAATTATCAACTCTTCAACGGGTGTTACTTTTTTATCCCCATAAACTTAAAGGGACATGCTAGCCAAAACTTGAATCCACATGGATGCATTTCAGTTTTGAAGAGAAGCATTTCTGTAATATACATGTATTAGCAAAAATGCTTCTAACAAAAGAAATAGCTGTTCTAAATGAGTACTTAAGTATGCACCATGCACCAGCATTTTAAACAAAGCACTTTCTCAGAGAGCCTAAGGTGCTAGTATCATCTGGTAATGACTCAATTTGTTAATTGCTAACATGATACAAGCCCCACTGGCGCTCTGAAAAGCTGTAGTATTTAAAATGCTGGTGCACTGAGAATATACAGCTATCCTTTACATGCACATGCAGAGAAAATGTTAACACAAAAACAGTGATAACTTTTACAAGAAACAATTTTGCCAAAACAAATATGTTTCTATTCAAAGATGTAATTGCATTTAAATATTGATCAATACCCCTTTAATTATATTTCTAGAATTTATTTTTTATGTACAATTCTAAAGTGTTTGGAAAGAGATTACAAAAGGGATTAAATAAAGATTTTAAAGATTTTGAATATATATTTGAAAGTATTTATAATAATTAAAAAAAATGTATTTTTTTCATGTATATTTAATATTTCAATAATGTGCATTGAAGATAGCAATTCTTTATGTGCCCTAACCCGACCACGTTAGTTCTAAATTGCTAACCCCTTGCGCGCTACACATATTTTACATTCCTATGTTCTTCACATAAAAAATGATGTACTTTTTATTAAATATATGTTTCAATATATATCTGATAATGTTCACGTACATGTAAAATACATTTATAGATAGATAGATAGATAGATAGATAGATATCTATAGGAATTATAGGTATACATATATATTTACAATAAAAAGTACATTATCCTGTAAGTAAAGAACATTGGAATGTGAAATATGTACAATACAGTAAACACATAAATACTTAAATACATATGTACACATTTAAACATATATTATATGTATCTATATGTTAAAGCCCTTTGTATGTCTTTTTTCTAACACCTGAGACCTCATATCTTTGAGCCCTTATAACTTTTTAATTCAATTTGTTTTAATAATTTTTATCAGTGGTTTTATGAGTGAAACTGTATATTTAAATGTATTTTTGATGTTTTTTGTACATTTTTTCTTGTGTACCATTTAATCAGAGCACTGAAGGTGTGCTAACTCAACCCACATTAAATTTAATTGCACTCAAGCGAATTCGTTTCCTTTCAATTCATAATACATGCCTTATTTCCATTGCGGGCAAAGAGCCGCAACATACCCTATATCACTTATGCGCTACAGTTAGTGCGCCACTCGTAATCTAGCCCTTAATTATTTTCTATTAACACTGAAATGATATCATATAGCAGAACTTTTCCTAATTAAATGTGCACCGCTACTTAGGCAGATATCTTCTCTGTACTTTATTAGCATAAAGCACCTATTACTTTGCATGCAAAATCATCAAAAAGCCCTAGGTAGATTTTCAGAAGTTAATTGAGCTATTTGATTGTGACAAAAGTAATCCAGTTATGTTGTTTCAATAGAAAATATCCATGTTTTATCTACAATGCTTTAACATTCTTTAATCATGTTTAATTTTAGAATCTACTGTATTTTCTTTGAAGTTGTGTTCAGATTCAACAGGGAACAAAAACAGTAGAAATTATTTTGGCATTACAGAAACCTAAGTAAATAATCTTTTTTTTTTAGCAAATAGTGCAATGAAAAGAATTTAAATTGGCTTGTTGGTTTGATGCCACATGCCACCCAAGGGGCATTGTTACTTTTTTAGATTAATACGCTGGCCTTCATGCTTTACTGTTTTGTCTCCAGGGACAGAATTTCATTCCAATTTTGAGTGATGTAACAAAAGGTCAAAGCTTAAAACCCCATCTACTTACTAAGGAAAAAGTGTTGTGAAAGTTTTTATAGTTGTTATTTATTTTTTATTTTTTTTGTAAATGTGATTTGATTGCAAATGCTGATATTATTAGTGATGTTATGGAAGAAAAGCACAGGGGATCTTAGCTCACATCCTAACTGCATTGGTTTAATAAAGAGTATTAATTGACAAAGTTGTTTTAATTAAAGGGACACTCAAGTCAAAATTAAACTTTCATTATTCAGATAGAGCATGCAATTTTAAACAACTTTTCAATTAACTTCCATTAAGAAAATGTGCACAGTGTTTTTATATTTAAACTTTTTGAGTCACCAGCTCCTACTGAGCATGTGTAGAATAAACGTGTATGCATTTGTGATTGGCTGATGGCTGTCACATGGTACATGTATGCATTTGTGATTGGCTGATGGCTGTCACATGGTACAGGGGGATTGGAAATAGACATAACTTTTAAAATTGTCAGAAAAAAATCTACTACTCATTTGAAGTTCAGACTAAGTGCAATTACATTGTCTTGTTATCTTGCATTTGTTGATTATGCAAATCTACTGTGTTGACTGGTCCTTTAACTGGTACTTTTAATTCAATCACAACTTTTTATTAAGAATGATGTTTAAGTTCTTGATAAAATATAGAAGTTCCTTCAATTCCTCATGTATGTGTTTGTCAAATTATGTCTTGCCACTTACAAATATTGTAACATTGTTTTACTTATATCACTCGTACCCATGGACAGCATTGCAGAATATGTTGGTGCCTTATACTTAAAGTATAATAATAATAATAAAAATATGCTCACTTATAAAATTTCAGACATAGAGGGGAATAATAATGATAACAAAATAAGCACAAGTTAATAGCACAGTGCCCTCTTATGCCACCACCCAAATATTATTAATGAGCTACTCAGGCAATAACTGTAGCTAACATGGGTGTAACCGCAGAGGTCTGTGAAATATGTTGAACTGCGTACCCATGACACAAATTGTACCATTGGAACAAATAAAGGGGACTTTCAGTCATAAAGTATAAAATATTTTATGCTGAAAGCTCCTTTATTTGTTTGCAGCGTTCGCCGCACTGAGCTGCTAAGGTAGTCCACGGCAGAACGCTATTTGGCTGAGAGGTGATGTTTCCACCTCTTAGCCAATAGCCGTGCGGGAAATCCGGCTTGGCAATGGCTAGTGCCGGATTTCACGCATGGCTATTGTCTAAGAGGTGGAAACGTCACCTCTCACCAAAATAGCTTTCTGCCGTGGGCTGCCTGAGCAGCTGAGTGCAGCTAACGCTGCAAACAAATAAAGGAGCTTTCAGCATGAAGTATTTTATACTCCATGACTGAAAGTCCCCTTTATTTGTTCCTATGGTAAATTCTACCATTTCACAAATTACAAAGTACTTATCTGCTGATATTAGATTATGATAGATCGCTCATTGTACTGTGTTATTCCAAAATTTCAAGAAAAATTGAACTACTCCAGAAAAACATAATTTTGTTTTTCTGTTTGTTTATTTTTTAACCTTTTTATCGTGCATAGCCAAATAGTTTATCAGCCCTAATAGATTTTGCATCACACTTACACGTTGCTTTAAAAATCACCAAGGCATTACATCGTGTTCCTGGAAATTATTTTTGACTTGTACGATTTACCCTACAACTAGAAGTGGGGGCTAAATTCCAAGACAAAACTCAGTGACCCTTAACTGAATTGTCTATTTTTTCATTGTATTTTTAGCTTCATATATTGCAAGTAATATATTCTGAGACATTAGGCTAAATTTATAGACCTTTTTTATGCTGTTCAGGTCAACTCATGTTCAAAATCCATTTAGAATTAACTAACCTATATTTAGTATCTGTTCAGCAGTGAGTATATCCATTATCCTTATATAGTTATGTTAAATTGCCTAATACATAATATCTCGCACAACAAACATGAACCACTGGAAAAACTATAAATACTACTGCACCACTTAAAAACACGTTGGCAAAACAGGATCTGCAAATGTATGTAAATGTTAAACATTTGCACGTCTATTTTGTTATGTTAAAGTAGCCTTGCTGGATAGAATTTCCATTGGCAAACTTGCAGATGCAAAAAGGTGTTGAAAAAGGCTATTATGGGGTCTTTGGGAGTGATCTTGAGGTGTGATCAGGATTTTTTGCCTAAAAAGCGACTCAACATACAGGATTTAGAAAGACACAATTGAATGTGTTAAGTATCTTGTTTCACAACTTTTTCTTTTTTTTTAAAATAACTTTTTTTTCTAAATTTCTTTATGCATATAATACAAATCTCTATGAATCTTACAATTTCCCAGCAGAAATGTTGCAGCAAGATTTTTTTCGGTGAGATTTTAGTTTAACAATATTTTTATGAAACTAGACCATAGTATTACATAGCCAGTTTTCTTGATAGGAAATGGAAATGCAAAAAGAAAATGCTCTAACCTCTGATATAATGTTGTTATTGCTCTATTTCTGCATATATCTATGGGGTCAATTAAATTCCTTTGCTTTGTGTTTTGTTTATATAGTATAATACAAACTGTTGAAACATAAATTAGCAACATGGTGCATTGAACATAAATCAGCAACGAAAAAAATATTATGCATGTCTTCTTTGTTTAAAGAAAACTCCATATGGTTTGTCTGTAACAAAGTACCAATACGTAATCTTATTTCTCTAATTATTTATACATGGAGAGAGAAGAAGTGTAAGCCAAGTAAGAATAGGTTAAGGGAGAGTAGCATAGGAAGGGATAGAGTGGAATCATCCACTTATGTAAGTTTTCCATCATTGTTCTCATGTAAATTAGAAAAATGACTATATCATAAAGCTCAAAAGTTAAAAGAAGAAATCTTAACTCATCGTTTAAGATTACAATCCTTTAGAAAAATGTATCTGATGATGTCTATATAAAAATCTACTTAGACTTTAATGGTATTTTTCTGCTGAAAATCATAAGGTAAGTATTGCTAAAGTTTTATAGAAGGATTGTGATTGATCCCCACGTGTTTAACCTCTGAAAGGGGTTTAACATATAGTTAAAGTCTGCTCCAGTATATCAGTGCAGTACTGGAACTGAGCAGAACACACCTAGGGCTCGATGATCAAAAGTTCTCCAACATAGAGAGAAATTATAGTGCTGAACCCACTGAATTCTCTAAGAAAAAGGGTAGAATTTGAAAATATGAAAGATGAGATCTGCCTCCCATAGAAAGTAAGAAAGCTCTCAGGGAAAGAGAATTTCACATGGGAGAGTGAAATAAACAAGGGAGCACCTGACACTGACATAAAGTCTTACGGCTAGATTACGAGTCTTGGGTTATGAGTAAAAAAGCAGCGTTAAGCCTCATAACGCTGCTTTTTTACTACTGCTGGTATTATGAGTCTTGGAGATTTAGGGGCACCACACACTTTTTTGGCCTTTACGCAATTTGCGTAAGTTGATTTGCGGTTAGTCTTTTTTCTATGGGATTTCCATAGCGCCGGTATTACGAGCTTGTCCTGGGAGGCAAAAAAGTGAGCAATACACCCTATCCTGTCAAGATTCGTACCGCATTTTAAAGTCAGTAGTTATGAGTTTTACACTGCAAATCCGTAGCATAAAACTCATAACTAAAGTGCAAAAAAGTACACTAACACCCATAAACTACCTATTAACCCCTAAACCGAGGCCCTCCCGCATCGCAAACACTAAAATAAAAATATTAACCCCTAATCTGCCGCTCCCGACATCGCCGACACTATAATAAACATATTAACCCCTAAACCGCCGCACTCCCGCCTCGCAAACACTAGTTAAATATTATTAACCCCTAATCTGCTGTCCCTAACATCGCCGCCACCTACCTAAATTTATTAACCCCTAATTTCCCGCCCCCAATGTCGCTACCACTATATTAAATTCATTAACCCCTAAATCTAAGTCTAACCCTAACACCCCCTAACTTAAATATAATTAAAATAAATCTAAATAAAACTTACTATAATAACTAAATAATTCCTATTTAAAACTAAATACTTACCTGTAAAATAAACCCTAAGCTAGCTACAATATAACTAATAGTTACATTGTATCTAGCTTAGGGTTTATTTTTATTTTACAGGCAAGTTTGTATTTATTTTAACTAGGTAGAATAGTTAGTAAATAGTTATTAACTATTTAATAACTACCTAGCTAAAATAAATACAAATTGACCTGTAAAATAAAAACTAACCTGTCTTACACTAACACCTAACCTAACCCTACAATTAAATAAATTCCCTAAATTAAATACAATTAACTAAATTCAAAACAATTAGCTAAATTACAAAAAACAAACACAAAATTACAGAAAATAAAAAACAAATTACAAGATCTTTAAACTAATTACACCTAATCTAATAGCCCTATCAAAATAAAAAAAGCCCACCCAAAATAAAAAAAACCCTAGCCTAAACTAAACTACCAATAGCCCTTAAAAGGGCCTTTTGCAGGGCATTTCCCCAAAGAAATTAGCTCTTTTACTTGTAAAATAAAATACAAACAACCCCCCAACAGTAAAACCCACCACCCATGCAACCAACCCCCCAAATAAAACCCTAACTAAAAAAAACTATTCTCCCCATTGCCCTGAAAAGGACATTTGGATGGGCATTGCCCTTAAAAGGGCATTTAGCTCTATTGCAGCCCAAAGCCCTAACCTATAAAATAAAACCCACCTAATACACCATTAAAAAATCCTAACACTAACCCCCAAAGATCCACTTACCGGGAGAAGTCTTCATCCAAGCGGCAAGATGGCCTCAACAAAGCCGGCAGAAGTGGTCCTCCAGACAGGCAGAAGTGGTCCTCCAGACGGGCAGAAGTCTTCATCCAGATGGCATCTTCTATCTTCATCCATCCGGCGCAGAGCGGGTCCATCTTCAAGACATCTGGCACGGAGCATCCTCTTCCAACGACAACTACCCAACGAATGAAGGTTCCTTTAAGTGACGTCATCCAAGATGGCGTCCTTTAGATTCCGATTGGCTGATAGAATTCTATCAGCCAATCAGAATTAAGGTTGAAATAATCCTATTGGCTGATGCAATCAGCCATTAGGATTGAACTTCAATCCTATTGGCTTATCCAATCAGCCAATAGGATTGAGCTCGCATTCTATTGGCTGTTCCAATCAGTTTAGGATAGGTATTTTTTTATTTTGGGTGGGCTTTTTTTATTTTGTTAGGGCTATTAGATTAGCTTAAAGATCTTGTAATTTGTTTTTTATTTTCTGTAATTTAGTGGGGGGTTTTTGTAATTTGCTAATTGTTTTGAATTTAGTTAATTGTATTTAATTTAGGGAATTTATTTAATTGTAGGGTTAGGTTAGGTGTTAGTGTAAGACAGGGTAGGTTTTATTTTACAGGTCAATTTGTATTGTAACTAGGTAGTTAGTAAATAGTTAATAACTATTTAGTAGCTATTCTACCTAGTTAAAATAAATACAAACTTGCCTGTAAAATAAAAATAAAACCTAAAATAGATACAATGTAACTATTAGTTATATTGTAGCTAGCTTAGGGTTTATTTTACAGGTAAATATTTAGTTTGAAATAGGAATAATTTAGTTAATAATTGTAGGTTTTATTTATATTTATTTTAATTATATTTAAGTTAGGGGGTGTTAGGGTTAGACTTAGGTTTAGGGGTTAATAAATATAATATAGTGGCAGTGACATTGGGGGTGGCAGATTAGGGGTTAATAAATGTAGGTAGGTGGCAGCGATGTTAGGGGCGGCAGATTAGGGGTTAATAATATTTAACTAGTGTTTGCGATGCAGGAGTATGGCAGTTTAGGGGTTAATATGTTTATTATAGTGGTGGCGACATTGGGGGCAGCAGATTAGGGGTTAATAACATTATGTAGCTGTCGGCAATGATGTGGGCAGCAGATTAGGGGTTAATAAATATAATGTAGGTGTTGGCGATGTTGGGGGCAGTAGATTAGGTTCATAAGTATAATGTAGGTGGCGGCGATGTCCGGAGTAGCAGATTAGGGTTAATAAGTATAATGCAGGTGTCAGCGATGTCGGGGGTGGCAGATTAGGGGTTAATAAGTGTAAGGTTAGGGGTGTTTAGACTCAGGGTTCTTCTTAGGATGTTAGGTGTAAACATAAATTTCGTTTCCCCATAGGAATCAATGGGGCTGTGTTACTGAGCTTTACGCTGCTTTATTGCAGGTGTTAGACTTTTTCTCAGCCGGCTCTCCCCATTGATGTCTATGGGGAAATCATGCACGAGCACGTACAACCAGCTCACCGCTGACTTAAGCAGCACTGGTATTGGAGTGCGGTATGGAGCTCAATTTTGCTCTACGCTCACTTCTTGCCTTTTAACACTGTGTTTCTGAAAACCTGTAATACCAGCGCTGTAGATAAGTGAGCGGTGACAATAACGTGCAAGTTAGTACCGCACCCCTCATAACGCAAAACTCGTAATCTGGCCGTTAGTTTGCAAAAAATGTAACTAAATTTTTTCAATAAAATTAAAATTAATTTGCTTCTAGTTTAGAACACTTTAATTTTCTAATAGTAAAATAAATGCATTCTAAATTTTGAGCAAATTTCACTTGCATACAACTGGTGAGATGAATCTATGAGACCTGCAGGTGTAAAATGCTTAGTGAATATTATGAGTTGTGAGAGAGCTTCAGACACACTCTGAGCAGCACAGGGAAACCCCTGCCCCTGCCACTTTCTGAAACTGTCAGGCTTGTTTCAAATAGAACAAATATAAAGCGCAATGCAATTTGTAAAAGATACAAATAAATATATAAAGTATGAGGCTAATTGCTTAGTTACTCAACAACTTTCAAAGCATAATCATAATTTGTAAAATTGAAATCCTAAATATACTGTTACATGCAGAATCTAAATGTATTAAAATATAAAACATAAACTGCAGATTTGAAATATAATGAAACAAAGGACACAATCTGAAGTTTAAAGTTATATAAAATACAAAGCACAAGTGTTAATGTAACACAATTCTCAATTCATGAAGTGCTATATTGCACTAGGTGTGTCTCTTTCAAATCTAGAAATGCAGGGAACACTCCTTAGAGAAGTAAAGCAAAATGTGCCTTTCTAAGAATCTTGTGAGAGATCCTACAGTGCTGGGTGATCATTTTAGATTATCTTACCTGAGCAGAGAGCTTTAGATCATTGGCCCCTAGTGAGCATATGTGCATAACTAGGTTCCAGTAGTGCATTGCTACTCCTTAGCCTACCTAGATATACTTTTCAACAAAGGATGCCAAGAGAACAAAGTAGTTTTAATAATAAATTTAACTGACTATAAAAGTCTATTAACATTTCAAGCTCTATCTGGACCATTAATTTAATATTGATGTACCTTTAAATAAAAGTGACTCATAAGGTGGTGGTTGAGGGCTTTGGGAATTGTAAAAAGGGGTTGGTTTTCAATGCTTTTCCAATGAGTGGTGGCTACTAAAGGAAACTGGTGCAGTAGGGTTAATGCAATAATCTGCAAAAATGTTTTATTGTAATAATTCTTATAAAAACAAGCAGAACTTCAGCTATTTAGTTTATCTTTATATTCATGCTTCACAAGCACAGTGCAATTTGCATTTTGCAGACATTAGTTAAAACCATTCTAACACTGTATATGAAAAATGCAAGTTCATACTCCTATCCACAGAAGAGTATCTACTATTGCTGTGAATAACAAGATTTAAATGATTTTCTTTTTTCTTTTGTCTATTGCCTTGCCTAATATTAATGGACATCTAGAAGTTTGAAGAGCTTGCAAGACTTTATAATACATTAATTTCACTTCTCATTTCACTTCCCATTAGTCATTAATTTGAGTTGTAACAAAAACAAGAGCTGCTGATTAAGTCTGATCATTGAGGAACAGCTATAGTTTTGCACTGAACAAAATAAATGAGCATTTTTACAGTGCCAGTTTGTTTTACATATTCCTTTAGTTTATGGGGGAAATTTATCAAGCATTCAACACTGTATTCTCAATATTATCCGCATCTAAATTCACTTCCGAATTATTAATCTAATTTATGAAACAGTAATTGGTGCTTAGAAACGATATATTTCTAAATCCGTCAATATGTCCGCAGCTCTAACGCCGAGATACGTTCGAACATCTATACGATTATTTTTCTACAGTATTCGATGTAATCTACGCTATTATTCAATTTATCATCCTGTCAACAATTCTATCCGGGCATCGTATTTCCTCACGTATGCGCTTTTCTATACGCATATTCTGTGGTCGCGAAATATATCTTCAAGCAGCATTTATAACGCATATATTAATCAGTTATGGAAATTGTTATTGCAATGTTTCATACTATTTATATGCGTCGAATGGAACGAAGAATAGATGGTCAAGCTGTTCAACAGATAGATAGGCTTCAAAGAAGGCGCAGAAGGATTCCAAGGTTTTTTCGTCCCAGATCAGGACTTGATGCACTTTCTGACATTGACATCATCAGGCGTTTTAGATTGAGTAGAGAATCAATTGAAAGGCTATACAATCAAATATCTGGTCAACTTGAACCCATTACTTTTCGGACACATGCTCTGCCCGGAATGTTGAAGCTGTTGGCTGTTTTACATTTTCTAGCAACTGGTTCCTTTCAATCAGTTACTAGTGTAGTTGTTGGCATGAGCCAGCCTTCTTTTTCACGCCACCTAACTACAGTGATTGATGCTCTTTTGTCAGTTTTTAAACGGTATGTTTTTTTACCAAATACTGCTGAAGAATGGCATTCTGTAAAGCTTAATTTTTTTAGACTTGCTGGAATCCCAAATGTGTTGGGTGCAATTGATTGTACTCATGTCAGAGTAAGGCCACCACATCTAAAAGAAGAAATGTATCGCAACCGCAAGTTTTATCATTCTTTGAACATCCAGATGGTTTGTGATGCTGGTTTGAAAATCATGAGTGTCCGTTCAGGATTTCCAGGATCATGTCATGATTCATATATTCTCAAACAGTCTGCCCTGTATAATAAATTTGAGGAAGGACAAATGCCTGAAGGATGGCTACTAGGTATGATTATGAAAATTAAAAACGAAACCTTCTAATGTGCGTTAATATTAACTCACAATATTGTAATTTTTTGTGCAGTGTATAATATCAATAGATTTTAAAATACAGTATATACCCTGTTTTTATTTATTTATTCTGTTTGCTGCAGCACCAAGGTCAATGGATTTTTAGTTCCATACCTTTTTTAAAATACCTATCTATCTATCTATCTATCTCTCTCTCTCTCTCTCTATATATATATATATATATATTTATATATATATATATATATATATATATATATAGCGATATAATTAAATTTTTATTAATACCAATATATATGTACAATTTAAAACATAAAAATGGTTGCAAGTAAAAAGTGTATCTGAACACATTTAAATTTGTATAACTCTTTTTATTTTTCAAAAGGAGATGCAGGATATTCCTGTAGGAACTGGCTACTTACTCCTGTAAATATTCCACGCACAAGATCTGAAATGCGGTACAATGATGCACACAAAACAACTCGATGTGTGATTGAGAGGACCTTTGGAATGCTCAAAAGCCGTTTTCGTTGTCTAGATGAATCCGGAGGCACTCTTCAATACGTTCCTGAGAAAGTGGCTGTTATGGTGTTGGTCTGTTGCATGTTGCATAACATCGCTTTGCGACAATCAAACAGAGAGGAACTGGAAATAATAACACCAGATGAAGATGGTGTTGAATCTGTTCCTCAAGATGTAGTTGAAGGGGGTACACATGCACGTAACCAGTTGATACAAACTCATTTCGTAGGTGAATAAAATAAAAATTATGTATGATTTATGTATTGATTCTATAATTTTTAGCAATAATTATTTATAAACAATATCTTCTTATATTCACAGGTTAACTAGAAAATTTTTCTAAGTTCAAGCATGAAAATCTATAATTCAAAAATGAAAAACGTTCTCCACAAAATTATTCACAATTTAGATGATGAGAGTGATGTGTAATTCAAAAATAAATATGTTCTGATTGATACAGTTGAAAAAAAAATTATTTGCATATGTTGTCTTTTCTTCTATTTGTTATTTGTTTAAAAAAATTAAAATAAAATCAAATTTTTTTTTAATTTTTTTTTTTTACTAACGACTTACAATATAGTTGTTGAAAATAAGTTGTATCCTTGAACAGTGTGCAATTAAGAAAACAGGTTCTGTGATTCTAAACTTTTTATTATTGTTGAAAACAAGCACTAGCTTTGTATATATTTGCAAGCCAGATACAGCTTTTGGAATCTATAAATTAAGAACAAACCTTGCCTAGACGTATGGCAATGCAATTGGAATAAAATGTAAGCTAGTCAAGTATAAAATGCATAAAACATATCAACCCCCTAGCTATAGTGTTGATGCTACACACTGCAAGAAAACAAACCTTGACAGGAGAGATGTTTTAAAAATTGAAACAGTCGAATTACATTTTATTGCATTCAATAGTAACCTTTTCATAACTATATGAACATCATAATATATTAAAATTTTATCAAAACAAGAAGGCAACATATAAAAACATTTTATTAAAATTTTCTAATAACTAGATAACCATCAATATATAATATAACAATGCAATTTAAATAACTAATAAACTTATTTAAACATATATGAAACTTTCGCTAATAATAAGATGCAAGAATAACAATTGAAACAGAATTTAATATACATGTATTGAATAACATTCTAATCTAATGAGGATGCAAATTATGTGAACCGAATAAGTTTTAACAAACTATCTGTCTCTTAACACATTTATCATAAAATAATATAAACTCAAACATTGATTTATAAATAAAAAAAGTTTTCCTGAATTTACTCAAATGATTGACATATTACGTCATTTCCTTCAAGATTAGAAACTCGTTAGCAAGATGTCGCAACGTTCTCCGTTCACTGCTGGAGAGCTAATTATTTTAGTTTATGGGATGGAGAAATATTTTCCAAAAAGAATAGGAGGTGTTAGATCTGTCAAACAAGATCAACGCGATTATCTTGTTTATGAGATAATACGCAGGATGTATCGGGTATCGGGAATAAAAAGAACAAGAAGACAGTGCCTTCAACGCTATTCGGATCTACGTAGACGTGAAAAGGAGTACCATACTAGGATTAGAAGTCTCATTAGAGTTTGTAAGTGTTGACTACATACACTATTTCTAATAGATATTGTATTTTGATTCAATTTCTACGTTTAAAACGGTTTAGTTAAATAATGTTATGCGTTTGTTCTGACGCATTTTGATAATTTTAAAGATAGATATAAATAAAGTGATAGAACTTCATAGATATAGACAGATATACTATATATAAATAATAATCAATATATAGAACTATAATGAGAGATAAAAAGATAGATCTAAAAATATAAAGAAAAAGAATATAGAAAAATATAGATCTAAAGATAAAGGGATAAATAGTGATAGACTTAATGGTTGTTAATTTAATCAAAGAGAAATAGAAAGAGCTATAGAGATTTGAATTACAAATTGATAGCGATAAACAGAAATAGATATAGAAAACTATACATCTAGAGATAAAAACACAATGAAAAATTAAGTCCCAGAAAAAAAAGATACAAAGTTATAGATAGAGAATATAGTTTTTAAAGAGTAAACTAAATTAATAAAGAAATACAAAGAAATAGGACAGATTAAGAGAGTTCAATTAATAGAAAAAAGAGAAAGAGAGACACATATAGAAAGTAATAAAATTACTTTGTTCAAAATAATATTTATAATAACAGTGACAGAAATAGAAAGCAATATTGGAAGAGAGAGATAGAGAGAAATATAGTGCGAGGGGGAGAGAGAGAGAAATAAATAGATAAAAATATTTACAATTAGAAATATAAATAATAAGAAATAGGAGAGAAAGTGAGAGATAGAGCTAGCAAAAGAGAGAGATAGAGAGAGAGAAAGAGAGAGGGAGAGAGAGAAATACAAAGATAGATAGAGATAGATATAGATAGATATAGACTTGTAAATGTTGAGATATGAAAAGAAAAATAGAGAGAGATACAAAGATAGATATAAATAAACAAAATGATATCAAATAAATGATAAATCTAGAAATATGAAATAGAAAGAATGATAAGAGATAGAGAAAGATAAAAGAGTTCAAGAGATTTATCTTTATATATAAATAGTAAAGTTTAGATAGATATAAATAATATAATTGAAAAATAGATTCAACTCCAAAAAATAATAATTATTATAAATATATATATATATATATATATATATATATATATATATATATATATATTTATATATATATATATATATATTTATATATATATATAGAGAGAGAGAGAGAGAGCTCTATCTCATTCTATCTTTTCTTATTAATCTTTGTTCAAAATATTTATTTATTCTGATTTTATTCATTAATGAAAATGTGATTACAGATACCAAAAGAAGAAAGGAAAAGAATAAGAGTGCTCCACGATACCTGAGACCAATAATGGCTTTTACCCCAAACAGTAATGCACAATCTCCTCCACTTCCTATAACTTTAATGGAAAATAATGATCTGAACACAGAAATTCAAGATCCATTAACTACTGATATGGACAATCAATATGAATGTGAAGTAACTTTGACAGCTGAAAATGATCAGGAAAATGTCATTGATGGAATTGGATCTAGTGAATGTGAGTGTCAATCTAATTATACATTTTTTCACTGTATAAAAATAGAGTAAAGATAAGTAATTTTCTTTAGTTGATAAAGATGTTATAAAATCGAAATACATCAAAATGTGTATATCTCTAAATTCTAATTCCATTCATTTTCTTCAATATAAATTAATAATTTTGTTTTGTTCTTATTTATCTTCCTTATATTACAGCCGTGCCTGAAAAAAAGCAAGATACAACAACCAAAAATAGTTTTGTAAAAAAACTAAAAAAATTTAAGAAAAAATTATTGAAGATGAACAAGGAGATTGATAAAATGATTTCAATACTAGAAAAATGTTGATTGAAAAAATAATAATTTTACTTTATTATAATTTGTGAATGTTCTATTAATATTCTATGTCAAGACTATTATATATGTCATTTTTATTTTTTAAATATGACTTATTGATGTTCAGTAATTTTGAATATTTTGATAAAAATTAGTGATTAAAACTAATTATTAAAGAAAAAATAAATATTTTGTTTCAACCGTTCTAATCTTTTTTTTTAATAGCGTTCACATATATTTTTTGGCTTAGTAGTTCAAATGTTATAAGTTCTACAACTTGTATTCAAACAACGATTATAATGCATAGTGATCAATATATTAATTTATAATTTTGTTTTATTATTTCAAGACCAACATATATATTATTGATCACATTAGCATATATCTTGAAAATTATATATATATATATATATGTATGTATATATTGTTCTCTCTATATATATATATCTATATACACACACACTGAATAATATTTATATTTATATTAATGAACTAAAAATATCTAAATAAATATATATATATATGTATAGTTACCTAACTATATATATATATATATATATATATTGATCAAAGATCTCTTTTTATATCTATCTATCTATCTATCTATCTATCTATCTATATATATATATATATATATAAAAATTATATATATATATATTCATCAATATATATATATATATATATTTTATATATAAAATAACTCATTGTAATAAGTAATAATTGTAATTGTTATATATATATATATATATATATATATATATATATATTTTTTTTTTTTTTTTATCCATGACTCTATCAATCAATACTATTAAAATATTAATAGTTTTGGTTGATTATGTACAAACAAATACAACATATACAAACCTTGCAATCTATGTTTATGTATATAACTCACTCTCTCTCTGTCTCACTATATATATATATATATATATATATATATATATATATATATACAATTATAATTTATATATAGACATTGAGAGAGAGATAATTTTGATATATTTATATATATAGACATACATATTTGGATTGTAAATTATATATAATTATATTGAATCTAAATATATATAAATATATATATAGAGAGTGATATAAATATATTTATCTAAAGAAACATATGTATGTATGTATCAATATATATATATATATATATTATAATTTTTTTTTAAATTATTAGATTTCTATATTTAAATAAATAACTTGTTTATAACAATTTAAATGAGAACAGAATAAACTATATTCAAACATTATTATTATAAAATTTAAATAGCAATGTAAAATTATGGCTATTCTTGAAATTGTGGGTTTGGTGATGATGATGCGGAGAATAAGTTTGTTATTGATTCTACGCATTTACTTAAATTTTCAAAACCAGCTCTAAATATCTCATTTCTTTCCCTTTCAATTTCTATTTTTTGCTCCTCTATTCTTATCCTATCCTTTAAAAAATTTCCAAACATCTCAATTACTTTGTTTTGTTCATCCCTAAAATTGCGTGCTATTCCCACCATCTCCTGTAATGCGTCTGTCTCAGGGGCAGCTTCAATTGGATTATTAGCTATATTAGCAGCATTTTCAATTTCAGGTATTGGTGTAGACATTGTAGACTCTGGTTGTTGATGGGACCTTGATTGGGCAGATGTATTTGTCCCTGACAAGGACTCTTCAATTATAGTCATTTGTGAATCTTCTTCTAAAGGGTCTACAGTCCTTAGTATTATTTCCCCACTACTAATATCATCTTGTGTGTTTTCTTCTTCGTTACCTACAAATAAATATAGAAAATAAATATATAGATAAAACATCGAATATATGTATGTAATTTATGTTTTACATATAAATTTGACAATAAAAACATTCTAAAATATTTAAAATTAAAAATATATATATATATATATTCATTTTTATTAAAAGATAGCCAATACAGATCTTACTCAATATTATTTGGAAAAAAAAAATAATTTTGATTTTCAAATCAATTTCTAAAAATGTAAGATTTGTATATGATTATCATTTTTTCAAAAAGAAAATTAGTACATCAATAACGATTGTGAATGTTCTCTGCCATTTCAGGAAAATCAATTACTGAAAATAAGATATTTGATATGCAGATTGATTTACCATGGAACATATCTTTTTTCACATTACAAAACATGATACTACATTAAAGTTAAATAAGGACAAAAATATCTTTAAATTTTGCCAACAATAGAATAAATGTACATAAAGCTATATAATTACCTTCTTCTATACCTCCGGATATAATTTGATTGAAGATATTCATGACTTCTGAAAATAAAAAATAACATTTATTTTTTAGGGTTCTTTTAATTTGTTAACAAGAAAAAAAATACAACAATACAATTTAAAAAAAAAAATACCTCTCGAATTTCTGGCATTGTCAACGGGTGTACTGCAGGGAATATCAGGCAATGTATCCGCTGATCCTAAACTATGTGTTGTTATCGAAGATGACGAAAGGGTTCTTTGACAAACATTTTCTGTAGGCCTCATTTGGCTTGTAGAAGCTAATTCCTCAATTGACTCTGTAGCTTGTAGAGAAGATTGGCTAGAAGGTTGTGCTATAATAGTTAAAAAGAATACATATATGTGTTAGAGGGACATTTTACTCAAAAATAATATTTCATGTTTCAGATTGAGAATATAATTTCTGAAAACTTATTTTTTGTTAAATTTTTTATTAATTCTCTTGTGATTCTTATTTTAAAGATAAACCTAGGAGGTTCATAGACTAATTTATAAGGCCTTATTTTCTGTTTTTTAACAATATAGGTTGTTAGCTCATGAGTGTCAAAAGTTATAGACAATTATCTTGGTATATTGATTCGAAAAGGAAAATTGTAATTTTAGAAACAGGACCATTTTTGTTGAAAAAGTAAAATTGTATTTGCTGATTGGACAGAAACAATTAACAATTGCTGTCCATGGTCTGAAAAAAAAATGGTCTGTCGGCTTAGCTTAGAGACCTTCATTTTAAAATCAAGATAGCAAGAGAATGAAGAAAAATGTATAATGTTTGTAAATTATACTTGTTTACAATTACATAGTATATGAATCAGAAAATAATTTTTTAGGGTTGAGTGTCTATTTATTTTCATCATAATATTTATGGCCTTTTTGGAACTTAAAAAAGCCTGCAACGTATGAAAGATGTATACTTGTGAATCCATACTCCATGATTTGAAGTGCACATGAATATAAGTAAATGTAATTTATCCTAATCTTACTTTAAAATAAGTAAGAAATTATAAACTAACAAGGTCAATAATTCAGTATCACATATCACTGTTGTGCGTCTATAGATACGCTGTTTGAACATGTAATTTGTATACAAACCTGGAAAATCATCGGAATCACAAGGCACATCAAGACCATCTACTATTTCGTTCCCCAATCGAGACAATACACGTCGTTCATAGTTGAGAAGATCGGAATCCATTGCTGGGCCACCGCCGGTAGCCCTAGCTGCTTTTTTTTCTTTGGCATATTTTGACTTTGTGATTCTTTTAATGTCAGAGAAACGCTTTTTGCAACTATCAACATTTTTGGGAAAACGTGATACTGCTGAAACAGCGCGACTAATCTCTTCCCACAAAAACTTTTTTCTGCTATGTGTGGTAACACGCTGCTTATGGCCGAGAAGAACATCATAATGCTCTAGTACACTCTCTACTAGAACTTCATTTTGTTCTAAAGTAAATTGGACATTACGTCCACTTTTGGTTCTTCCAGCTTCAATCGCTGCCATCTTGTCGAAATAAATATTAATCTGACTAATAAAGTAATAGGCGTAGGCTAACATTCGCGCCGTAATGACGTCTTAGATTCATTTTAATATCACATGTAAGTAACGTCCACTAAGTTGTTCGCTTTATCATATTGAATGCTTCATAAATTAGAACAATTAGGGAGTGATATTTATCATAGATACGATGATATTCGCTTCAAATATGACGCAAATAATTACGGATTGAAATTTGATAAATAAGTACTAGTCAAGTTAATACGGAGTGTGCGAATAATGGCGTTATAATTGCCGATCGTAATTGCGTGATAATTCACATAGTAATAAATTTCGCCCTATATCTCATAAGCTGGACAACCAACTGGACACCAATGGCACTGGGTGTACTAATTCATCAAAAAGGGGATGTGACCTAATAAAAAAAATCAGATTAAATTCTTACGCTAGATTTAGAGTTTTGTCAGTAACGACCCGCGTAGCTAACGCTGGCTTTTTTCTCCCGCACCTTTTAAATACCGCTGGTATTTAGAGTTCACAGAAGGGCTGCGTTAGGCTCCAAAAAGGGAGCGTAGAGTATATTTACCGCCACTGCAACTCTCAATACCAGCGGTGCTTACGGACGCGGCCAGCTTCAAAAACGTGCTCGTGCACGATTCCCCCATAGAAAACAATGGGGCAGTTTGAGCTGAAAAAAAACCTAACACCTGCAAAAAAGCAGCGTTCAGCTCCTAACGCAGCCCCATTGTTTCCTATGGGGAAACACTTTCTAAGTCTGCACCTAACAATCTAACATGTACCCCGAGTCTAAACACCCATAACCTTACACTTATTAACCCCTAATCTGCCGCCCCCGCTATCGCTGACCCCTGCATATTTTTTAACCCCTAATCTGCCGCTCCGTACACCGCTGCAACCTACATTATAGCTATGTACCCCTAATCTGCTGCCCCTAACACCGCCGACCCCTATATTATATTTATTAACCCCTAATCTGCCCCCACAACGTCGCCGTCAGATACCTACAATAATTAACCTCTAATCTGCCGACTGGACCTCACCGCTACTATAATAAATGTATTAACCCCTAATCCGCCTCACTAACCCTATAATAAATAGTATTAACCCCTAATCTGCCCTCCCTAACATCGCTGACACCTAACTTCAAGTATTAACCCCTAATCTGCCGACCGGACCTCACCGCTACTCTAATAAATGTATTAACCCCTAAAGCTAAGTCTAACCCTAACACTAACACCCCCCTAAGTTAAATATAATTTAAATCTAACGAAATAAATTAACTCTTATTAAATAAATTATTCCTATTTAAAGCTAAATACTTACCTGTAAAATAAACCCTAATATAGCTACAATATAAATAATAATTTTATTGTAGCTATTTTAGGAATAATATTTATTTTACAGGCAACTTTGTAATTATTTTAACCAGGTACAATAGCTATTAAATAGTTAAGAACTATTTAATAGCTAAAATAGTTAAAATAATTACAAAATTACCTGTAAAATAAATCCTAACCTAAGTTACAATTAAACCTAACACTACACTATCAATAAATTAATTAAATAAAATACCTACAATTATCTACAATTAAATCTAACACTACACTATCAATAAATTAATTAAATAAAATACCTACAAATAAATACACTAACTAAAGTACAAAAAATAAAAAAGCTAAGTTACAAAAAATAAAAAAATTAATTACAAACATAATAAAAATATTACAATTTTAAGCTAATTACACCTACTCTAAGCCCCCTAATAAAATAACAAAGCCCCCCAAAATAAAAAAATGCTGTACCCTATTCTAAAATTAAAATAGAAAAGCTCTTTTACCTTACCAGCCCTTAAAAGGGCCTTTTGCGGGGCATGCCCCAAAGAATTCAGCTCTTTTGCCTGGAAAAAAAACATACAATACCCCCCAACATTACAACCCACCACCCACATACCCCTAATCTAACCCAAACCCCCCTTAAATAAACCTAACACTAAGCCCCTGAAGATCTTCCTACCTTATCTTCACCACACCGGGTATCTATCACCGATCCGTCCAGGCTCCGAAATCTTCATCCAAGCCCAAGCGGGGGCTGGAGATCCATCATCCGGCTGAAGTCTTCTATCAAGCGGCAAGAAGAAGTCCAGAAGAGGCTCCAAAGTCTTCATCCTATACGGGCAGAAGAGGAGATCCGGACCGGCAACCATCTTCATCCAAGCGGCATCTTCTATCTTCATCCGATGACGAGCGGCTCCATCTTGAAGACCTTCGGCACGGATCCATCCTCTTCTTCCGACGTCCTAAGTCCAAATGAAGGTTCCTTTAAATGACATCATCCAAGATGGCGTCCCTCGAATTCTATCAGCCAATCGGAATTAAGGTAGGAAAAATCTGATTGGCTGATGGAATCAGCCAATCAGATTCAAGTTCAATCCGATTGGCTGATCCAATCAGCCAATCAGATTGAGCTCGCATTCTATTGGCTGATCAGAACAGCCAATAGAATGCGAGCTCAATCTGATTGGCTGATTCAATCAGCCAATCAGATTTTCCCTACCTTAATTCCAATTGGCTGATAGAATCCTATCAGCCGATCGGAATTCGAGGGACGCCATCTTGGATGACGTCATTTAAAGGAACCTTCATTCGGACGTAGGATGTCGGAAGAAGAGGATGGATCCGCGCCGGAGATCTTCAAGATGGAGCCGCTCGTCATCGGATGAAGATAGAAGATGCCGCTTGGATGAAGATGGTTGCCGGTCTGTATCTCCTCTTCTGCCCGGATAGGATGAAGACTTTGGAGCCTCTTCTGGACTTCTTCTTGCCGCTTGATAGAAGACTTCAGCTGGATGATGGATCTCCAGCCCCCGCTTGGGCTTGGATGAAGATTTCGGAGCCTGGACGGATCGGTGATAGATACCCGGTGTGGTGAAGATAAGGTAGGAAGATCTTCAGGGGCTTAGTGTTAGGTTTATTTAAGGGGGGTTTGGGTTAGATTAGGGGTATGTGGGTGGTGGGTTGTAATGTTGGGGGGTATTGTGTTTATTTTTACAGGCAAAAGAGCTGAATTCTTTGGGGCATGCCCCGCAAAAGGCCCTTTTAAGGGCTGGTAAGGTAAAAGAGCTTTTCTATTTTAATTTTAGAATAGGGTAGGGCATTTTTTTATTTTGGGGGGCTTTGTTATTTTATTAGGGGGCTTAGAGTAGGTGTAATTAGCTTAAAATTGTTGTAATATTTTTATTATGTTTGTAATTAATTTTTTTATTTTTTGTAAATTAGCTTTTTTATTTTTTGTACTTTAGTTAGTGTATTTATTTGTATTTATTTGTAGGTATTTTATTTAATTAATTTATTGATAGTGTAGTGTTAGATTTAATTGTAGATAATTGTAGGTATTTTATTTAATTAATTTATTGATAGTGTAGTGTTAGGTTTAATTGTAACTTAGGTTAGGATTTATTTTACAGGTAATTTTGTAATTATTTTAACTAGGTAGCTATTAAATAGTTCTTAACTATTTAATAGCTATTGTACCTGGTTAAAATAAATACAAAGTTGCCTGTAAAATAAATATAAATCCTAAAATAGCTACAATATAATTATAATTTATATTGTAGCTATATTAGGGTTTATTTTACAGGTAAGTATTTAGCTTTAAATAGGAATAATTTATTTAATAAGAGTTAATTTATTTCGTTAGGTTTAAATTATATTTAACTTAGGGGGGTGTTAGGGTTAGACTTAGCTTTAGGGGTTAATACATTTATTAGAGTAGCGGTGAGGTCCGGTCAGCAGATTAGGGGTTAATACTTGAAGTTAGGTGTCGGCGATGTTAGGGAGGGCAGATTAGGGGTTAATACTATTTATTATAGGGTTATTGAGGCGGGAGTGAGGCGGATTAGGGGCTAATAACTTTATTATAGTAGCGGTGAGGCCCGGTCGGCAGATTAGGGGTTAATAAATATTATGTAGGGGTCGGCGGTGTTAGGGGCAGCAGATTAGGGGTACATAGGGATAACGTAGGTTGCGGCGGTGTGGGGTCGGCAGATTAGTGGTTAAAAAAATTTATTAGAGTGGCGGCGATGTGGGGGGGGCCTCGGTTTAGGGGTACATGGGTAGTTTATGGGTGTTAGTGTACTTTAGAGCACAGTAGTTAAGAGCTTTATGAACCGGCGTTAGCCCATAAAGCTCTTAACTCCTGACTTTTTTCTGCGGCTGGAGTTTTGTTGGTAGAGGCTCTACCTCTCATTTTCCTACCTTAATTCCGATTGGCTGATAGAATCCTTTCAGCCAATCGGAATTCGACGGACGCCATCTTGGATGACGTCATTTAAAGGAACCATCATTCGGCGAGTAGGCGTCGGTAGAAGAGGATGGATCCGCGTCTGCTGGAAGAAGAAAGAAGATTGAAGATGCCGCTTCATAGAAGACTTCATCCCGATGATGGACTTCTTCAGCGCCCGCTTGGATCAAGACTTCAGCCCGATGATGGATTTCTTCAGCCGCCGCTTGATAGAAGACTTCAGATGGATTATGGATCGCCAGCCCCCGCTTGGGCTTGGATGAAGATTTCGGAGGCTTGGATCAAGACTTCGGAGGATGGATCGGTGAACCTGGCATGGTGAAGATAAGGTAGGAAGATCTTCAGGGGCTTAGTGTTAGGTTTATTTAAGGGGGGTTTGGGTTAGATTAGGGGTATGTGGGTGGTGGGTTGTAATGTTGGGGGGGGGTATTGTATGGGGGTTTTTTTACAGTCAAAAGAGCTGAATTCTTTGGGGCATGCCCCGCAAAGGGCCCTTTTCAGGGCTGGTAAGGTAAAAGAGCTTTTCTATTTTAATTTTAGAATAGGGTAGGGCATTTTTTTTTGGGGGGGGGGGCTTTGTTATTTTATTAGGGGGCTTGGAGTAGGTGTAATTAGTTTAAAATTGTTGTAATATTTTTCTAATGTTTGTAAATATTTTTTTATTTTTTGTAACTTAGTTATTTTTTATTTTTTGTACTTTAGTTAGTTTATTTAATTGTATTTATTTGTAGGTATTTTATTTAATTAATTTATTGATAGTGTAGTGTTAGGTTTAATTGTAGATAATTTTAGGTATTGTATTTAATTAATTTATTGATAGTGTAGTGTTAGGTTTAATTGTAGATAATTGTAGGTATTTGGATTTAATTAATTTATTGATAGTGTAGTGTTAGGTTTAATTGTAACTTAGGTTAGGATTTATTTTACAGGTAATTTTGTAATTATTTTAACTAGGTAGCTATTAAATAGTTCTTAACTATTTAATAGCTATTGTACCTGGTTAAAATAAATACAAAGTTGCCTGTAAAATAAATATTAATCCTAAAATAGCTACAATATAATTATTCGTTATATTGTAGCTATATTAGGGTTTATTTTACAGGTAAGTATTTATCTTTAAATAGGAATAATTTATTTAATAAGAGTTAATTTATTTTGTTAGATTTAAATTATATTTAACTTAGGGGGGTGTTAGTGTTAGGGTTAGACTTAGCTTTAGGGGTTAATCCATTTATTAGAGTAGCGGCGAGATCCGGTCGGCAGATTAGGGGTTAATAATTTAAGTTAGGTGTCGGCGATGTTAGGGAGGGCAGATTAGGGGTTAATACTATTTCTTACAGGGTTATTGAGGAGGGAGTGAGGCGGATTAGAGGTTAATAACTTTATTATAGTAGCGGTGAGATGCGGTCGGCAGATTAGGGGTTAATTATTGTAGGTAGCTGGCGGCGACATTGTGGGGGACAGATTAGGGGTTAATAAAAATAATATAGGGGTCGGCGGTGTTAGGGGCAGCAGATTAGGGGTACATAGGGATAACGTAGGTTGCCGCGGTGTACGGAGCGGCAGATTAGGGGTTAAAAAAAATATGCATGGGTCAGCGATAGCAGCGGCGGCGGCGGCATAATAGGGGTTAATAAGTGTAAGGTTAGGGGTGTTTAGACTCGGGGTACATGTTAGGGTGTTAGGTGCAGACATAGGAAGTGTTTCCCCATAGTAAACAATGGGGCCGCGTTAGGAGCTGAACGCTGCTTTTTTGCAGGTGTTAGGTTTTTTTTCAGCTCAAACTGCCTCATTGTTTCCTATGGGGGAATCGTACACGAGCACGTTTTTGAAGCTGGCCGCGTCAGTAAGCACCGCTGGTATCGAGAGTTGCAGTTGCGGTAAATATGCTATACGCTCCTTTTTTGGAGCCTAACGGAGCCCTTCTTTGAACTCTAAATACCAGCGGTATTTAAAAGGTGCGGCCAGAAAAAAGCATGCGTAGCTAACACACCCCTTTGGCCGCAAAACTCTAAATCTAGGCGCATGTAATTACAAGACATTTCTGTCATGTTGCTTTAGAATAACATATCATTCAAACCTTAAAGGGCCACTAAACCCAAAATCTTTCTTTCATGATTCAGATAGAGAATACAAATTTAAACAACATTACAATTTACTTCTATTATTTATTTTGCTTCATTTTTTAGATATCCTTATTTGAAGAAAAAGCAATGCACATGGGTGAGCCAATCTCACAAGGCTTCTAAGTGCAGCAACCAATCAGCAGCTAGTGAGCATATCTAGATATGATTTTCATCAAAGAATATCAAGAGAATAAAATAAATTAGATAATATAAGTAAATTAGAAAGATGTTTAAAATTGCATTCTCTTTCTAAATCATGAAAGAAAAAATGGGGGTTTCATGGCCCTTTAATGTTTTTTTAAATAAATTAACATCCTTTTTATTTCTAATTATTTTTCAATAGGCAAACTCCACCTACTATTTGCCATATTTGGAGGAGCCAATCGCGGCTTTAGCCCACAGACAACAAGGCTAGCTATGGTCATTAAGTTAGTATAAAATGCATTGTTTTGCAGTTGTTAACTGATAAATCCAACTTTGGATAGATATGTATCACAGTTAGCCTTGATAATTCAGCAGGGTGTATTTTAGGTTCTGAGAATTAGAAATTGCTCAATTTTCAGAACTGTTACATTAAAAAGGAGCAAACTGAATATTGAAATTAAACTGCAAATTTGCTTTATTATGCATAAACTAAACATTTATGAAACAAATCTCCCTTTAATTTGCAATGTTTCAAGTTTTTTTCCACAAGATAATTGTTTTACAAATGGCTTATATTGAATCTAGGCTAAACCATAAGCTATTATGTTCCTGTCTATACATATAGGGCTAGATTATGAGTGGAGCGCTAGGTTAACGGGCACATTTTCCTGTTTACGAGCGCACGTTAAATAACCAGGCATTACAAGTGGCTGGTTAATGCTCCCATGATCTTGTGGTTTCACTTTGCACTTAGCGCAATTAACCCAAGGTCAGACCTCTGGTTAAAAGTTAAAATATGCCCCAACATTTTTTTTTAAATTAGTTTAAATAAAGGTTATGTTTTATTTTTAACGATAATGCAATTTAGCTATATTCTTTAAAATGTAATGGTGTACACAACTTTCCTTAGCCAAGTTCTTTTGGAATTAGTTATCTAAGTAAAAGCATTCTAGTTAGTTACACCCCTCCACATTTGTTCAGGATTATACTATAGCTAATAATTATTCACCCTCCATTTCTGTGTATTTAATGTTTAATACTGCAGCTACTCAGAGAGCCAGTGGGGCTTGTATCATGTCAGCAATTAACAAATTGAGTCATTGTCAGATGGTACAAGCACCTTAGGCTCTCTGAGCAAGTGTTGTGTTAAAAATGGTGCACAGAGCATACTAAATAAACTCAAAAATGCTTCTTCTCAAAAGTGAAATACATCCATGTGAATTCCAATTTTGGCTGGAATGTCCCTTTAAGTTTGCATCATACTGATTTGCATTTTTAAAAAAAATAATTGGCCCAAGATTACTGCTTGTTTGATGTCAACTGGTATATCCAAAGCATGTTAAGGGGGGGGAAATCAACACTAGCTCATAACAAATATCATTAGAAAAGAAAAGTAAAACAATCAAATCATGATTTAATGAATATTTAGATTATTATTATAGATTTATATTTAACTGTATGTGCTATTAATAAATATACATTGCAATAATGTATTATTTTGATAGGTTTAACATCTTTTTTGTCATTATTAAAATAAGTATAGGGACATTTATATTACATAGCATTTTATTTTTTACTTTGAAATTAAATAATTTATAACAATTTTTTAAACCTCTAACAAATAAAGATATGACCCACAACTATCCATTCAAGCCTGAAATTTGTTTGCATGATATTACTTTCTACAGTCTCTAGAGATGTGCACAGCAATATTTGTTTGCCTTAAATTATGTTTAAATTCAGCCAAGTGGTTTCTGGAATTTAGTTTTCCAGGTTTCCACATTTTCACTTGTGGGATATGGATGTGATAAATTCAATTTAATGCATCACTTCCAGTCCACTTAAAGCAATACACAAGTGTATACAAATAATAATAAAAAATAAAATAAAAAATGATATGCTGTGTTTTGCAATATTTCATTGTAAAGTTTTCTATCTTGCCAGTTCTAGATGACTTCCAATCCTGTATTTGTTTTTTGTTTTGTTTGTTTTTTGTCTTTAAAGAAGGTTGGGGATAACAATTAGAGGCTCTATGACTCAAGGAATGGGAATGAGCTCCTGGCTAACGGAGGAAGTGAGAAGAGAGATATAGAGAGAAAGAGATAGATAGATGATAATAGGTCGGTAGATAGATAGATAGATAGATAGATAGATGATAGATAGATAGACCGTCATGGAAAGAGATCATGCAAAATCTTTGGGATTTTTTTAGACCTTATATTGTAATGTAGGTATCTCACCTTCACATAAAAAATGCATGGTTAGGTAAATATCTTTCAAATCAAAATTTGTGTTTCTAACATTTTTTAGCAACCTCTCCATGAAGATAAGATTTCTTAGATCATCTCACCCGAGAGGAGAGTTTTTGATTATCAGGCCCAGAGAGAGAGAGCAAAGTCGAACTATACCTTTTCACACCAATCCACTATCCAAATCTCCCTCCATGAGAATAAACAATACCTCAAAAGGAAACATCAAAAGGAGTACAAGTACCAAGGAACAGTAAGCTGGGACACTGAGAGAACCCAGTAGGTCCCACTAAGCACAATTTGGTACTGCTATCATTGTGAGTACGATTCTAACATCACATATAATCATTGTTGTGTAACTATATAACACTAGGAGGCGCCCTTTTTTCTTGTGTGTTTTCTCACAGAAATCGTTTTACATTTCAATGCTCCATTTTACCTGCTGGAGTGTATTCAATTGTTTACAAGTAGCTCCTTTACCATTATTTTGGCCCTTGAAATAGCCAATTTAGCTTGTGGTTTCCCAACCTATACTGAAAGTTTTGATATTGGAGTCTCAGTTATTGAATAGCCTAAGTAAACACAGCCAGCAGATGAAATTACACTCCCAGTGGGGTGCAGGATAGTTAAGTAATAAAATTATATGTATTGAGCTTTAGTTTTCCAAACAAATATAAGATAAAGAAGCAACTGTGTGTACACAAAGTGATAACATAATGAGATCTGATTTTACCTGAAGCTCAACCCATTGTAATAGGCTGTGGTTTAAAAGCACAAAACCAGCTACTTCATATACACAAATAAACCTGAAAATAAAATTTCTCATACATTTTATCTTCTGCAACTCTTAAATCAAGTCATTGAAAGTACATTAATATAAAAACAATTTTACAGTGTACTGTCCCTTTAAACCTTAAGAAGCAAATTTAAAATATTTTAATTAAATGTAAATGTTAAAAATTCAAATATCTCCTGAATGGTATATGTTAATTGATTTGTGTATGTTTAAAACTTCCAAGAATTTCCACAATTGTTTAATATATATAATTATTCAATTCTCTCTAATAATATAGTCATAACATTTTCAAATTGGGGGTATGTTTGTATAATATTTATTAAACTGTTTTTCAGAAAGGTTTAAAGGGCCACTAAACCCAAAATCTTTCTTTCATGATTCAGATAGAGAATAGAAATTTAAACAACATTACAATTTACTTCCATTATATATTTTGCTTCATTTTTTAAATATCCTTAGTTGAAGAAAAAGCAATGCACATGGTGAGCCAATCACACAATGCTTCTATGTGCAGCAACCAATCAGCAGTTAGTGAGCATATCTAGATATGCTTTTCATCAAAGAATATCAAGAGAATAAAACAAATTAGATAATATAAGTAAATTAGAAAGATGTTTAAAATTGCATTCTCTTTCTAAATCATAAAAGAAAAAATGTGGGTGGCATGTCCCTTTAAGAGTATTATTAGCGTAGTATGCTAATTTAAAACTATACAACTAATCTACAAAGCTTTCAGCATTTACTTCTAATATTAGATCAGCATCATTTCTGTAGGTGCTTTTTTTATCTAGCCATACAAATGTATAGTGCATAATTTTAAGTGGTCAAAACTGAGAAGAACTGCAATTTGTTGAAGATAAAATATAGTGAAATCCATGAGCTTTGAGCTGAACATGCGGCATATTCAAATACATCAATAGAAATGAGAGAGTCTGGTACTGCAGAAAGACATGGAGACCAACGGGAACAGCTATCAGAGAACTGCAGAGAACTGCCATATATCAGAGCTGTTATAAAAATGCAGATTATGAAACAAGGGACTTTAAATGTTCATATAAGCCAATAAACATATGGAGTTACAAGGTAATCTGTAATGTAAAGTATGCAGACACCTATAGATGTAGTTTACCTAACTTTCAGCTAGATTACAAGTTTTGACCGCTATAGGGATTTTAACGACCGCCACAAAAGCGGCGTTATTTTACCTCCCTATGGCGCTGCTATTAGAAGTTTTAAAAAAGCAGGCTTGTACGGGCGATATGGGTGGCGTTGAGCTCCATACCGCACCGAAATCAATCACTGCTTTGACGTGGTCGTGCATAATTTCCCCATAGACATTAATGGGGAGAGCCGGCAAAAAAAAAAACTATCACCTGCGATTGCAGAATGAAAAGCTCTGTAACGCAGCCCCATTGATGTCTATGAGGAAAGAAAAAGTTACGTTTAAACCTAACACCCTAACATAAACCCAGAGTCTAAACACCCCTAATCTGCTTCCCCTGACATCACCGCCACCTACATAATGTTATTAACCCCTAATTTGCCGCCCCCGACATCGCCATCACCTACATACAGTTATTAACCCCTAATCTGCCACTCCCACTAGTTTTAAATAGGTATTATTTAGTTAATAATTGTAACTTTAATTTAGCTCTATTTTAATTATGTTAAAGTTAGGGGGTGTTAGGGTTACGTTAGGGTTAGGGTTACATTAGGGTTAGTGTTAGGTTTAGAGGTTAAAGGATTTATTTAGTGGTAGTGATGTGGGAGGCTAGAGTTTTTGGGGTTAATAACTTTAGTGTAGTGGCAGCGCTCATCCTATTGGCTGTTCAAATCAGCCAATAGGATGAGAGCTCAATCCTATTTTCTGATTGGAACAGCCAATAGGATGAGAGCTGCTCAAATCCTATTGGCTGATTGAAATCTATCAGCCAATACAAGGAATGCAAGGGATGCCATCTTGGATGACGTCACTTGCATTGAAGTTCCAGTTTACGGTGGCGACCGTATGAAGAGGATGCTCTGCGCCGTATGTCTTCAGGATGGACCTGCTCCGCGCCGGGCGGAAGATAGAAGTTGCCGCATGGATGAGGACTTTGCCGGCTGGATATGGAAGAGGCTGCCCGGATGAAGACTTCTTGCCGCATGGATGAGGACTTCGCCTGGATCCTTCAAGCGTGACTTCAAGAACTGCAAGTGGATAATCGGGGGTTAGTGTTAGGTTTATTTAATGTTTTTTGGGTGGGTTTTATTTTTAGATTAGGGTCTGGGCATGTAAAAGAGTTAAATGCCCTTTTAAGGGCAATGCCCATACAAATTACCTTTTCAGGGCGATGGGGAGCTTAGTTTTTTTTAGATAGTTATTTTATTTGAGGCGGTTAGTTGTGGGGGTGGTGGGTTTTACTGTTGGGGGTATTTGTAATTTTTTACAGGTGAAAGAGCTGATATTTATGGGGCAATGCCCACAAAAGGCCCTTTTAAGGGCCATTGGTTGTTTATTGTAGGCTAGAGTTTTTTTGTTTGTTTTTTGAGGGGCTTTTTTATTTTGATAGGGCTATTAGATTAGGTGTAATTCTTTTTTAATTTTTGATCATTTGTTTCTTATTTTTCGTAATTTAGTGTTTGTTTTTTGTAATTTAGTTTCATTTTTTTGTAATTAGATACTTTTTAGATACTTTTTAGTGTTAGGATTTTTTTAATGTGTAGTTTAGTTTAATTTAATTGGTAGTTAGTTTAATTGTAGTTTAATAATTATCTTAGTTTAATTGTTAGTTTAAAATTAATTTATTTAATTTGACAGGTAAGTTTTTTAATTTAATTTTAGAAAGGGAAATTGTAATTTTAATATAAAGTTAGGGGGTTGTTCGGTTTAGAGGTTAATAGTTTATTTTAGTATATTTAGTTGTGGGGGGCTTGCGGTTTAGGGGTTAATAGGTTTATTATAGCGGCGGTGTGGGCGGATGGCAGATTAGGGGTTAATAATATTTAAATAGTGTTTATACCGGCGGTTTAAGGGTTAATAGGTTTATTATAGGGGCGACGGTGTTGGGGAGCGGCGGAATAGGGGTTAATACATTTTAATAGTGGAGGCGATGCCCGGAGCGGCAGATTAGGGGTTAATACATTTATTATAGTGTTTGCGATGTGGGAGGGCCTCGGTTTAGGGGTTAATAGGTAGTTTATGGGTGTTAGTGTACTTTTTAACACTATAGTTATGAGTTTTATGCTACAGCTTTGTAAGGTAAAACCCATAACTACTGACTTTAGATGGCGGCACGGATCTTGTGGTTATAGAGTGTACCGCTCACTTTTTGGCCTCCCAGGCAAACTCGTAATACCGGCGCTATGGGAGTCCCCTTGAAAAATGACTTTTTTAAAAGTGCGGTACTGACGTTGCGTGACTGGATAAAAGGTGTGCGGTACACCTATACCTATAAGACTTGTAATAGTAGCGTTTGGGAAAAAGCAGCGTTATGGGCCATAATGCTGCTTTTTACAATAATAATGCCAAACTCCTAATCTAGCTGTTTAAATCTTGCTACTGAGTAATTGCTTCTTGGATGTTGCTTAGAATAAAAGAGAAAAAAAAA
This sequence comes from Bombina bombina, assembly GCF_027579735.1. Lineage (NCBI taxonomy): Eukaryota > Metazoa > Chordata > Amphibia > Anura > Bombinatoridae > Bombina > Bombina bombina. Next base: position 208,613,682 of record NC_069507.1, read on the forward strand.
TTGATAGGTGTATCCTTGAAGTATTTAGAAACAAAACAAAAAAACTGCAAAGAATTCTACCAATTGGACTTGCAAAACATTTATTTTTTATGAATTACATAATTGTTTATATATCCCCTGATTTTTATTAGACTGATGAACAATGTTACCATCTAAAGAACGTGTCTGCATTTCTTTACAGCAAGCTGGCAGTGGATGCTGTACAAATACAAACAGAAAGAGAAGCAATCTACCAGGAATGAACAACAGCTCAGTGGCTTGTTCTATGGCCCAGTTACCACCGTGAGTAGCTTCTTTTTTGCCCAATTATGCTTTTAACAGAGAAAAACTTTCCTGAAGTATAACAGTCTGATCCTACTTAACAAGGTCAGTCGACCCCCGAAATACAAGGCAAATCTTCTCTGAACAAGGAAACCAGCAATCCTAAATGATCATTTTGGCCTTCTTTGGGCCTCGACAGTAAGGTGCAGCCATATCCCTTCAAACACATTGGGCAAGGAGTAAACGTCTGGTTTACCCCATCACCCATAGGGAGACTTACCCCAGGATCATAACACAAATATAAACAGAAAAAGAAACAATCTGCCAGGAAAGAACAACAGCTCAGCGGCTTGTTATATGGCCCAGTTACCACCTGGGGGTAGTTTCTTTTTGCCCAATCATGCTTTTTCACAGAGAAAAACTTTCCTGTAGTATATCAGTTTGATCCCGCCTACAAAAGGTCAGTCCAGCCACGAAATACCAGGCAAGTCTTCTTTGAGCAAAGACACTGCCAACCCCAGATGATCATTTTGACCGTATCAGTGATGTGAAGGTATATCCCTCTAAGCATATTGGGCAAGGAGTCCACATCTGGATCCCTCATCATCACACTAAGGGAGACTTTACCCAGGGTCATCAGTGACGTGCAGTGACGTCAGAGGCTGGTGAGGCAGTGGCAAGATACGCCTTCATTCTTTATATATCCTTTGTTGAAGAAATAGAAATGCACATGGGTGAGACAATCACATGAGGTATCTATGTGCAGCCACCAATCAGCAGCTACTGAGCATATTTAGATATGATTTTCAACAAAGGACATCAAAAGAATGAAGAAAATTAGATATTAGATGTAAATTGGAAAGTTATTTAAATTTGCATATGGGTTTCATATGGGTTTCATGTCCCTTTAAATGGTGTCTTGGAAAACTGGTCAACTAAGTAAACATCTGATTTTAGTCTAAAAGGATTGTAACAGAAACTCTTGCCAGATAACACAATGCTTGCTCTGATTATGAGATCTAGAAATCCATGCCCATTAAAATATGTTTAATACATACTTTTTACTTTAATGCTGCAAATTATGCTTATAGATTCTTTCATTACATAAGGGATGAGAGTCAGAGGGGGAGGAAGAGAGACAGAGAGAGAAAGAGACCATGGGGGAGAACAACACATAAGGAGAGAGATGGCTAGATAGATAGAGAGAGAGACACACACACACACACACAAGGGGGGGGGGAGAGGGACCACTGCATTTTAAGTAATAAAACAGCAGAGCTACAGAGAGTTCATAAAATGAGTCTATAATTTAGTGTGAAGTACAGAGGCAAGCTGCTAAGTTAGTGGGTGTAAAGTTTGAGTAAACAAAATACAAAAACGACCCTGCTGTAAAAGAGTAACAAAACACTAAACCACATTCATTAAATTATCATTTTCACTAACAGAATCCCTTTCAGTAAAATCTTACTTTAATAAGATGTGGCTGAAACACTGCTCTCTGTGCCTCTTTTCCTGCTCTGTAAGGATTCAGGAAGTGACAGTGGCACATTCCACTGCACTTAGAGGGGAAGAACAGAACTCTCTTTTTCACTTTAGCAAAGCTAGCAGGTTCACAGGACAGCAACAAAATATATGAAAGTTGTTTTTTTCCGTTTTTGTTTTGTTTTATATGATTTAACATCCAGCCCCAACTCTATGTTCCACTTACTAATGCCTCTCGCTGGATTGGTTCAGCCCAAATAGGACTGCCTCAAATAAGCAGTTAATGGGCCATGCAATGATCTTAACCACTTGCATCCAGTAGGTGGCGCAGCATGTTGTGTAATGGTGGGCAGACCTGCTTGTGCCTCTTCATTGCACAACATATAGCTGTGAGAAAAAAAAATGGTGGGAAAAAAAATAAAAAAAATTTTTTTTAAAGCCAATAAAAAAATATATATTTTTGCCCATATGAGAGGTGAAGCACTGCCTCACCTGCCTCTAGTGACTGCACATCACTGAGGGTCATAATACAAATACAAACAAAAAGAGAAGCAATCTTCCAGGAGACTGCACCCTGAGTGGCACTGGACTTGCACAGAAGTTTTTCTAGCTTTTGTTCTGTCTCAGTTGAGTGTGTTTCTCTATTTTCTTGAGTGAGTGCTGTACATCAGAAACATTTGGCCTGCTGGGAAGCCATGAGAAATCATGATGCGCTGGAGAAGCTGTGGCCAGCAATGTTTTAACATGCATTAATTACTCTTTAATTCTAATTTCAAATGATATAAACCCTATTAGCCCCAGCTTCCCAAATTTATGTTTTAATATGAGAGTGGGCTGGGCAATTGCCCACCCCCTGGGCTGGCATCAGTTGTGTAATAATGGCTGGAAATAAATGGACTAGTGTGTGCCTTTTAGAAGGCATTGAAATGTTAGCAAGTACACATAGATGCCTGTTTTTACATACTTTGAACACATAAATCGTAATGCACAGTTTCCATTTGTAGGCTGTCCATTATACTGTGCAGGGAGTGTGCTGCAGTGTGAGTTATTAAATAGAAATCTCTGTGTCTCATCTTCACCCAAAACACCAGGTCCTCCACAATCTTATATAGATCCGCAGACCGGCACTTCTTCTGTCTTTATGGTATAAACCATATACACTGCAATGGGGGGGTACAAAAGAGAGAGGTCATATTTAATTTTCAAAAATAAATATATGTTGTGTCATACATTATGTGATGGCCCATGGGAAGAACATTTATAGGCGAGATTACAAGTGGCTCACTATGGTTAGCATGTGGAGCGTAAACACGATTGCAAAATGTAGGTGTTTTTTACACTTGAATCCATATTACCATTTTGCACAAACTCAAGGTAATTTATGCTTACCATATTTTCTATGGCAGCATGGAGGAGCAATGTGTGCTCATATTGCAAGCTGAAAGTAAATGCTTTCGCTCAAACGCAATCGCATTTAATGCTCAAACTTTTTAAGGACCTGAACATTTGTGTAAAGAGTTTGGCTGAAGGAAAAATTTGCACCAAATTATACTATACTATTAACCCCTAAACCACCACATAGCTCTCTTTAAGTACCCCCTTACACTATTAACCCCTAAATTGAAACACCCCCACATCGTAATGTACCGCTACAATTTTAACCCTTTAACCGCCACACACCCACATCGCAAAGTACCTGCTACACTATTAACCCCTAAATTACCACCCCCTACATCATAATGTACCCGCTGATTGGAACAGCCAATAGAATGTCAGCTAAATCCTATTGGCTGATTGCATCAGCCAATAGGATTTTTCCTACCTTAAATCCAATTGGCTGATAGAATTCTATCAGCCAATCGGAATTGAAGGGACGCCATCTTGGATGAAGTCAATTAAAGGAACCTTGATTCCAGAAGAGCCATCGGATGAAGAGGATGCTCCGCGTCGGATGTCTTGAAGATGGACCCGCTCCGCGGCGGATGGATGAAGATAGAAGATGCCGTCTGGATGAAGACTTCTGCCCGTCTGGAGGACCACTTCGTCCGGCTTGGATGAAGACTGCTCCCGGCTTTGTTGAGGACTTCGGCCCAGTTGGATGAAGACTTCTCCCGGTAAGGTGATCTTCAAGGGGTTAGTGTTAGGTTTTTTAAGGGGGTTTTAGAGTAGGATTGGTTGTGTGGGTGGTGGGTTTTAATGTTGGGGGGGATTTTTTTTACAGGTAAAAGAGCTGATTAATTTGGGGCAATGCCCCGCAAAAGGCCCTTTTAAGGGCTATTTGTAATTTAGTGTAGGGCTTTTTTTTTTATTTTGGGGGGGCTTTTTTATTTTGTTAGGGGGATTAGATTAGGTGTAATTAGTTTAAAAATCTTGTAATTTGTTTATTATTTTCTGTAATTTAGTGTTTGTTTGTTTTTGTACTTTAGATAATTTAATTTAATTGTATTTAATTGTATTTAATTTAGGGAATTAATTTAATTATAGTATAGAGTTAGGTGTAATTGTAACTTAGGTTAGGTTTTATTTTACAGGTACTTTTGTATTTATTTTATCTAGGTAGTTATTAAATAGTTAATAACTATTTAATAACTATTGTACCTAGTTAAAATAAATAAAAACTTGCCTGTAAAATAAAAATAAACCCTAAGCTAGATACAATGTAACTGTTAGTTATATTGTAGCTAGCTTAGGGTTTATTTTATAGGTAAGTTTTTAGTTTTAAATAGGAATAATTTAGTTAATGATAGGAATTTTTATTTTGATTTCTTTTAATTATATTTAAGTTAAGGGGTGTTAGGTTTAGGGTTAGACTTAGGTTTAGGGGTTAATAACTTTAATATAGTGGCGCGGACGTTGGGGGCGGCGGATTAGGGGTTAACAAATGTAGGTAGGTGTCGGCGATGTTAGGGCCGGGAAATTAGGGGTTAATAATATTTAACTAATGTTTGTGAGGTGGGAGTGCGGCAGTTTAGGGATTAATATGTTTATTATAGTGGCAGCGACGTTGGGGGCGGCAGATTAGGGGTTAAAAAGTGTAGGTAGGTTGCGGCGACATTGGGGGCAGCAGATTAGGGGTTAATAAATATAATGTAGGTGTCGGCGATCTTGGGGGCAGCAGATTAGGGGTTCATAAGTATAATGTAGGTGGCGGCGGTGTCCGGAGCGGCAGATTAGGGGTTAATAATTATAATGTAGGTGTCGGCGATGTCGGGGGCAGCAGATTAGGGGTTAATAAGTGTAAGATTAGGGGTGTTTAGACTTGGGGTTCATGTTAGGGTGTTAGGTGTAGACATAACTTTTATTTCCCCATAGGAATCAATGGGGCTGTGTTAAGGAGTTTTACGCTGCTTTTTTGCAGGTGTTAGACTTTTTTTTCAACCGGCTCTCCCACTTGATTCCTATGGGGAAATCATGCACGAGCACGTTACACCAGCTCACTGCTAACGTAAAACGTAAAATTTTGCTCAACGCTCACTTCTTGTCTGTTTTGTAAAATCCCGTAATACCAGCGCTGTCTGTAAGTGAGCGGTGAGACAAAACTGCTTGTTAGCACTGCACAGCCTCTAACGCAAAACTCGTAATCTAGGTGATTGTGTTGTTCTTAGCACCAAGCACAAGATGTGCTATCAATTGCACTCCACTTGTAATCTAGCAATAAAAATTCAATATATCTATAAAATTTAATTATCGACAATAAAATATGACATAACTTTTAACATTTTCTATATGTTGCTTTATTTACTGATTAAGATATAAGGGGGGTACAGACATTCTTTGAGAACTAAGACATAAAAAAAAAAGAGACTAAAAAATAAATACATAAAATGCTGCATATTATCTTTTGCCTTATCAAAAGTTGTGACTTCTGCAAATAACAAAATAGCTAAAAGTAACATGTTTTTTATGGTTTTTTAAGTAAATGTCACATTTGCTGAAACAAACCTAAAACCACATGTTCTAAAAACTGCCTTTCTGAAAGCAATTAAAAGCACGTTTCTGAAATCACAGGAAATATGAGATCTTTCTCAAGGTTTCAGTAACTACCTACGTAAGAACAATTTAAATAAATAATAAAGACTCACACAGTCTATTAAACTAGACTCTTATATGCTGTGCAATTCTGTGAAATATTAACTACAAAAACAATTAAAAATTTAACAGGTGAAAAAATGATACCATCTATTTTCCACTAGTACACTTTTAGTTGACATTTCCCAGAATACACCTCGATGTATAAAGTCACAAAGCTTATTTGATAATCAGTACACGACATATAAAGTTGCTTAAAGGCAAGTCCTTTGTTTAGAAGTATTCATTAACTAACATTAAAGTACTTATAAATTATGCATTTCTGTAGATGTGTGCAAGGGCAATGAAGAGATCCATCATTTTGATCAATGTGATTATGATATTGCATCAAATTATAGCAAAAGCTTTTAATCATGTTTATAAGTGTAATATTACAATGTATGAAGGGCAGAATCTATTGAAGAACATAAAACTATGTATATGTAATTATTTTGATTATAATTAAATTACAAGGGAATATAGTTGTGTTTTCAAGCAAAGATAGTGTCCCATATTAAAGTTTCATAAAACATGTGGAGATTTATTTTTTTCTCTTCTTCTCTCATAGAGCTTATTAGTGGTTTGGTAATAACCCTAGTTTAAATTATAGGCCCCCTATTTTTTTTTTAAATACATAGCCCCCCAATACCTGCAGTTAGTTAGGGAAAGGAGTTGATATTTAAAAACAGATCTTCATATGTTATAACTCATGTTGAAGCGGAGAACAGCATGTTTTGTCCCAATACTCCTTTTTGATTCAAATATATTCATTATGGGCATAAAAGCTGAATTTTTGTTTGTGAGAATCCCCCATTAAGAGTAAAATACTATAAGTCAGTAAGGTAGTTACCAAGATTAGTTTCTGGTTTAGCTGGCCCGGTAGTGGCCTCAATATCAATTATTTATAAAATGTTGCATAAATGTATAAAAGGAGGATTCCACTCAGTTAAATTTGACTGAACTCATGTTATATTTTCTCATTTTTGTATTGATAATACACTGATACACAATTTCATTGTGATTGTATACGTTGGTAAGATGTCAAACTGATTCTTTTTTTCTTTTTCTTGTCTCATATCTTTTCAATCCTCAATAAAAGTATTTAAAAAAAAAAAACATGTTGATATCTGTGCATATCCTAAAAGGGTTAATTAAGTAATAAAAAAATGAAAAGGGCATAAAAAAAATTGTTTAAAAATTTCTGGCAAGAATTTTAAAATAATTTTTGAAAATAAGCAATATTACTTATATAGACATGCAGTCTGGAATAGTCTGTTCCACCCCCCTTATCAGTGTTTAGCATCAGAAACACAGGCATTGTATTTCAACTGATTAAAGCAATTTATTGCCTCCAGACATGCTCCAGCTGATAATGAGTGTTAAAGTCTTGCATTCTACCAAAAGGTGGATATAGATATAACCATAGAAGGAATTGTGTGGGGGGAGTTAGAGCTGTACAATTCGAGAAATTAAAAGAAAGGGTTATTGGCGAGGCACTGAAGTATAAATTTGCAGGTAAAGTAATTAAGTATATCTTATTATATTTTGTCTCTATCCCAACTTATTTTCTCTCTTTAAAGGGCCAGTCTAGTCAAAATTAAACTTTCATGATTCAGATAGGGCATGCAATTCTAAACAACTTTCCAGTTTACTTTTATAATCAAATTTGCTTTGTTCTTTTTAGTTTTTTGTTGAAAGCTAAATGTAGGCTAATTTCTAATACCTTTGAGGCTGTCTCTTATCTCAGTGTATTTTAACAGTATTTTTTACAGCTAAAAAACGCTAATTCGTGTGTGCCATATAGATAACATTCTGCTCACTCCCGTGGAGTGCCAAAAGAAATTAAATAAGGGGGCAGTCTGCAGAAGCTTAGATACAAGGTAATCACAGAGGTAAAAAGTATAGTAATATAACAGTGTTGGTTATGCAAAGCTGAGGAATGGGTAATAAAGGGATTATCTATCTTTTTAAGCAATACAAATCTGGAGTATACGGTCCCTTTAAAGAGAAGTGATAATTCAAATTGAATAATTTGCCAACAGAAGCAATTCAAGTTTGTTTTTTACTTAAAATATACTTTATTATAATGACTAGGCAATAAGCCTGCCCAGTGGGCAGTCTATTTAAAGAAAAAAATACAAACCCCAAAGCATAAATTACAGAAAATAAAAAATGTAAAATTACATAAAAAAATAAACAGAGCTATCCAAAAAAAAAAAAATAAACCTAAACTATTACCCCTATAAAAATCCCCCCAAAAATAAAAATACCCCCTAATCTAAACTACCTATAGCCCTTAAAACGGCTTTTGTAGGGCATTGTGGTTTAGGGGTTAATAGGTTAATCAGGTGTATTGCGATGTGGGGGTTTGGCAGTTTAGGGATTAATAGGTTAATTAGGTTTATTGCAATGTTCGGGTTTGGTGGTTTAGGGGTTAATAGGTTAATTAGGTTTATTGTGATGTGGGGGTTTGTCGGTTTAGGGGTTAATAGGTTAATTAGGTTTATTGCGATGTGGGGATTTGGCGATTTAGGGGTTAATAGGTTAATTAGGTTTATTGCTATGTGGGGGTTGGAAGTTTAGAGGTTAATATTTTAATTATGTTATTTGCAGATTAGGGGTTAATTACTTTATTATTTTGCCAATGTGGGGGTTTGCGGTTAGGTGTTTGTTAATACTTCGTGCTGGAGGTTAGGTTTTTTTGTTACACTTCGTGCGGGTGGATACGTGTTTTTGATTTATTTCTTGCGGGCGGTTGCATGGTTTTTTTTTTACGGCTTCGTGTTTGCCTAAGCTGCATCCATGTGGATTCCAAAAATGGCAAGGTGGTGAAGGAATCCACCTTTAGTGGATTCTTTCACCACCCTGCCATTTTTGGAATCCACCTGGATGCAGCTTCGCTGCATCCAGGTAGATTCTTTTGGCTGCCTCGCACAGGCAACATTCCTTTGAGGATGCATGCGCAACTGACGACAGACGCGTTAAAAACGAGATTATAGTATAGATTGTGTTTTTTTCTACAGATTCAGTGCTTTGTAATAAATTACCAACGTTTCAGGGTTTTTTTCATATTATAAATAGTGAAAACAAAATTGTTTTGGTACTGACAAACCAGTCATATGATCTTCAAGGCTATAGAATTTGGAATCCTTTAATTTAATTAATAATACATGTCTAATCAAATGATATAGAAGGGGTAACTTGTCACATTGTTTCCAGATTCACTGATCATAAATTATTTTAAAATAATATTGAAGTTCTATAAAGGAATCATACAAATATTAATTTTTGCAAAAACATGAACTTTAGAAACTTTATGTAAAGATTACACAGCAAATCGGCACTTGTAATGCTTCATCCTGATTGACAAGAGAATACAATCTAAAATTTAAGTCTGAAAAAGCAATGATAGGAATTTAGAAATTGAAAACCTTTAAGTGGATTATAGATTTGATTACAAGGACATATCTTGCATTGAGTTTACTATTAAATTAAAATCTAATAATATAGTAAACAGCAGATATCATGACCAATAGGAATATAAGAAAGCAAATAATTATGTAGAGCAGCCAATCATATCCTGTGTAACCCCTATTGGTTGTACTATCCGGAATTCAGTTAATTGATTCTCTTTTTTTGATCCACAAGAAAAGTAATGCTTAAGAAGAACTCAAATCTGGTATCAATAATTATAAAAAAAATATATAAAAATCTATTTCTCCCTTCTTTTTTTTTTGTTATTCAAATGCTTAGTGTCATTATTTCTTTGAGTTACCTAATTGCTTAGGCTTCTTTCAGTTCCTGTCAACCTCCAGCGGCTATCTTTATAGTGTTTCTATCAGAGCACTCCTAACGCATTCACTCAGCACAGCTCACCGTAGAGTCACTGACAGTGTATTTGAAGGTATATCTCTAATTCCACTTGTTTCATTGTAATTATATAATTGTTACCTGCTTTTCTGTCATCTCTGTTATAGTTTTAAATATCAGTTACATTGTTCTCTTCGCCTTTACCTAATTTACAGCTCATTTTCTGGGCTATCTGCCAATGCAGTTTAAATACATACTATTTGTCACTCAAACCTTTCAGTTTTTGATGTTTCTTTGGGTCTGACCTTCCTTTTTGTCAGTTTATAGGGATGTGTTTTGGTTTTTTTTTAAAAGAAACATACTTAATTGTTTTCCTGCATTGAATTTTGGGTAAAAAAATAGTACATAACCACAAATTAATTCTCTGATTTTTTTTGTTTGATTTTTTTTGCTAGCATTACAATTGGAATTGCTTGCTAGTTACAAAATGTGTTTAGTATTTCCATTTGTTTCATGAGTTTAAGATATTAATATTATTTTTCTGGAAGAAATTTTGAAAATGATTTGCATCACAAAATCTTTCAGTCTTCATGTAGACTAAAGAGTGAACAGATATATAATTTATATGACCTCATACATTAAAAGTTCACTAACTAATTTGTTCTAGACTTGACCGATATTGATCAAAAAATGATTGGCAGGTGGCAATTGTTAAATTAAGGATTTCATAGGATTAATACTGGCAGAATGATCTTTAAGTGTAGTGACAGTATGTCTCATATACCTCACTGCTCGTGTGCACTGAAAGCTCAATTTGTAAAACTAAATCTATACCGGATTCACACAATTATGATATATAAATTAATACTATATTATCTATAGCTGTTCAATTGCTTAGCTGTAAGAGCATCTGAGACATGTGCATGTGAACATTGTCAATCCCATAACAAAAAAAAATAATGTGAAGAAATAATACACAAACATGTGTTGCTAGTCTCCCCCTTTGTAGCTTAAAGATTCCCTCCATTTTTTTTTTTTATTTTTTTTTCTGTTTTGATGCTTCATTTAACCCAGAACATTTATTGAGGATATTCAGCTCCCAAAGTTGCAAATGTTATTAAATAGCTCTAAAAGAATCTGTTAAGTAGAATCTGTTTTTACATGCAAAGCATCTCTGAGTAGTTTTAATTTGCATATTCACATTTATGCTAATATATCTGCTATTTATATTTATTCTAAAAGTCTCCTCAAGTAGAATAAAGAGTGCATATATATATTATTTATATCAACTTCTTTTAAGTGTAATCTTCATTTAGTACTTTTGTATATAGTTAGTAGTCAATATATAGATGCACGCACTGCACGCATGCGAGAAGTTGGGACATCTCAGCCTCTCATTCTCCATGGCCACTTGACTTCCCCCCTGTGATGTCCCTGGTGTGGGATCCTCCTTCCCCCCCTCTGTCCCTCTCCTAGATGTGCCTGCTCTTTGGGGCTCTCGGGCATCTTCCCTCCCATCTGGCTCTCCCTGTCCCCACTCCACTTACTCCCTGACAGGGACCCCACTGCTCCTCTTGTTCTCTCCAATACTCCCCTCCCCTTCTCCCTACCTCTCCCTGCCATCCTCACACTAAATCACACACTCATACTCCCAGTTCAATCACACACAATCACAACCAAACACTCAGCCTATCACACTGTAAAATTCAAATAAAATATGTGTGAGATGTTAGAAAAAAAGCGTGGTGTATTTGTATATGTATGTATGCAATATGTGCAATATGTAAGAATATGTGTAAGTGTACAAGCTTACTCAACAACAATGCGACCTAACAAACTCCTCTGTTTGCGCCTCTCTCTCTACTCTCACTAATCCTCCACTCCAGTGTAGTGTGCTGTAGCTCAACGAACAATTCAAACACACTGAAGAAAATGGCGGCTGCACATGGGTTTATATATGAATTTGAATATCGTAAATACGTGTCACATTTTTATTTGAATTCCGGATTCTATTTTACGCGTGTTAACCTAATTTGCATAAAGCTACTCTTTATTGACACTTTCCGTGGACACAAGACTGGCGTAAGTTACTTGCGATGACTAAAATGTGTATTTGTGCACATTTCATAAGATCGCCAGTTTGTCCTACTTACGCCAGTCTAGCATCTAACGGCGCAGTATATGTAATACCCCGATGTGCGAGGTGAAATTACAGGTGGCGTGGGTTTCAACACTTCCACCGAAGCCTGCATCATATATGTAAAGGAGCCCCCGGTGGCTAATGTTAGATTTAGATCTTTGTAAGATTAATATTCTTTGAATGAAGAGTGACTTTAGATCTTGTATACTTTACCTTCTTGCTAGTTTGTGCTGTAAGCAACATTTTTGTAGTTTACAGACTATATTATCTTTAATTGTTTACTTGCTTAGCTGTTTGAGAATCTGCAATAGTTTTGCATATTATATGAGAGAAGGCTGTCAGTCCCTGATAATGCAGGATAATTGTTTCATAGTCTAAGGCTCAAAAACATGCTGATAGGTATTTGTCCTGCCCTTTATAGCTTGCAGTTTCCCTCTAAAAACAGATTATTTTTAAATTTGGTGTTCCATTTCACACAGAACATTTATTGAGGATATTCAGCTCCTAAATCTGCAAAATGTTATCAGATAGGTCTAAAAAAAAGTCTGTTAAGTAGAATCTGTTTTTACATACAAAGCATCTCTGGGTTGTTTTAATTTGTATATTCAAATTTATGCTAATATATTTGCTATCTATATTTAGTCTAAAAGTCTCTTCATTTAGACTAAAGAGTGAACAGATATAATTATTTATATCAACTAAAATATTAATCTTTCCTCTTCAGCTTTTATTTTAGTTTGGAGGAGATGGTAATCAATAAATAGCCAATGTTAGGTTGAGATTCTGATCTCTAAGCTTTGTATACCTCACCTCCTTGCTAGTCTGCAATGAAAGCTCAATTTTAAGTTTAACCTTTTAATGTCGTTCTATTCCGTCATAATTACACTGGGTTTGAAAGCCGTTATGACGGAATAGAACGGCTGTCCTGAAGCCTTCTGTGCTTCAAGGACTTGATCGTGGTCTTGAGGGCATTCCTAGGGTTGTAGGGACGCCCCCCAGATGCGATCCAATAATTGAAATCTCACGATCGTATGCACGATCGCGTAGTTTCAATTTGTCTACATCGGAACAGGTGTTCCGATGTAGGCACTTTAACCCTGTCACGAAAGGGTTAATATATAGCTGATTCACACTATTTAATAATGTTCAGACTATATTATATATTAATAGTTAATTGCTCAGCTGTCCAAGCATCTGACTTGGCTTTACATATATGAAAACCGTTATCAGTCCCTGAATATACTGGAAAACTAGTATGAAAGAATAAAACAGAAAAACTTGCTATTGGATATTGGTCTCCCCCTTTGCAGCTTGCAGATCCCCTGAAAAATGATTTTTTTTTTTCTATTTTGATGATTTATATCACCCAAAACATTTATTGAGGACATTCAGCTTCCAAATCTGCAAATGTAATTAAATAGCTCTAAAAGAATCTGTTACGTTGAGCTTATATATTTTTTTCTTCATGCAAAGCATTTCTGGGTAGTTTTAGTTTTTATATTCAAAATTATGCTAATATATCTGCTATCCTTAAATAAAATATAGAATGAGCAGATATATAAATTATATTAACCCCACTAAATAATATCAGCACATTACTTTGTGTACCTGTGTAAAAATGATGTAAGTGATAAATCATTGTCTGTGCCAAAAGTAATTTTTCATTACAGTAGAGAAGAAACAGGAACATGTACTGACTTACGTATTAAAGGGCCACTTAACCCAAAATCTTTCTTTCATGATTCAGATAGAGAATAGAAATTTAAACAACATTACTATTTACTTCCATTATTTATTTTGCGTCATTTTTTAAATATCCTTAGTTGAAGAAAAAGCAATGCACATGGTGAGCCAAAAAGCTGTAATAGTGTTTCGTCTATCCACAACACATTCTCCCAAAAGGATTTTGGCTTCCTCAGGCACGTTTTGGCAAACTGCAATCTGGCTTGTTTTTGTTTCTGTGTCAGCAGTGGGGTCCTCCTACCATAGCGTCCCTTTTCATTCAGATGGAGACGTATAGTGCAAGCTGACACATTTGTACCCTGTGCCTGAAGGTCAGCTTGAATTTGTCTGGAAGTTAATCAAGGTTCTTTATCCACCATTCAATCAATCCTTTTTTGCAATCTTTGATCAGTGGACACATGAACATTAAGATCTCTGGAGATGGACTTGTAACCTTGAGATTGTCCATGCTTTTCCACAAATCCTTAGACAATTTTTTGCTGCTCTTTCTCTTCTCCATGCTCAGCGTGGCGCACAGAGATACACAACAGAAAGGTTGAGTACATTTTTCACCATTTTAACTGGCTGCTGGTGTGATTTCTATATTGTCAACACCTGTTAATTGATACAGGTGAGTTTAGTTACAAATTACAGAAGCATCAAAAACTTGGAATGCAATTACTTCTTACAATTTTGAGAAGGTGCCAATAATCTTGTCCAGTCCATTTTTGGAGTTTTGCTTGGAATATGTCAGATTTGGCTTTTTTTCTCCACTTTTCTGGGTGTCATACCAATACAAACAAAAGAATGCCTAAACATTTGTAATTGCAACCATTTTTTATTTATAAAAATATAATATATATATATATATATATATATATATATATATATGTATATATATATAAATGTTATATGAACTATAATTATATACATAGTGTCGGATGGCCCTGCACTACAGAAAAAAATAAAATAAAAGAAGAGGGAGGGATAGGGAGCTACACTACAGAAAAAAGGTATGAATTGGGGTGGTGGTGGGCGCTAGACAAAGATAAAAAAAAAAAACTTAACTGCATACTGGCAGACTGTCTTCCAGTAACTAAGATGGTGGTAACCAGTGGGGGGGTGAGAGAAGGAAGATAGCTGTTTGGGAGGTGTCAGGTGGTAGGATCATCTTTACACTTATGCTAAAATTATCATTACAAGCTACCTGATTAACCCCTTCACTGCCAGGAATAATAGAAGTGTGGTGCGCAGCTGCAATTAGTGACATTCTCATTACCAAAACATAATGGCAAAGCCATGTATGTCTGCTATTTCTGAAAAAAGGGGATCCCAGAGAAGCTTTTACAATAATTTCTACTATGATTGCAAAAGCAGTATGTAAATAATTTCAGTGAGAAACCCAAAGTTAATGATTATTTTTTTTTATATGATCGCATTTGGTGGTAAAATGGTGGCATGACATATACCAAAATGGACCTAGATCAATACCTTGGGTTGTCTACTTAAAAATATATATAGTTTTGACAGATAAATAAAAAAAACAAGGCTCTGTTTCAATGGAGTGATAGCAAAAATGCTAAAGATTCTCCAGTATTTTGGGCAAGTTCTTCTCTGAAAGTCCTGGTAGCGAAGGTGTTAATCATTATACCATAAATCGTGATTGCACTCACATATTCTAATTTACTTTTAACGTGTAATATGAGCGCAATTTAATTTGCTCTTGTGGGCAAATGATAGCGCTTCACTTGTAATCTGGTCCTATATGAGGAGGAGGTACAGAGATGTGTCTGCCTACTGAGGCCAGGATATCAGGACAACGGGGGCTTATACATTCATAAGTAATGAGGAGCTAAACTTTATTAGACTATATTAACAATAACATAAATCAATAACTGAATAAAATAATTTTTTTTACCACGAGAATACAGTATAAAAATTATTTGTATTTTAATTATTACTTGCAGTAGAAAAATACACAATTAAAAAGACAACAGAAAGCCACAAAAAATATCATTATTTGCAGAAACTAATTTCTGGCTGAGAAAATAACAAAACAAAATATTGCACAAGTGCAATTTGGAATTACTAACTAAAAAATATTAAATGTGCACTACTAAACTGTTATACAAGAACAGCTAACTGGACAGGAAGAAAGCTGTGGGCAGCGCTTGGTGGCCATTTTCAGTTGTAAACAATGATTATTTAAACGTTTCATGCACTTCTTACAAGCTTATACACTGTCAGACAAAATGTGCAAAAATTGTACCTTTAGGGGTACAACAGCTTGTCACTGGGGCAGTACCCTCAAAGGTACACCTGCTGTACCCAGGGCCACCACTATTAATTTTGGGGCCCCTGACTTAACCATTGATCAGGGCCCTCTAGCTGTGAAAAACTGTTAAAATGCAATATGAAAAGAGGTGGGCTTCAAGGTCTAAGAAATTAGCATATGAACCTCCTAGGTTAAGCTTTCAACTAAGAATACCAAGAGAACAAAGCAAAATTGGTGATAAAAGTAAATTGGAAAATTGTTTAAAATGACATGCCCTATCTGAATCATGAAAGTTTATTTTGGCTTAGACTGTCCCTTTAACTGTAGCAATTCCAAAGACTACTACAGAACCTCCTGAAATAGCCAGGCTAAACAGCCAGCTCCAAAAAGAACTACTCAATTTTTTTTTGTATCACTCTGTACTAGACTCTAAAAACACCCCATTTAATTTAGGGTGACATGCCACATAAAACATAAATATATACAAAACATATAGAAAGCAACGTAAAAATAAAATATAACTCTAACGAAAAGAAGGGAGATTCGGGAGAGGGATAAACGATAAAACTCACAACCATACATTTAATTGTCAAGCTATGCAAAATATATGCAAATGAGTCTATTTCCCTAGTACACACTTTCGTGATAAACCTGCTACCAATAGATGGAGCTGTGTTACACATGTCAAGGAACTTTCAACCAACAGATGGCGCTATGGCATGTCACACAATGTCCAAGTATGTGACTGGGGAACGGTTACAATTTTATTTTATTTTTTTAAAAACTGGTTCTTAAACAGATCTTGTTTACTTTATAGAGTTTAAAACATTTTTTTTCTTTGTACTTTTAGTTAATACATTTGCTTTATGTTTAAGAGTTAACATATTGATGCTCTAAATATAAACATTAAAATGTTTAGTGCCTGTTTGCTATTTAGAACCAGCAACACAGTATCATTGGATATATGGGTATTAAAGGGACAGTCTAGTCAAAATTAAACTTTCATGATTCAGATAGGGCATGAAAATTTAAACAACTTTCCAATTGATTTTTATCACTAAATATGCTTTGTTCCCTTGGTGGTATTTTTGAAAATCTAAACCTAGGTAGGCTCAAACTGATTTCTAAACCATTGAAAACCGCCTCTTAGCTCAGAGCATTTTGAAAGTTTTTCACAGTTAGACAGTACTAGTTCATGTGTGTCATATAGATAACAATATGCTCACTCCCATGTAGTTATTTAGGAGTCTGCACTGATTGGCTAAACTGCATGCCTGTCAAAAGCACTGAGATAAGGGGGCAGTCTACAGAGGCTTAGATAAAAGGTAATCACAGAGATATAAAGTATATTAATATAACTGTGTTGCTTATGCAAAACTGGGGAATGGGTAATAAAGGGATTATCCATCTTTTTAAACAATAAGAATTCTGGTGTAGACTGTCCCTTTAAGTATTTTTTTTTTGCTTTGCCCACTTCTTGCATATTACTAACAACAATTGAACATAATTATTTTGCTGTACAACATGTATGTTGCATTCATTTTGGGTGACTGCCAGTTATGTGAATATTAATAATTGAGCTGTACAAATGATATGGACTTGCAGGGTTTAGCAGCCTTGAAGCACCCACCCCCCTCAACCTTTTAGTCACACAAGTGATTGTACCTTTTGGGGGGGATTAAATGGTACAGACATGGATCCTTTGACAGTTGGAAACATATTTGTACCTTATTTACCGCTAAATGGTACATATTAGTTCCTTAAGGTGTAATTATGATCCATTGAGGGTACAACCACAGCAGTTGTACCCTAAGTGTTCACAAACGGACCCCAACCGTACCCATTTTTCTGACAGTGTAGATATGGAAACCATTGCAAGATGCTTGTCTGGTATGTAACAATAAGTAATAAAGAATACGCTTTTATGGCCCCATCTACAAAAGGTAGAGCGGACAAGCTTCTTAACTCAAGATGGTGTCCGTTCACCTCCGCAACATACAGGCAGCATGTATTTCCCGCCCCATGTCTCGCACAACCAATTGCGTGAGAGAAATTGTCAATCACTGAGAGTGAGCAAGCTCTCAGTGATTTACCCTCACCACCTCAGAGGTGGTGTAGAGTCTAATCACCACTGTTTCTTACATTTCCGGAAGAGGCTTGCATATGCGAACCTGTCCCTCAAGGGCTCCAGAGCAGCTTTCACTGCTCAGTAAATAGAGTCCTTGGTCAAGACTGTCCCTTTACATTTAAATAAATTATTTTTAAAAATGCACCTTAAACTATCCTATTAAATTCTGTATTTCTAAGAAGATATCTTCTTTTATGGTTTGACTTGATTGTGTTTTCAATGCTGGGTTTTTTTTTGTTTTGTTTTTTAAAAAAGAAGTACGTTTACTATTCTCTTTTCACAATATTTAGTTTGATGATCCTCTGAACATCATATTATTTTGAATCCCACAATGACAAATAATAATTTAGCATTGATGGCATTGAAAGATAAAACTGAAGCAAAATATGTTTTGAAATATGTCACACACAATTGTTATCATAATTAATAATATATAATGTATCAAGTAAGCCTAACTAGGTATTCAGAAAAGGATATCAGGAGAACAAAGCAAATTAGATAATAAAAGTAAAATTGAACTTCTTGTTTTAATTATTTGCACTATATGAATCATAAATGAAAATCTTTGGGTTTCAAATTCCTTCAAAGGGCCAGTAAACGTACCAAATAATGTTATATAATGTTGCACATAGTGCAGAATTATATAACATTAGCTTAGTGATAGCTTTATAAAACAAAGGACTGCATAGATATTTACCTAAGAAAATGACTTTTACAGAACGCCGCTCTTTTTTCAAAAATGCTTCTAATAAAAGCTATATTGGTTTCAAAAGTGTATTTAAGTATGCTCTGTGCACCAGCATTTTAAACTCAGCACTTACTCAGAGAGCCTAAAGTTCTTGTATGGTAAACACTCAATTTGTTAGTTGCTGACATGATACAAGCCCCACTGGTACTCTAAGAAGCTAAAGTATTTAAAATGCTGGTGCACTGAGATAATTTCTCAATTCTTCATGTATAGAGAAATATGTAAACACTAAAACAGTGATAAGTTTTACTAGAAGCATTTCTGTCAATGCATGTATATTGCAAATGTGTTTCTATTCTATTTAAGTGCTATTTATTTCAAACTATGTACTTGTCACTGGCTCTAAGAACATACAAATACCATAATCTAGTGATAGTAGTTTCCATATGCTAAGTTTTATTTGAAGAGGTGAAAGCTCATGATATTTTTTCAAGTTACATCATCTTTTCTGTTTACACACATACTGTGATTTTATAATACATTATAAAGAAGGGAACAGTAAATTTACCAGCAGTACCAACAAATAAACACATTTCCAATTATATTTCTTGTGTGCCTTCATTCTTCATTAACTCAATTTAAAAATCTATGGAAAATTAATTTCTTCTGTGTTTCTTCATTGTAGTTTTAGATAACCATATTACCTTCATCATTCAGCGATTGCAAGGGAATTGAGCCGATCTCTGTTTTGCATTTCTGCAATCTATTCCTTATGATTATAGGTCTAATGTTCCGTATATATTGACAAAGTAAAGACATTTTGCAGTTAACAATGGTAATTCTAAACAACGTTTGATACACAAAGGAAATGGATAATTAAGGAAACCTTTAGACGTACAATATTTGATACACTTTGATTCACAAAGAAAGCAGCTTCCATCAAACAACATTATTGTCTTCAGCATTAATATCATTTTGTATAACACTAGTTTTGTTGCTGAGGCTCAAACAACAAATTAAAGGGACAGACTACTCCAGAATTTGTATTGTTTAAAAAAGATAGATAATCACTTTATTACCCATTCCCCAGTTTTGAATAGCCATCATGGTTATATTAATATATTTTTTACCTATGTGATTACCTTGTATTTAAGCTTCAGCAGACTGCCCCCTTATTTCAGTTCTTTTGACAGACTTGCATTTTCACCAATCAGTGTCCTCTCATAAGCAACTCCATGGGCGTGAGCCTAATGTTATCTACATGGCACACATGAACCAATGCCCTCTAGCTGTGAAAACTGTAAAATGCATTCAGATAAGAGGTGCCATTCAAGGGCTTAGAAATTAGCATATGAGCCGACCTAGGTTTAGCTTTCAAATAAGAATACCAAGAGAACAAAGCAAATCTGATAGGGCATGTATTTTAAACAACTTTCCAATTGACTTTTATTTTCTAGTCAGCTTTTTACAGCTATACTACATCACTTTCAAGTGTTTAGACATTTGGGTATTATGGCCCTTTAAGTGGGCCCTTTAAATTGCTTTTTTAGCTCTACCTTATATTTTGTGTATGTTAAACTTTTATATAATACAATTATAGTAATGAATACAATATAAAATATTACACAGCTAAATATATATTCATACAAAACTTGTTGAAACCCTCTGCTCTTATTGTAGACAGAGACATCAGGGGGTCGATCCGATAAAAATCGTCGCCCGCAAAAGCCGGCGACGCCAATAATTGCGCGGATTTGGTATCCTATATACGGCGTAAGCTAGAAGTTACGCGCGTAGATTTCTGGCGTCGCCCGTAGTTTTTTGGCCCATAGACTGACATACAAAACACGCGCAATTTGCTATCCTATATACGGCGTAAGGACTTACGCGCGCAGATTTTTCAAAATCTACGCCATTCTCAGCTCGCCACAAATTGAAGGCGCAGGTACCCTTGCACTGACTTAGAAACCAACGTAACTCTCAGAAGGCCTAACAAATGCATGCCTAACAATATACATAGCAGCAGCTTGTTCACAAATAGTTAACCTCTTAAAAGCATTTATTATTCCTGCCCCTGCAAGTGTGTCAAACCAATCACAAACAGCACAACCTCTCACCTGCAGCCTTAAAACACCTGCAAATGCACACCCTCATTAGCCACCATGTTTCCCTTGCAGTATATAGCATTTAGAGTGAGACAGCGTCGTGGGGCACAAGGGGTGCTGGAACCCCTACAAGCCCCTGTTTTGGATGGTATCCCTGCTGCTGAGGTCCCTGGTCATGGTGCTGTAGCTGTCCCTGCTCCAGCTGCTGCTGCTGCCCTCCCTGCTCCTCCTGCTGTTGTCCCTGTTCCTGGTGCTCCCCATGCTGCTGTTGCTGCAGCTGCCCATAGGCCAGCAGGGCCTATAAGACGAAGGCATCAGCAGAGGGGAAGAGCACCAAGGGTACACAGGGTTAGGGTCACCCTGTTTGGGATGACAGAAGTGGAGGTCAGGGAAAAATATCGCTTGACATCTGCAAGCCTCATTAACCTATATGAGGTGTTGAAGGATGAAATTGACCCTCAAGCGTATAGGAACCGAGCTCTGACTGGTATGCAGAAGCTGTTGTGTGTTGTACACTTCCTGGCAACTGGCTCATACCAGTCAACAGAGGGGCTTGTGTCTGGCCTAGCGCAGTCTACCTTCTCCAGGATTCTAGGGGAGGTTCTGACTGCTCTAGATAACCAGACACAACGATACATTCATTTCCCCCATACCCCCCAGGAATGGAACCGTCTTAAACAAGGCTTCTATCGACTGGGGGGTATTCCTAATGTCATGGGGGCAATTGATTGCACACATGTGCGTATTGTGGCCCCACATGAGGAGACAATCCTCTATATTAACAGGAAAGGGTTTCACCCATTGAATTGCCAGATGGTCTGCGATACCAATCTGAAATTCTTACATGTGTATGCAGGCTTCCCAGGGAGTGCACATGATTCCTACATCCTGCGCCAGACCTCTTTATTCAATATGTTTGAAAATGGAACACTTTCGGGAGGATGGCTGCTTGGTGAGTACCTTCATTCTGTCTGTATATTTCTAATAAAGGGACACTAAACACATATTGTCATCTCATGTGTCAGATAGAGAATACAATGTTAAACAGCATTACAATTCACTTCTCTTATATCATTTTATTCATTCTTTAAATATATATTTTTTTTAAATTTCTAATTCACATATATGAGCCAATCATATGAGGCTTCTATGTGCAGCCACCAATCAGCAGCTATTGAGCATATCTAATATGCTTGTCATCAAGAGTTATCTATAGAATGGAGAAAATGATCTAATCAAAGTTAATTATCAAGCTGCTAACAATTGCAGGTTCTTATTAAATGGACAGTCTAGTATAAATTGCTCTTCCATTATTCAGATAGGCCTTTTAATTTTAATTAACTATCCTGATTACTTCCATTAATGTTTGGATTAAATCTATCTTTTATATGTGATTCATGTTGTGTCCCTTTAAAGCACATGATGTACCTGTAGTAATCCAAACACATATGTTACATGACAGGTGACGCAGGGTACGGCTGCAGACCATGGCTATTAACCCCCTTGGTGCACCCCATTACAGAGCCACAACTCAGGTACCAGGAGGTACACATAAGAACAAGGAATGTCATTGAAAGGAGCTTTGGCCTATTAAAAACCAGGTTCAGGTGTCTGGATGTTACAGGCGGAGCACTACAGTATAACCCCAACAAAGTGTGTTCCATTGTCAATGCTTGCTGTAGTCTACACAACATTGCTGTGGACACACGTTTGTTGGGGGACATTGACCCAGAGCAGCAGCAGCAGCTGGTTCCTGTACTTGAGGATGTGGACAGGGGGACACTGAGGGGGAATGAAGTGAGGGATTATGTCATCCGGGAATACTTCACCTGTAAGTTACTTATTCATAATTACAGTAAACCGTAACATTCACATGTATTATGATGTTTGACAGTACCTCACCAACCATTGCATGTGTATATATCATGTCTTGCAGAATGTAAAAGTTTGGATTTCCACTGCATGTAAGTGAAACTACTACATCCCAACCCCCTTCCCTTAAAGGGACACTATACCCAAACATATTGTTTCATGATTAAGGATAGAGAAGATAATTTTTAAAAACCTTATAATTGAAATCAATTACCTATTTTCATTATTTATTTATATATACTTTAATGAAGACATAGAAATGCACACAGTGAAGAAATTGCAGGAGGCATCTATATACAGCTACTAATCATCAGCTACCAAGCATATCTTGATATTGTTTTCAGAAAAGAATATCAATAGAATGAAGCTACAGAAATAATAGAATGAAATCATAGTTTCTTTTTGAAATTATCTTCTCCTTCAAAATCATGAAGTAAAAATATTTGCTTTAATGTCCCTTTAACAACCCTAATTACTGTATATTTATAATTTGTTTAATTCATGTTTAGTTCACTATCATTAAGAATGAGGATAATGGATATTTATACCTTATGTTCACACCTTCTTTAAATATATTATTAGTTATATATACCAACGTGTCAATTTATATTGGATGTGAGAAACCTTGATGTACATCTTAGAAGTTAATATTACTATATGTACCGTTGAGACACAACCATGTCATGTTGTTTATTGAGCATGAATATGTCATAAACATTATAATAATACCTTTTTGGTCCATTTCAACACAGGTATTATTATATGTTTTACCAATATTACTGTACTAAAACACAACTCACATGGATGTGGATGACAATTAGATAGTAAATAACAGAGGACAAGATTTTCAATGAAATTGAATAATATTTTTTTTTTAGGCCTCTTAGATGAGGGGCCTGGTGTGGGTCTTCTGCCTCTCCTGGGTTGTGTGGATACAGTAGGAGTGCTGGTCACAGAGGATATACTTGATGCCATGTCCTGCTGTTGGGTGAAATGCTCCACCAAAGCCCCCAACAGTTGATTCTGTTCCCTCCATCTTTGGTCACTTTGGATTTGCATGTCCAATATTACACGTAGCATTTGGTTCTGATTTTGGACCATAGCTGATAGCGATGCTGCCATGTCCCTTTGCAGCTCATTCGACCTCTGTTGCAAACGGTGTTGGGTTCTATGGAACCTGTGTTGTTCCCTCTGCATATTCTGACACGTTTCCGTTAGAGTCTCACAGGTCAAAGTTTGCCTCCTCTGTAGTGAGATATATTCATCACCCATGGCAGAACTCAATTGATCCATGGGCTCTTCTTCAGCAGGGACAATAGGCACTCTTTCAATGACGTGTTCCTCAGCTGGAGGTGCCGGAACAACAACCTCAGTTGGAGGTGCCAGAACAACAACCTCAGTTGGAGGTGCCGGAACAATAACTTCAGTTGGAGGTGCCAGAACAACAACCTCAGTTGGAGGTGCCGGAACAATAACCTCAGTTGGAGGTGCCGGAACAATAACCTCAGTTGGAGGTGCCGGAACAATAACCTCAGTTGGAGGTGCCGGAACAAAAACAGCAGCTGGACGTGCAGGAAGAGATATCTCAGCTGGAGGTGCAGCCACAGGGATATGAGCTGGAGGTGCAGGGCGATGGATTACAGTTGGTGGAGCCCTTCCAACTGAAGATGATGGTCCAGATGTCGGGATGGACCGATAGTCCCAATGGCCGCTGGTGTGCATCCACTCAGCCTGCTGGTATACTCCTGTAGTGCCCTGATATTCTTGGCGGGGGGAAAAATACATCTACCCTTTGGGGCTGGTGGGGCTCCCCCTCCAAGCCATAGGAATATTCCTCCTGCCAGGGGTCCTGCCAGGTATCCTCCTCTAATGCAGGTGGCATGATATGTGGATTTTCGATTGACGCAGTCCAAGACATCTCATGCCTGGCATACTCCTGCTGTCTTATCTGTACCGGTGGTTGTGGTGGACATATATTTAGAACCGGTGTTGGGGGATTCATGGGCGTAGGCACCCTGGTGACTGGAGGTTCTGTGAAGGAGTCAAATGATGAGAGTGATTAGTACAGTCACATATCTATCCATGTGGGCATACAATTTACATGCTAGGGCCTATCCACATTCTCATGTCAAACTCTATAACATGCTTGTGCACATTGAGATTTGTGATATGAGGGTTTGTAATATGCTAATTATACATGTATGTGTTTCATACAATAGTTCTGTGTACATGTCAGTGATGGAGAAAATGTGTTCTTTAAGTGACACTATGGTTGTGATGACTATGGTGTCCATTTACTGAAAGGTCTACATGTGGCTTGTGGCCTGTGTTACTCTGAGACATGTTAGTATTTCACTATTCTACCTCATATCATGATTTTCAATGTGTTAAGTAGCATTAAATGGACATGCAAAACATATTTATTATTTCATGATTCAGCTAGACAAGCATGGAATTCTCTAAAAATTGTAATTTACTTCCAGTAGCTAATATGCTTCATTATCTTGATATTCTTAGCTGATATGCATTTCTTGATAGGCTCAGAAGCTGCTGATTGGTGGCTGTACATCAATGCCTCGTGTGATTGCCTCACCCATGTGCATTGATATTTCATAAACTAAGATTTTCAAAATAATAATTAAATATAGATAATGGAAGTAAATTTGGATGTTGTTTAAAACTATATTCTCTATCTGAATAATGAAAAAAATTCTTTGTGTTTCATGTCCCTTTAATGTTAAATATCATTGTATATTTAGTTGTTAGTAATCAAAATACCATGATCCTCATTGTGTACATGAATGTGTGACAATATAGGATGTTATAACTCAAATACATATTATACTAGTGTGTGGGATGTTACTCACCAGCATGCTGTGCTGATGTTGCAGTCCCTGAGTCACGAGCCCCTGGAAGTCCACGGACTGCTGTGAGGCTCAGGGACCTACGAATGAGCTGCTGCCACTCATTGTATTCGGCCTCATAGTGAGGCCCACCTCCTGTTGCCCTCTGGGAGATTGCTTCCTGGCCCATCCTCTCCTTGACTCTCCTCTTGCAATCATTCCATCTCTTCTTAAGCCCGTCAACATTCCTCCTCTGTTGGGACACTCCATTGACGGCCTCCACCACCTTCTGCCAAGCATCTTTACGCCTCCGGGCAACTCCTTTGCCCTTCTCTTGTCCAAAGAGGGCATTATGGTTCTCCAGGACAGCCTGGACGAGAGCGAGGTTTTCGGCAAAACTGAAATTGGGACACTTCATACGCTCCTCGTCCTGGGCTGCCTGGCTCCCTCCCTGGGATGTCCCTGGTGTGGGTTCCTCCCTATCCTCTCCCTCCTCCCCCCTTCTATCCCCATGTGCACCCTCTATCCCTCTTCTCAGTGTGCCTGGCCTTTGGGCAACCCCACTCCCATCCTCCCTTCTGGCTCTCCCTCTCCCCACTCCGCTCACTCCCTGACGGGGACCCTGCTGCTCCTCCTGTACATAATCCTCTCCCTGCGACTCCCCTTCCCTCCTCCCCCCAGCCCTATCTCTCCCTGACATCCTCACACTACACACACTCACACTCACTCCCACTTCAATCACACACAATCACAACCAGACACTCAGCCTTTCAAACTGTAAAAGATAAATAAAGAGTGTTGGGTGTTATAAAAAAAAGTGTTGTGTATTTTGTATATGTGTGTATGCAAAATGTGTGCAATATGAAAAAAAGTGTAAGTAAATGTACTGGCTTAACAATCCAACCAACAATCCGACCTAACTAACTTGATGATGCTCCTTTCTCACTACTCTTACCACTAATCTCTATACTCGCTGTAGTGTGCTGTAGCTCCAAGAACCAACCAAACACACTAAAGAAATTGCGGCTGCGCAGGTGTTTAAGTATGATTTTTGAATCTCGTCATTACGTGGCGCATCTCTTAGAACTGGCGTAATTTTTTACGAGTCGTAGGCTAATTTGCATAAAACTACACTTTATTGAGACTTTACGTGAACAAAAAACAGGCGCAAGTACTTGCGACGACTAAAAGGTGTATTTGCGCACATTTTGCCTGCTCGTCGGTTTTTCTCACTTATGCCAGTTTAGCATCTGACGGCGGTGAATATTGGATAGCTCGAGTTGCGAGCTGAAACTGCGGGCGACGCGGGTTACCTCGCTTGCGCCGAAAACTACGACCTATATCGGATCGCGCCCAAGATGGACAATTGATTGGTGAATAGGGGTCACATTGCAGATTAGAATGTGTTGGAGAAGGTTTCTATAATTCAGAGAAAGCTATGAAATAAAGAGTAAATGACAAATATACATATTAAATAAAGATTTGTGACAATTAAAAAAAAAAAAAAAACCATGAAACACCTTAAGGTTGTAATAAAAAATGATTAACTATACACATTGAAAATAAATTAGCAACATTTTTTCATTATTTATTCAACCCCCTTTTCCTATAAAATAATTGTGAACTTTGTTTTCCAGTAAATACAGCAGTAGCCTTTCAAGGTCCATGTCTGGCCACAGCAGATGTAATACATTTTGTTAACAAAATGACAGTCTTAAGCCTTATTTACACTAGTAACAAGTCTGAATGAGTTCCTCCAAATAATACAAGTTATCGGAAGGGTTTGGCCATTAAAAACAACACAAGGTGTTAGTGTATTCAAAATGTTTTAACATTTGGCCAGTATATTCATTGATTGCAAGGCTACAGAAAGGGCTTGTAATTAATAATCTTTTTGTCCGTTTCAAGATTGATCTACAGCACATGATCAGATTTCTAAGTATAAGTATTGGAAGGGAACTAGATGCAGAATAGCACAGAAGAAAGTTCTACAGCTGGATTCTGTGAACTTCCACAAGCTAGAGCCGAAATAAAAAGGGTCAATCACATCTTTTAGAAAAACTTATCAAATTATTTTCAGCAGAAAACACCATTAAAGTGATGGTAAATTTCAGACTTGAAGATTGTGGCAATGATAAATACATTACTTTTCAAGCAAAACCACATTTAATTATTTCTAAATGTTTTTATTTATTTTATTATCTGTTTCTCTTCCCCCTTCATTTCCTATTTCAGCTAAGCTGTGACATAGAGAGCAGTCCCACTTGCTTGCCACAAAGTCTTCAATGCGCTGGACTTAATGAGTGCCTTATGGCATACAAACAGATTGAATGATCTTTGAAATCGTCACCAAAAAAAAAAGAGCTCTTCCCAGAGGGCTGGCATAGGATTGTAATAAAACTATTGCTATCGGCATGGATTTAACCCTTTTACAGATGGGTTTTATTTACTGGCAAAGATGACATATAAGCATTACATTAGCTACAGTTTACCATCACTATAAAGTCTATGGAGATTTTTGTAGATAGATCAAAGGTTTATAGGGAAGCACTGATTAGTCTGAGAAGAGCAGCTGATGTTTAACTTTAGAAGGTGTTACACGTGCCTGAGCTTAATGTTATCTATATGAAACACATGAACTAAGGCCCTCTAGTAGTGAAAAACTGTCAAAATGCTTTCAGAATAGAGGCAGTTTTCAAGGTCTAAGAAATTAGCACATGAACCTCTTAGATTTAGCTTTCAATTAAAAATACCAAGAGATCAAAGCAAAATTGGTAATAAAAATAAATTGGAAAGTTGTTTAAAATGACATGCCCTATTTAAATCATGAAAGATTTTTTTTTACTTTACTGTCCCTTTAAGGGTAACTTGGAATTGCTGAGGCTTTTCACCTGTAGCTTTGAAACATTTACATTTATTTAATGAAAACGAAATTTAAATCTTTAACGAACATTCAATTTTCTTTCATTTTAAATTAAATAAAAATCGAATAGTGCAGCCAACGAATATTCAGGCATTTGAGTTTCCTAGAATATTCAGAACGAAAATTTTGTCCAAAACAAAATTTTCTAGGCTGCACATCTCTAAAGCAACATTATGAAATGACTGTAAATAAACACAATTGATATTCAGCCTTTTTCTACAATAGACTGTAAGTTATCTTCCAAATTTACTTTAAGAAGACTAATATTACTATTATCTATTCATATTAACCAATGAAAGTTGTACCAGTTACACAGGAATTACCCATTACAGAGGAATATGTTCTAAATTTACAGTAAGGACAAACAGAGGCATAAGATATTGCTCTTGTGAAAATGCTTTCTCAGCTTTCCCTTAAGCCTGTTTCTCAATATTATGTTTTTTATTTGCTACTTTTTATATGTCAATAAATTTCCCTTCTGCTAAAGATGAAAGTGTTGCTCAGTTCTGTGAAAGATTTTAAAACTTTTTGCAGGAACCTTAATTTATATACCAAAGCACTAGGAAAAAGTGGCATTAAATCGACATTTATTATTATTAAATAATTTTAAGTAATACATTAATAAACTAACATTGAAACAACCCTTATGGCAAAGTTCTTTATTTTAATCTATTGTTCTCCAATCCAATTTTTTAGCCAGCTCCCAGAGACCACAATTATATTTACAGGGAAGAGCTGGCTAGTTAATTATTTGGACTGGTTATAGGAATTTTTCACTAACCAAGGATTTTAACAACCAAGTGTTATTATTATTATCGGTTATTTGTAGAGCGCCAGCAGATTTCGCAGCAAAGTGTTTCAGTTTTTTTCTGTTAGCTTAAAACCAATATTTCTGTTATCTGTCCTTATAAATATTGTTGTTTTTTTCAGTAGTATGAAGCTTCCAAAATCGCAAAATAACATAGTAAATAATGTGTATTACTGATTTATTTCCTACTGTAATAGACAAATATAACTTAGAAGAAAATAAAATGAACTCAGTGGATAATGAACTGGTAATAAAATAAAACTCAGCATCATACTTCTAGAGGAAAATAACAACCTTTCAATTTTGTGATTTGAATGAAAGTTAGCTGTTTTTCACCATCATTAAAAACTACATTCCAGTACCTGCAAAACGTTTATGTTTAAATTTGTTAAAGGGACATGAAACCCCAAATTTTTATTTCATGAGTCATAGAGCATATAAATTTAACACTTTCACTGCTGAGTTATTTCCACACATGTGCTGAGCTGTTTTGGAGTGTTTAGATGTTGCCTATATATAATTCCTACTGTATGTTATTTGTCAGTGAGAAACCCATACTGAATTGCTTTATCAAGAAGACCTACTATCATTTTATGTATATATCATGACTTGTGAGACCAACAAAATGTGTTAAAAATGTATACTTTTAATAACAAAGGTTGTAAAAAATAGTTTGTGTGTTTTCTAAACTTTATAGTAAAAAAGAAGGGGTTATCATAATATAAATAAAGGCCTTTAGGTATGTATATAATTTTGATCTGTACACTAGGTCTTAATGACCTGTTATGAGTGCCTAGATACCCCTAGCCTGCAAACAGTGGGCTAGATTAGGAGTGGAGCGCTATTTATTACTCCCAGTTATGCGCTAACTGTGCTCCATCTCGGCTTTTTGCGCGTATCCTATAACATGCATATTACAAGTAAAAATTAAAAAGTTTTCTCGTGCACGCTAATCCAAATTGTGCAAGAAGCTGAAGTTACAATATCGTCACCGCATTATCATATTCCCCCATAGACTTCAATGGAGAGCGAAAAGTGGAAAAAATAAGCACCCAAAAAATTGTGCAAGCCTGATCACATTTTTTCAAGTGTGTTAATCCAACATGAAGTAATATTTTACATTCCAATGTTCCTCACATAACAGAATATGTTCTATTTATTCTTAAATACATATTTCTATATACAGAATATCTGATTTTTTTTGGTTAAATATATTTCTATATCTATATAAATGTATGATAATATTTAGTTATAGATATATACAGAAATATAGTATTATCTATTTAAAAATATTTCCATATGTGAAGAACATTGGAATGTGAAATATTTACAGTACAAACACAGTTAAAGGGACACTGAACCCAATTTTTTTCTTTTGTGATTCAATACTTTCAAATTGTATTATGCGTGCTAACCCGTGTACGCAAAAAGATTAAATCTACGGATGTTTACGCTCAAGCAAGAGTGCTAAATAGTGCACCATATTTAATCTAGCCCTGTATGTTATCCTTTCTGCAAAGTCCCACGAAAGATAATGATGCACACTTCACTATCAATTGCACTGTACATATAATCTCGCCCTATGTATATTGTAATATTTCTATCAAATACAGGTTATATGATTACAAAGCAACTATCAACCAAAAAAATGGGTCTTTTAGACAGGTTAGCTAAGCAAACAAGTGGTGATTCTTATATAGATGCAGTTTTCAGTTACTAGAAAGCAATTAGGACTAACAGATGAAGAAGACTTGTTTAATATTATCCATAGACACTGAAAATGTACTTAAAACATCCACAGGCTGATTAACATGACAAATGAAAAAAAAATATTGTTGTAACTCAGTAGAATTTAATTACCATTACTACTATTAAGTTATGATATACCTAGAGATAACACTCACGTTAGTGAAACAGTTATCAGAGTCAACATTTGGGTAAATGTAAATATTAGTCAAACACTACATAACCCTCTCCCAAATTACATTCATTATAAACTATTACCAGGAAGTCTACGGTTATAATTACCATCTATTGCATTTTTAGATTGTGTGTGTGTGTGTGTGTATATATATATATATATATATATATATATATATATATATATATATACACTCAAAAACAAATATATATTTTAAAAGTTTTTTCCTCAACAATAGATTACTATATAGGATAATAGCTGATCATTTTTTAAAGATTTATCACAAATGACCTTTATAAGAAAAGCTATTTCTGATCTACTAGTACCAAACAAAATCTTTAACAACATGATGAAAAATTGATAATATCATTGACATTTAAAAATGTCTATTTATGGGACTGTAGGGGTCAAATGCCATACTATTGCTGTACATAGTCTATTTATTTAAGGCATAGCTGCTTATGTTGCTTTTTTTCTACACTAGATGCTATCATTAAAATTACTTTTTTATAAAATATGCATTTAATATTTAATCACTGTGTAAGTAAATTAAGACATAACAAGTGACTTCTGATGTTGTTAAGGGATACAAATAAAAACCTTGCTTATGTATAGGAGGTAATGTTATGGGGGCTATGGAAAATTAGCTATTTCACTTTAACAAGCAAAATATATGTAGACTTACTTGCTTGGTAGCAGAATATATATATATATATATATATATATATATACTGTATATAAACATCCAGATGGTCACTAAAAGAGTTGACATACAACTAAAAAGCAAAACAGAATGAGAAGCAGTCTGCCAGGAACGAACAGCAGCATCAATAGCTTGTTCTATGGCCCGGTTGCCACCTGGTAGTAGCTTCTTTCTACCCAATTGTGCTTTTCACAGAGGAAAACTTTCCTGTAGTATATCAGTCTGATCCCGCTGACATGGTCAGTCCAGCCCCGAAATACCAGGCAATTCTCCTCTGAACAAGGAACATGACAACCCCATACAACTAAAAAGATCTGAATATACTATGTTATTTAGTTTTGTAGCTCACATAATATCTCACTGGAATGTAAATTGCTGTTGCTCAAAAAGTGGGAGCTGTGCAATATAACTTGATATTAAGGGTTCCATTTATTATTAAAATATCAAAAACACCTTGGCTCTTCAACACCGCTTGAATAAGTATGTAGTCTAATTAATGATCAGTCCTAATATAGTAACTAAGATAAACACCTCAATGAAATATGGTATACAAAAAACACAAAGGATTAATACATAAATTCTATAATCACTTTAAAATGTCCAATGTATACATATGTGATCCAAGATGGGTAATCACATATGTGCATAGATGCATGTCCTAATCTTTTCCCGTTATAGTCTGGGTGCAGTCATGAGAAACAAAGAGTGAGGAGTGGATATCTCTCTGGGGGGAATGTCTGTAAAATAAACAACAAACAGCGCATTAAAACATAAGTAAAATCCAATAACAAATTAGACTTATTAGATTTTAGACTTATTATCAGATATGTCTTGGATAACATCACAAATATATGTAAAAGTCCTTTGAAGTAAAGCGCCATGGGATGTAGCAGTCCGTAACCTCTCAATGTATCCGGATCTGTAACAGCCGCTCAGCTTAAACTCTCTGGTAGAAGCCGGCTTCCAAACTCCAATTGCGGATTCCCATGTGGAATAAAACATCTTTATGCATTTCAGGCAGACTTCATCAGAAGGAAATGTAACATTGCCCAAGCCGCTGCTTACGCAATGACATCCCTTGCTCGCATATGGCCAATCTTAAACAAGCATGGGCTGTCAATTATCCTGATCAGATTGAGATAATTCAAATCTACCACACTTTAGTAGCAGATTAAGTAGTAGTGGTCTTAAGACCACAGATATTTGACCATTTTCAGGCATATTAGAAGTTGAAAGTAAATGCAACTGCCAAAGCACAAAATAAAAGTGCGCTTGTCGGGTTAGCGTGACTGAAGTCCCTACATAAAGTGTTAGGGCTAAAGAAAAGTTGAATTAAACACATAAATACATTAAAATAAAGTGCTAGACTTATATATACACAATTTAATTAAAAGTAATCATATAAATATTAAAAATGTTATAAAGATAAAAAGGTATATTTGAATGGAAAGGACTATAATGGATATATATATATATATATATACACACACACGCACAGAAACAAACAACTGGCTCAATACCATTGTTAGCCTGTTCTTTGGTGATTTACCACCTGGGTGCAACTTCTTTTAGCCCAGTAATTCTTTTCACAGAGTAGAACTTTCCTGTAGTATATCAGCCTGATCCCACCTATTACGGTCAGTCTAGCGCCGAAATACAAGGAACACAGCAACCCCAGACAACCATTTGGGCCTTCATTGGGCCTCGTCAGTGAGGTGTAACCATATTCCTCTAAGCACACTGAGCAAAGAGTCCACGTCTGGATTCCCTTTTTCCCATAGGGAGACTAAATACACACAGAGAACCACACTCACAGGAACAAACAACCAGCTCAATACCATTGTTAGCCTGTTCTTTGGCAATTTACCACCTGTGTGCAGCTTCTTTTAGCCCAGTAATGCTTTTCACAGAGTAGAACTTTTCTGTAATATATCAGTCTGATCCTGCCTATTACAGTCAGTCCAGAAATACCAGGCAATTCCTTTCTGAACAAGAAACACAGCAACCCCAACGATCGTTTCAGTCTTCATTGGGCCTTGTCAGTGAGGTGTAGTAATATTTCTCTAAACACACTAAGCAAAGAGTCCACGTCTGGATTCCCCTTTTTCCCATAGGGAGACTAAATACACACAGAAGCACACTCACAGGAACAAACAACCGTCTCAATACCATTGTTAGCCTATTCTTTGGCAATTTACCACCTGGGTGCAGCTTCTTTTAGCCCAGTAATGCTTTTCACAGAGTAGAATTTTCCTGTAGTATATCAGTCTGATCCCGCCTATTATGGTCAGTCCAGCGCTGAAATACCAGGCTATTTCTCTCTGAACAAGGAACACAGCAAGCCCAGACGATTGTTTCGGCCTTCATTGGGCCTTGTCAGTGAGGTGTAGCCATATTCCTCTAAGTACTGAGCAAGGAGTCCACGTCTGGATTCCCTTAGAGGAATATGGCTACACCTCACTGAAGAGGCCCAATGAAGGCTGAAACGAATGTCTGGGGTTGCTGTGTTCTTTGTTCAGAGAGGAATTGCCTGGTATTTCGACACTGGACTTACTGTAATAGGCGGAATCAGACTGATATACTACAGGAAAGTTCTACTCTGTGAAAAGTATTACTGGGCTAAAAAGCTGCACCCAGGTGGTAAATTGCCATAGAACAGGCTAACAATGGTATTGAGCCAGTTGTTTGTTCTTGTGAGTGCACTTCTCTCTGTATGTATTTAGTCTCCATATGGGAAAAAGGGGCAACCAGATGTGGACTCCTTCCTCTGTGTGCTTAGAGGAATATGGCTACACCTTACTGATGAGTCCCAATGAAGGCTTAAACGATTGTCTGGGTTTGCTGTGTTCCTTGTTCAGAGAGGAATTGCCATAATAGGCGGGATCAGACTAATATACTACAGGGAAGACCTACTCTGTGAAAAGCATTACTGGGCTCAAAAGCTGCACCCAGGTGGTAAATCGCCATAGAACAGGCTAACAATGTTATTGAGCCAGTTGTTCGTTCCTGTGAGTGCACTTCTCTCTGTATGTATTTAGTTTCCCTATGGGAAAAGGGGCAACCATACGTGGACTCCTTGCTCAGTGTGCTTAGAAGAATATGGCTACACCTCACTGACGAGGCCCAATGAAGGCCATAACGATCATCTAGGTTTGCTGTGTTCTTTGTTCAGAGAGGAATTGCCTGGTATTTCGGTGCTGGACATACCGTTATAGGTGGGATCAGACTGATATTCTACAGGAAAGTACTACTCTGTGAAAAGCATTACTGGGCTACAAAGCTGCACCCAGGTGGTAAATCACCATAGAACAGGCTAACAATGGTATTGAGCCAGTTGTTTGTTCCTGTGAGTGCACTTCTCTTTGTGTATATATATATATATATATATATAAAACAAAAAGGGTACAGGACAAATGGCTACTATAAATGTGTCTTTTTTTTTATCAAACTTTAGAAAACATTAATGTTATGCTAGATTATAATTTTAATGTGGTGCAGACCCTATAAAAAATTATTTGTCAACAAACTACAAGAGGAGAACAAGGACCATCAAAAATTTCCTAAGGCCCTTTATAGATAGGGAATCAAGCACTCTTTTTTTTTTTTTTTTGTTCAACATACTTTACTTTGTGTTGCTAACATATACCCGAGGCCAGCGCACAACTGGCCTATTGCTATGTTTGGACAGTTAGGATTTACTTCTTTCTGTACTATTAATAAATAGTTTTTTGTTCTCAGTGATTGTACTGGTCAGAGATTCCTTCCATTTGTTTAATTTAGCTACACTTTTGAGCTATTTTTTTTATAAAAAAAGAGTGCTTGATTCCCTATCTATACAGGGCCTTAAGAAAATTTTGATGGTCCTTGTTCTCCTCTTGTAGTTTTTTAAAGAATATATATATATATATATTTACACAGATGTACCTGAGATTTTGCGGGTTTGGTTCAAGACCACCGCACAAAAGAAAATTTAGAAATTAAGCAAGTGACACTACGGGGCCTATCTAATAAGCTCTGTAGGGAGCTTGAGGGCCCATGTTTCTGGCACGCCTTCTAAAGACCACTGCTCCAAAACCTGTCCGCCTGCTCTGAGAAGACGGACAGACATCGCCGCAATTCAACCCAATCGAATACGATCGGGTTGATTGACACCCCCTGCTAGCAGCTGATTGGCTGCGAATCTGCAGGGGGCAGCATTGCACCAGCAGTTCATAAGAGCTGCTGGTGAAATGCTGAATGCAGAGAGAGTATTGCTCTCCACATTCAGCGATGTCTGTCGGACATGATCCGCTGATCGGATAATGTCGGACAGACACATAATAAATAGGCCCCTAAGTGTTTTTGGTTTCCCAGTGCATATAACAGTTATATTTACACTATATTGCAGTGTATTAAGTGTGCAATAGCATCATGTCTAAAAAAACACAATGTACAAACCTAAATTAAAAAATACTTTATTGAGGAGGTGTGGCTAAGACTTGACCATGTTAAGACGCAAAATATGAAGCTCCTGATTTCCTCATACTAATTTATGGAATTTCCTTGTAAAACCTAGACATCCAACCTTGAAAATACCTCATCTAGCTGCTAAATTATTAGCCTATTCTAAGGATGTCAAGCTCATCTCTTTGGATCCACCAGGAGCGGATTTACCTAACTTTGAAAGTAGACTGAGGCCTCCTTTCCCGATTGCAACTTTCTCCTTAGGTTATCTGGGTTGAGTGCTTTTATTTCACTGAAGTGAGCGACAGCTCTATAGCCTGCAACTAACTAAGATGGATAGAGAGGTTCTGTACGCACTTTCTGCACTTGAGATCCGGATGGAGGCCCACTTCAGCTCGCTCCTACACTGCATATCCCCAGACCAGGAGGATACCACAACTATCGCAGAGTGCGTCCCTGAGAATCCGCCTTACATGGTTACCTGCCCACAGGAGACCCTTCTGTGCACTTACCTCTCAGCCGATCTACCTAAAATGGCGCTGCATCTTACCTGCATAGACTCTCAGGATGGCATCCTCACTATCCTGCAGAACTATCCCGCCTTTACCCCGGACACCGTCGCTGTTGCCCAGGTCCTCGCTCCGACGTGGCCGATTGGGGCGGGGCTTACAGCCAAAACACCCGCAACAATATCCTCATACAGCGACCTGTCTGCCTGTGCCCCACATGGAACTATCGGCTCATTACCAGCCTTTGTGGCCCCATCGAGGTACGCAACTATTCTTAGACAAATGGAGGACCTCACAAAGGGTGGAGGTCACAGGATTACAAGCACCACTCTCTCTCATAGAGAAAAGATTAAGATCTACACACCTTGCGAATTGCAGGCTTTGGGGAGAACTTTACTTCGATCATTGTGACAAACGCTTGAGGAGAACTGGTATTGGCTAAATTCTTAAATTTTTAATAGGCAACTAGGAACTGCAGAAACTGTATCCACAACCCTTACAACGTTCCTTCCTGTTTCAAGCAGTGGCTTTCTTGATTTGAGAGACATGGACTATATAGCCCTATATATTGTTGGTTTCAAATTGGCACTGTTCCTAATGTTGCAGATTAGTTTTTCTGATGTTATATTTAGTGCCCCTCCAGATTCTCAATAGTGAAGGTTTATCAGTGTATTTACTTCTTTCTTTTATTGTGACTCACTAGATGTCATAGTTTGTACCATACATGTATCCTCTTTACTCAGGGCTCTAACTTATACCCCTTAAAAGCTTATACCTAGGACTTTGCTCAATATCTATTTGTTTATGACATGTATTCTTTTCAGGTAGTCCTGGTGTGTCTCATGGTAAATGCCCATTTACTCTTAACACCTACTCCTTTAAATTTTAAACATAAGGGATGTTTAGTTCCACAACACCACAGGACATACACCAGTACTGCACTTCTTAAGGATATTTTCTATGTCGGATGATATATTCAATACTGTTCACACAACCCTTAAGCTTAGATACATTAGCACATGTGCTTCTTTAGTTCCTAACACAACCGATATATTAGTATTACTTTATACCCCCCCTAACTTAACCACACTAGCAATCAGTTGAAACCTAAGATGGGGAGAGATATACTCCTTTTTTTCTTAAGGCCATGATTTATACCAGTCACAAACTTAAAAACAGGTCATCATTATATATTCATCCCTATGTCTTATATACGACTCTCAGGCAGGTTGAAATAGCATAGTGGATATTTACGCTGCCATTGAGATAGGACTCTTACATGTAGCATTTGACCCTACTTAACTAGAGACCTACTGACGCACAGCATACGAAATATTTATTTTTCAATTATGATTTTCCAGAGTACTGTGTCTAATTATTATCTATGAGGGCTTAGATCCCTGTAAGCTGTACGCTTAATTTAGCATTGACACATACTGTGACTCCCCAGGTTAGAAAACCACATAGCAACATGTCTACCTATTTCATTGGCAGCTAAGTCACAACTAAGGTCACAAACAGGTCGTATATGACATACAGTGACTATATCTCTATGCTTAGATGCTGATACTAAACACAACCTAACACCACTTATATAGTGCAATAAACCCTGTCTGAATGGGTACAGGTGGTTATTTGTCAGTTGCACAAACTATTCACGTCTACTTGCTTATGGACTTAATGTCATCGTCATATATTCCTATTAAGAAATAACAAAAAGAGCTACCGCACTATATGTCACCCACACCTCATAAATGTGCTAATCATTAAGATCTTCTAGACAATGCCCTTAGTAGCAAAATACTGACAAATGAGTCTCAGATCCTTCTCAATAGTTTGTGGTAATATGCACTCCCTATAACCCATAGCTGCTATTATTGTGCTATTCTTAGGTGAGTTAGTCCTCTAAATCATATATATCATGGACTATATAAGGATTTCAAGAGAATCTTATCTGTTAATAAACCTCATCATACTAACCTTGGCCACACCCCCTTCCCCTCCCTTTTAACTTCCAGGCAGCTTTGGACTGCTGATATCCCCCTAACTCCTTATCTATTTTATTTACTATAACATACTAAATTAAGTCTTTAACAAAAAAACAAAAAAAACAAAAAAAAGAAGAGATCTTTTCAAGCTCAGTCCACTTACTTTTTCATTGGTTGATCCGTAGACTCGCCTATGACATGCCTACAATTGAAAATCTGTGTCCCTACCCTGATACATAGGGGTAGATCCTTATATATAGAGGGAGCTTTGCTAGGTATTCTCCCTTAAATATTCTCTCTATTCTTTTAAAAATAACCCCTACAGACATATACACCAATGGGTCTACCAATTTATTGTATGGCTTATCATATACTATATCAACCTTCTGTACCTATATTATATACATTCACTGTTATTGTAACTGGACAAAAGTTGTGTATGTTAACTATCTTATATCTCAATAAAAATATATTTTAAAAAAAATAAAAAAATACTTTATTGCTAAATAATGCTAACCATCATCTGATCCTGCAGTGAGTCATACTTTTGTTGGTAATGTATAAGTATATATAGGTGTGTATATACTGGTGTGTATTTATGATAACTCATGTGTATTTTTTTGTTTATTTGTATATATATATGTTTGAAAAATGGTGCTGATAGACTTGCTCAAGAATGGGTTGCCACAAACCTTCAATTTATAAAAAGAGCAATATCTACGAAGTGCTATAAAACAAGGTGTGGCTGTATGTATGTAAATATATATATATATATATATATATATATATATATATATATATATATATATATATATATATATATATACATAGACATATATATATATATATATATATATACACATACATACAGGTAGCCCTCAGTTTACGCTGGGGTTAGGTTCCAGAAGGAATGGTTGTAAATCGAAACCGTTGTAAATTGAAACCCAGCTTATAATGTAAGTCAAAGGGAAGTGAGGGAGTTAGGTTCCAGGCCCCTCTCAAAATTGACATAAATAACACTTAATACATTATTTTTAAAGCTTTGAAATGAAGACTTTAAATGCTAAACAGCATTATAAACCTAATTAAATAATCACACAACAGACTAAATTTAATGAACAAAAAAAATGTTTTACTTGCATTTTTCTGCAAACAGTTTTCTGCATTGTTAGCATGTTAGATAATATTGGTTCTGCACCTATTCTATGCATTTCAATCTGGAGTGATTAATTAGCAGTTAGACACCCTCACCTCAAGCAGCTGGGCAGGAAGATAAAAGGGAAGTGGCTGCTAGATCTTGTTGCTCGATAGCTGAGGTCTGTTCTGTGTACACAGATTAATTTAAGGCTGCTAAGCTTGCATAACTTTGCTGCAACACAAACGGACAGCTCCACCTACTGGCTATTTTAATTAGTGCATTGCTTTTCAATAGCAGTCACATGACTGAAAAAAAGGTTGTTACTCTGAAATGGCGCAAAATGAACCGGCGTAAACTGAGGGCCACCTGTATA
This sequence comes from Bombina bombina, assembly GCF_027579735.1. Classification (NCBI taxonomy): domain Eukaryota; kingdom Metazoa; phylum Chordata; class Amphibia; order Anura; family Bombinatoridae; genus Bombina; species Bombina bombina. The sequence continues at coordinate 208,653,882 of NC_069507.1, forward strand.
TATATATATATATATATATATATATATATATATATATATATATATATATACACAATATATATATATATATATATATATATATACACACACACATATATATATATATGTACTTTGGAGTCCTTTCCACTCAAACCATTTACACCTAAAAAAATGAAAAATAATTCTTTTTTTCCAGTTTGTGCTCTCCATTGAAGTCTATGGGGTAAAGTTATCTCAGTCGCAATATCTACTTGTAAATACACACTCTAACCAGTGCACATTAAAAGTATACTTCTGGATGGTGTTTGTGCAAGCAAAAGCACTAAATAGTGCGCCACTTGTAATCTGGTCCCTAGTTGTGCGGAGTGTTCAGGCTTATGCAATCAAAGTGTTGACATAGTTATTTATTTAAAATGTTCCTAATAATTAACTAATTAACAAAGTACTAATTTCCAACTGTCCCAACAGAAAACACACATGGAAACCAACATTAATCAATGCACTATTGACTGCAAATATATCTCTATTTCAAAAGATAATCCCTTTTTATTCTCAAGAGAAGTAGAATACATTATTTTTAGATTTGGCATTGATAGAAGAAAGCAATAGTTTAATCAAAGCCTTTTAATTCATTTATAAACTGACAAAGATGTAGCTAGTTGAAATGTCTCTGTGTCTACTTCAATGATTCTATAGTCATTGCCTGGACTATCCATCCTAAAGGTCAACCTTAAGCAAACTGTAAACATTTGTCAGAAAACCAACACTGCATTTATAGCCATGGATCCATTTAGCATCCTGATGCAGTGAAATATAAACAGATAAGACATTAGAATAGCAAATATACTGTAATTTATTAGATAAACCAGGCTGCCTAAAAAATAGAAAATGCTACAAACAAAATTTCTCTTCAGACACATAAAAAATGTGAGCCCATTTCCAAACCAATTAAATAACCACTTTTGTATATTTAAATACAGGATACGTATGAATAAACATATCAGTGATAAACAACAACATGTTTTTTTGTTGTTTTTTTTCATGGAAAAAAAACAACAACATTAAGGGCCAGATTAGAAGTGGAGCACAAAATATTGCTTTCATAGAAGCGATATTTGCGCTCCACTGTGTAATACCAGTGCCTGATAATGTGCGCCGTTATTGCAAGTTCACAGAAATGCAAACGCGACCTCACGTTCATATTGCTGGGAAGCATTGTTCTCATGAGAGCGCGCTTCCATAGGCTCCTATGGGAGTCTCGTTCTGATGCCGTAAGAGATGTTATCAGAACGTCTGCACAGCGAAGGGGGTAAGTCATGCAGCGATGGCAGCAATTTTAAATATATATGTACAGGTAGCCCTCAGTTTACGTCGGGGTTAGGTTCCAGAAGGAATGGTTGTAAATCGAAACCGTTGCAAATTGAAACCCAGTTTATAATGTAAGTCAATGGGAAGTGAGGGAGTTAGGTTCCAGGCCCCTCTCAAAATTGTCATCAGTAACATCTAATACATTATTTTTAAAGCTTTGAAATAAAGACTTTAAATGATAAACAGTATTATAAACCTAATAAAATTATCACACAACACAGAATATATAATTAAACTAAGTTAAATGAACAAAAACATTTGCTAAACAGCATTATAAACCTAATAAAATAATCACGCAACACAGACTTCACTTGCATTTTTCGGCAAACTTTTCTTTCTATACATTCCAATCTGGACTGATTTATAGACAGGAAGATCTTGTTACTTTGAAATCTGCTTGATAGCTCAGAACTGGTTAAACTGATTTAATTTCAGCTTGCTTGGCTTTGCTGCAACACAAGCGGACAGCTCCACCTACTGGCTATTTTAATAAATGCACTGCTTCTCAATGCTTTTCAATAGCAGTCACATGACCGGGAAAAAAGGTTGCTATTCTGAAACGGTGTAAATTGAACCGTTGTAAAACGAGGGCCACCTGTATATGATTATATACTGTACATTTATATATTTATGTGTTAATATGTGTATATACACATATTAACACATAAATATATAAGTATATAAGCATATACATCTATATTTACTGGGAACACACAGTTCCCATAGACTGGTTAATTTTATAAGCGCTAATTGCTACCGCGAGCTTGCGGCAGCAATAACCAGCAACTTTTAATGGATCATTAATTAATCTAGCCCTAAACCCATATTCAAAAAGCAATAACATGCTATTTTGTTGAAAAAAAACATTGGCCCAAATTGAAAGTCTGAACCTTATTCCCTTCTATAATGTAGTATAATGTATTATTAACTAGAGCTTTCAATGTTATTTTAATCAATACTAAACATAAAAAAATAAATATTTAAAAAAATATTAAGGGCTCCAATCTGCTTTCTACAATTTTAGAAGCAGCAGTCATCATAAGACACACACACATACACAGAAACACAGACACACACACACCTACAGACACAGACAGACACACACACATACACAGAAACACACACACACCTACAGACACAGACAGACACACACAAAAAACACACACAGACACACACAGGCAAAACACACAGACACACACATGCACACACAAACACGCAGATACTATCTATCCATCTATCTATCTATCTATCTATCATCTATCTATCTATCTATCTTGTCTGTCAGTCCGTTTGTCCGTCTGTCTGACAACCAGCCTATTTTGTCTATCTATCTGACTGTCTTTGTCTGCCTGTCTGTCTGTCTATCTATCTATCTATCTATCTATCTATCTATCTATCTATCATCTATCTTTTTCCTATTTAGCACATACAAGCTCATGACACAACTTACAGGTTATAATTTGTTTTCTTTACCAGCTTCTGTATTATAAAAACTGACCTAAAATATATTTCAAAGTTTCTATGGTAATTGTGCTGCTGGAAATATCTTTTTAACTAAAAAAACACAATGCAACACAACAATACAGGGTTAGATTACTACTTTATGAATATACAGTATTTATAGAACTAAAGTTAAATGCATAGATTTTCAGAAGACCTTTATGCTTATTATAATGACATAATAAGAGGGTGACCAGAGGCTTGAGAAACTGTCCCTCTGGGTGTTTTTTTTGCTCCTATATCTTCTTTAAAGCACATTTTAATATATCATTTTGTTTTACTTAACAAATTTATATATATAAAGGCTTTTTTTTTCCTACTTCTGTATGTTACACTAAGACCAATTTAATATAGATTTGCTTCTGGACATATGTTATGTTCTTTTAAGGGAATCAAACCTAAAGAGACACGAAACCCCAAGTTTTTCTTTTATGATTCAGATAGAGAATACAATTTTAAACAACTTTCCAGTTTACTTTTATTATTTAAGTTGCTTGCTTCTTTTTTTATCTTTTCCTGAAAGATTTATTTAGGAAATTTGAGGAGGAGCAAATAACCTAGGTTCTAGCTGCTGATTGGTGGCTGCATGTATTTACTGATTGTCATTGGCTCACCCATGTGTTCAGTCAGCAACCAGTAGTGCATTGCTGCTTATTCAACAAAGCAATTCACGAGAATGAAGCAAAAATTATCATAGAAGTCAGAAAGTTGCTTAAAATTGCTGCTCTATTGGAATCATGAAAGAAAAAATGTGGGTTTCATATCCCTTTAACCCCTTAAGAACAAAGGAGTTTCTGTATTTAAATGACAAAGGCAATTTTGTTCTTTTTGTTCTGTATTGGTTTCACCATAACTATCTGCTCTCCTTTTAAGGGGGGAATGAAACCCAATTTCTTTATTTTTTGTGATTAGGGCAGAGCATTCATTTTTTTAAAGTTTCTAATTTACTTCCATTATCAATTTCATTTCTCCACATGGTATTCTTTGTTGTAAGATACCTAGGCAGGGTTCTATAGCATAACATGGCAGGAAATAGTGCTGCCCTCTAGTGCTCTTGCAGATGGACAACATTCTAGCAAAACTGCTGCCCTCTAGTGCTCTTGCAGATGGACAAAATTCTAGCAAAACTGCTGCCCTCTAGTGTTCTTCCAGATGGACAACATTCTAGCAAAACTGCTGCCCTCTAGTGCTCTTGCAGATGGACAACATTCTAGCAAAACTGCTGCCCTCTAGTGCTCTTGCAGATGGACAACATTCTAGCAAAACTGCTGCCATATAGTGTTCTAGACAAGTGCACACTTAATTACTTACTTCTCAACAAAATACACCAAAACAACAAAAGAAAAAAAAAAGATAATAGAATTATATAAGGAAGTTGTTTAAAATGGCATGCGCTATCTGAGTCATGAAATAATAAAATGGATTTCATGTCCCTTTAAAGTGAAGGTCAATTTTGATGAATGAAAGCCCAGTTTTTAAAAATACTATTAAAACAGAGACACTTTCATTCATCAAAGTTTACAAAGCAGCCGTTTTGTTTAAAAACATACCCCTCTCCTCTTCACAGCCGGAGCAGCTTCCCCCGCCCGCAAAACCTCTCTTCATACGTCAGCTATGAAGAATCCGGCTTCCTCCAATCACGGCATGGCCTCAGGCAATGTTTGCTTTGGGGGATAAGCCGTTATTGGAGGAAGCCGGATTCGTCATTTCTGACGTATGAAGAGAGGATCTGCATGCCGCATGCGGGGGAAGCTCCTCTGGCTGTGAAGAGGAGAGAGGTAAGTTATTAAACAAAATGGCTGCTTTATAAACTTTGATGAATGAAAGTGCCCCTGCTTTTAATAGTATTTTTAAAAACCGGCTTTCATTCATCAAAGTTGACCTTCACTTTAAGTACACCCACACATATATTATATACTATTTATACCAAACAGACCTTCCTTCTGATACAATGGGGCCTATCTATCATGCTCCGTATGGAACTTGACGCCCCGTGTCTCTGGCGAACCTGCAGGCTCGCCAGAAACAGCAGTCTAAAGACCGCTGCTCCATAACCCTGTCTGCCTGCTCTGAGCAGGAGGACAGACATCTCCACAAATCAGCCCGATCGAGTACGATCGGGTTGATTGACTACCCCCTGCTGGCAGCCGATTGGCCGCGAATCTGCAGGGGGTGGCGTATTGCTCTCCGCATTCAGCGAGGTCTGTCGGACCTGATCTGCACTGTCAGATCAGGTCCGACAGACCCTTGTTAAATAGGCCTCCTTATATGGGCACATAAAATAACAATAAATAGGAGTTTAAAATTGGGGGGAAAAATAAAATAAAAAAAATATATATTATCATTTCTACATAACTAGTGTAGCTAAAAAAAATAGATAAATTATTTTGTCCTGAAAAAAAGTTCAATTTTACTTCCGTTGTCAATTTTTTATTTCTTTTATTTTTTAGTATATTTTGTTGAAATGTATCTCCTTTCCATTAGTGCATGCTGAGGAAAGCTCAGGAGTGTTCATGTTTATTTGAGCACTATATGGCTGCAGTGTTTGCAACAATCTTTGTAACAATGTTCTACAAATAGTGTTCAAGGTACATGCACTATCTTGAGCCTACCTAGATATTTTGTTATGGAATAAAAGCTGTTTTAATAAAGGATACCAAAATAATTAAGTAATTTTGATATTAAAAGAAAAGTAGATTTATTTTTACTGCTCATTATTTTTTACATATTTCTTTAAGGGTTGAACTTCTATGTGACGAACAAGTTTAAATAGGTTAATAGAATTTATTTAACAAGTTTAAAAATAAATACAGCATAACATATTAGATACTGGTGAGGCTATTATCAGCAAATTCTGTCTTTGACAAGTTTAATATGGATTAGCAGTGAAAACACCAGTTCTCTGGCATATTTGAAAATGAAGTATTTTACTTTGTCTGAGGTAATTAGAATAAAGAGTGAGGTTCTGAACAAATAAATAGATGCTGAAGACATACCTAGGTGTATTGTAGGGTCAATATTCACTGTGCTCCCTCTAGTGGATACCATTATGTGCTGGTTAGTCCAATAGGTGTCTAAATCATTAACTATATGCATGACCCCCAGGCTTGGAATTGAGTCAGTCTTGTTCAATTATTCTGCATACAAGTAAGTCAATAGAACTTTAGAGAGTTGGCGCATCAAATTGATACATTTAAATAGACTTTATTTAATTGATTTTATGAATTGTCTACACTATATTTATATGCCCATACAACATACTTAGCTAATTAAATCTTAGTCTTCCAGGGTTTAAAAGATAAACTTATTTCTTCAAACTAATTAGAAATACAGCATGCATGTAGTTGGTAGTATATATCAAGAAGTGGGCATTTTTTATTCATATTAATTGAATATAATTAACTTACTACTGTGGTAATTGTTTAATTATATTTATGAAAATAAACTTATTGTGTATACCATTTTTATTATAAAATACTGTTGAGGTGTAGACCTTTTATTAACCTTTTCTAATAAATATACTTATTTTTCAGGTATATTTTTAAAGTGGCCAAATATAAAAAGACTAAACATATTATTGAGATGTAAAATCTCACAAAACTTATATTTCATCTTCCTATATATGGGAAATCTGTACATATATTATAAATTATATTTCAAGGGTAAGTATACTTTAAACACACAAATGTTATACTATTTAATTAGCTTGTAATATGTTTAAACACTATGGGATAGTGCACTTGTAATAAAGCTGGTGAGTTAAGTGCTGCACTCAAGCGCAATGCAAAATACGGCTGTGTTTAATTATAATTTGCTAGTTTGTATAACAAAACACATGCAAATGCTAATAAAATATTTAGGTTATATGAAGACTTAAAGGGACATGGAACACACATTTTTCTTTCATGTTTCAGATAGAGCATGCTATTTTAAGCAACTTTCTAATTTACTTCTATTTTTAAATTTTCTTAATTCTCTTGGTATCTTCTTAAAAAGCAGGGACGTAAACTCAGGAGTGTGCATGTGTCTAGAGAACTCTATAACAGCAGTTTAGCAAGAATGTTACCCATTTGCAAGAGCACTAGATGGCAGCACTATTTCCTGCCATGTAGTGCTTATGTTACCCATTTGCAAGAGCACTAGATGGCAGCACTATTTCCTGTCATGTAGTGCTTATGTTATACATCAGCAAGAGCACTAGATGGCAGCACTATTTCCTGCCATGTAGTGCTTATGTTATCCATTTGCAAGAGCACTAGATGGCAGCACTATTTCCTGCCATGTAGTGCTTATGTTATCCATTTGCAAGAGCACTAGATGGCAGCACTATTTCCTGCCATGTAGTGCTTATGTTATCCATTTGCAAGAGCACTAGATGGCAGCACTATTTCCTGCCATGTAGTGCTTATGTTATCCATTTGCAAGAGCACTAGATGGCAGCACTATTTCCTGCCATGTAGTGCTTATGTTATCCATTTGCAAGAGCACTAGAGGGCAGCACTATTTCCTGCCATGTAGTGCTTATGTTATCCATTTGCAAGAGCACTAGATGGCAGCACTATTTCCTGCCATGTAGTGCTTATGTTATCCATTTGCAAGAGCACTAGATGGCAGCACTATTTCCTGCCATGTAGTGCTTATGTTATCCATTTGCAAGAGCACTAGAGGGCAGCACTATTTCCTGTCATGTAGTACTAATGTTATACATTTGCAAGAGCACTAGATGGCAGCACTATTTCCTGTCATGTAGTGCTTATGTTATACATCAGCAAGAGCACTAGATGGCAGCACTATTTCCTGCCATGTAGTGCTTATGTTATCCATTTGCAAGAGCACTAGATGGCAGCACTATTTCCTGCCATGTAGTGCTTATGTTATCCATTTGCAAGAGCACTAGATGGCAGCACTATTTCCTGCCATGTAGTGCTTATGTTATCCATTTGCAAGAGCATTAGATGGCAGTACTATTTCCTGCCATGTAGTGCTTATGTTATCCATTTGCAAGAGCACTAGAGGGCAGCACTATTTCCTGTCATGTAGTACTAATGTTATACATTAGCAAGAGCACTAGATGGCAGCACTATTTCCTGTCATGTAGTACTAATGTTATACATTTGCAAGAGCACTAGATGGCAGCACTATTTCCTGTCATGTAGTACTTATGTTATCCATTTGCAAGAGCACTAGATGGCAGCACTATTTCCTGCCATGTAGTGCTTATGTTATCCATTTGCAAGAGCACTAGATGGCAGCACTATTTCCTGTCATGTAGTACTTATGTTATCCATTTGCAAGAGCACTAGATGGCAGCACTATTTCCTGCCATGTAGTGCTTATGTTATCCATTTGCAAGAGCACTAGATGGCAGCACTATTTCCTGTCATGTAGTACTAATGTTATACTTTAGCAAGAGCACTAGATGGCAGCACTATTTCCTGTCATGTAGTACTAATGTTATACATTTGCAAGAGCACTAGATGGCAGCACTATTTCCTGCCATGTAGTGCTTATCTTATCCATTTGCAAGAGCACTAGATGGCAGCACTATTTCCTGCCATGTAGTGCTTATGTTATCCATTTGCAAGAGCACTAGATGGCAGCACTATTTCCTGCCATGTAGTGCTTATGTTATCCATTTGCAAGAGCACTAGAGGGCAGCACTATTTCCTGTCATGTAGTACTAATGTTATACATTTGCAAGAGCACTAGATGGCAGCACTATTTCCTGTCATGTAGTACTTATGTTATCCATTTTCAAGAGCACTAGATGGCAGCACTATTTCCTGTGATGTAGTACTTATGCTATCCATTTGCAAGAGCACTAGATGGCAGCACTATTTCCTGTCATGTAGTACTTATGTTATCCATTTGCAAGAGCAAACTTGCCTATGTATCTTTTCAACAAAGAATACCAGGAGGAATGAAACCAATTTGATAATAAATGTAACAGAACTTTTTTTTAAATTGTATGCTTTGAATCACAAAAGATATTTTTTGGGGTTACAATCCCTTTAATACTTATGGAACAAAGGTTTATTCATGAAGAAAGGTTTTAGGGCAAAATGAAAGGAATATGGTATACGACAAGGGGCGGTACTTAGAAGTTGTTAAAGGTGTATGTGGATATGCGTATATATCACCCAGGGGCCGATTATCTAAACCTCGCCAGATAAGATGTGATTTTTATTCCGATCCTCACACGGGCTGCCTGGCGGAATTATCTTTAAAAAGGGGCAGTCCCTTTGAGACGTCTCCAATCAAAATTAATTGAGCTCACTGGAAATGGAAACTTTGTTGTGTAGGGCAAAGTTAGCAGTGATTTAAAATGAAATCCTGCATCCAAATAAATTACATTGCGCTGCTTTCTGCGTATAGCCTATATTTTTGTATGCATGTGTTTTTTCTATTAGTGTATTAAATATTTTGAGTATTTTGACACAACCTTGCTACCTTTTCATTGCGAGAACAAACAATGTGAACTGTAGGGTGGAAATATTTACAGCAAAACACTGGGATTTGAGAGTGACTTTATGAGAATCATTGAGAGTCATTTTACAATTAAACAACAATTACGCTTTGTATTTTGTACTTATAAGTACAACTTTCTATCGCCTAGATTTAGAGTTTGGTGTTAGCCGTCAAAAGCAGCGTTAAGGGCTCCTAATGCTGCTTTTTACTGCCCGCTGGTATTTAGAGTCAGTCAGCAAAGGGTCTAACGCTCACTTCCAAGCCGCGACTTCTCCATACCGCAGATCCCCTTATGCCAATTGCGTATCCTATCTTTTCAATGGGATCTTCCTAACGCTGGTATTTAGAGTCTTGGCTGAAGTGAGCGGTAGAGCCTCTACCGACAAGACTCCATCCGCAGAAAAAAGTCAGTAGTTAGGAGCTTTCTGGGCTAACGCCGGTTCATAAAGCTCTTAACTACTGTGCTCTAAAGTACACTAACACCCATAAACTACCTATGTACCCCTAAACCGAGGCCCCCCACATCACCGCCACTATAATACATTTTTTTAACCCCTAATCTGCCGACCGCACACCGCCGCCACCTACATTATCCCTATGAACCCCTAATATGCTGCCCCTAACATCGCCGACACCTACATAATATTTATTAACCCCTAATCTGCCCCCCTAACGTCCCCGCTACCTAACTACACTTATTAAACCCTAATCTGCCAACTGGACCTCGCCGCTACTATAATAAATGTATTAACCCCTAAAGCTAAGTCTAACCCTAACCCTAACACCCCCCTAAGTTAAATATAATTTTATTCTAACAAAATAAATTAACTCTTATTAAATAAAGTATTCCTATTTAAAGCTAAATACTTACCTGTAAAATAAACCCTAATATAGCTACAATATAACGAATAATTATATTGTAGCTATTTTAGGATTTATATTTATTTTACAGGCAACTTTGTATTTATTTTAACTAGATACAATAACTATTAAATAGTAATTTTCTATTTAATAGCTACCTAGTTAAAATAATTACAAAATTACCTGTAAAATAAATCCTAACCTAAGTTACAATTAAACCTAACACTACACTATCAATAAATAAATTAAATCAATTAACTACAAGTACCTACAATTACCTACAATTAAATAAACTAAACTAAATTACAAAAACAAACAAACACTAAATTACAAAAAATTTAAAAAGATTACAAGAATTTTAAGATAATTACACCTACTCTAAGCCCCCTAATAAAATAACAAAGCCCCCTAAATAAAAAAAAATCCCTACCCTAATCTAAATTAAAAAAGCTAACAGCTCTATTACCTTACCAGCCCTTAAAAGGGCTTTTTGTGGGGCATGCCCCAAAGAAATCAGCTCTTTTGCCTGTAAAAAAAAAACACAATACCAACCCCCAACTTTACAACCCACCACCCACATACCCCTACTCTAACCCTAACCCCCCTTAAATAAACCTAACACTACCCCCCTGAAGATATCCTTACCTTGAGTCGTCTTCACCCAAGCAGGCCGAAGTCTTCATCTGATGGACCAAAAGAGGGCAGCCGGAGCGGCAGAAGTCTTCATCCTATACGGGCAGAAGAGGACATCCGGACTGGTAGACATCTTCATCCAAGCGGCATCTTCTATCTTCATCCATCCGGAGCGGAGTGGAGCCATCTTCTTCCAGCCGACGCGGATCCATCCTTCTGCCACGACGCCTACTCGCCGAATGCAGGTTCCTTTAAATGACGTCATCCAAGATGGCATCCCTCAAATTCCGATTGGCTGATAGGATTCTATCAGCCAATCGGAATTAAGGTTGGAAAAATCTGATTGGCTGATTCAATCAGCCAATCAGATTCAAGTTCAATCTGATTGGCTGATCCAATCAGCCAATCAGATTGAGTTCGCATTCTATTGGCTGATCGGAACAGCAAGTGGGCACAGTATACACTGTGAGCCTGACACAAAAAAGCAGACTGATGTTTCACAGTCAAAAAAGTTTTTTTTTTTAAATGTACACTACTATTAAACAAGATATGAGTGGTGGCACTGGGCAAGTGGGCACAGTATACGCTGTGAGCCTGACACACACGCTGGCAGGCAGGCAACTGCAATTAGATTACACAAGCAGACTGATGTTTCACAGTCAAAAAAGTTTTTTTTTTTTTAAATGTACACTACTGTTACACCAGATATGAGTGGTGGCACTGGGCAAGTGGGCACAGTATACGCTGTGAGCCTGACACACACGCTGGCAGGCAGGCAACTGCAATTAGATTACACAAGCAGACTGATGTTTCACAGTCAAAAAAGTTTTTTTTTTTAATTTACACTACTGTTACACCAGATATGAGTGATGGCACTGGGCAAGTGGGCACAGTATATGCTGTGAGACTGACACACACGCTGGCAGGCAGGCAAGTGCAAATAGATTACACAGGAAAAAAAAAAAGCAGCCCTAAAAAGGGCTTTTTGGGGTGCTGTCCTTACAGCAGAGATCTGATGAGTCCTTCAGGACTGTAGTGGACACTGAATACACTAGCCTAGCTATAGATTTCACTACTAAATCAGCAGCAGCTACACTGTCCCTTCTCTCACTAAGAATGCAGCTTCCGAATGAATCTAAAATGGATGCTGTCCAGGAGGTAGGAGGGTCTGGGAGGGAGGGTCTGCTGCTGATTGGCTGGAATGTGCCTGCTGACTGTGAGGTACAGGGTCAAAGTATTACTCAATGATGACGAATAGGGGGCGGATCGAACATCGCATATGTTCGCCTGCCGCGGAAACTATTCGCCGGTGAACTATTCGCGACATCACTATTGTAGACTAGAAATACTATTTCAAATTCGAATGTGACATTGGAATTCGAATGTAGTATTCAAATATTACATTTATTAAGCACAGTTGTAGACTAGAAATACTATGTCGAATTCAAATCTTAAATTTGAATTCAAATAACACATTCAAAATTGAATATTACATTTTAAATTGAATGAATACATAGCTAAACATTCTATTATTCGAATAAATATTTTCGATTTTTTTAAAAAAAATTGAAAACGAAAATTCGAAAATAGAATGTTAGAATGTTATATAAACATTCAAAATTCGATTAGAACAATGAATGTATCAAAATTCATTTTAAATTTAAAATTTTTAGAAATATTTGCCCATCCCTAGTTCCGATATGGGAATGATAGCCGATATAGGGGGTTTTACGTTTCGGGTTTATTTTTGGGAGGCGAGCTAGACTTTTACTGGAGATTTAAAATTTTTTGTATTTTCTTGCCGTAAGTCACTGACGACTCCAGAAATTTGTATTTACGCACATTTCTGGACATCGCTAGTTTATCCGACTTACGGCACTTTATGAACTGCCGGGGGGGTTTATTTGATTCCCCAATGTGCAAGGTGAAATTACGGGGGACGCGAGTTTCAGCAGTTATGCTGAAGCCTGCACCACATATGTAATTTTGCCCAGAAAGAGAGAGAGTTTGTATGAGTGTGGATAGATAGATAGATGGACGGACGGACAGACATACAGACAGGTAGACAGAGAGCTAGCTGATGATAAATAGATGATGATGATAGATAGATAGATAGATAGATAGATGTGTATGTTTTGTTTGTGTGTTTGTGTGTGTGTATGTGTTGTATGTGTGTATATATATGTGTGTGTGTGTGTATGTGTTTGTGTGTGTGTGTGTGTGTATGTGAGTGTGTGTCAATGTATGTGTGTGTATGTGAGTGTGTGTCAATGTATGTGTGTATGTGTGTATGTGTTTGTGTGTGCTATTCAGATACATAAGAGACAAACTAATATTTATAAATCAACACTGTGTCTGCACATGGAATGTTATTGCACTACATCCTTTATTACACAATCATTGTCTAAATGAAAGAGTTAAATGTTTTCAATTTAATCAAATATGCCACCCTTGTATTTTGCCTTTCAGATGATGTTAGAAGTAATTTGTTGCTGTTGCCTTTAGGGCATAAACAATCTGTATTCATGAGTGGTGGGAGCCAAGTCAAGAGAGAAGCAAGTAAAACACATTTTTAGGAAAAGTGTTGACAATTACAGACTTTTAAACAGAACTGTGGCTCAGAGGACTAAAGCAATTTTGATTCTGTTTTTTACACACAAGGTGAATGCTGCTCATGTGAGCCTGAAAAGATATGGTCTGGAATTCTATCAGGTTGTCATCTGCATGCTATGCAGTTCCTGCACACTGAGTCCATTACTGGACTATCTTCAAATAGACAGAGTATATAAGAGAGAGGGAAAGAGAGAGAGATAGAGAGAGAGAAGCGAGAGGGAGAGAAAAGAGAGGGAGAGAAGAGAGAAGGAAGAGATGAGAGGGGGAAGAGAGAGGGAGAGAAGAGAGAGAGGGAAGAGAGAGAGGGAGAAGAGAGAGGGAGAGAAGAGAGAGAGGGATGATATGAGAGTGAGGAGAATAGAGAAGTAAGAGATGAGAGGGAAAATAAGAGAGAAGAAGAGAGAGAGAGAGACAGAGAGAGAGGGAGAAGAGAGAGGGAGGAGAAGTGAGAGATGGAAGAGATCAGAGGGAGGAGAAAAGAGAGAGAGAAGAGAAGGGGAAGAGAGGTGAGGGAGGAGAAGAGAGAGAGGAGGAGAGAGGGAGATGAGAGAGGTAGGAGAAGAGAGAGAGAGGAGAGAGGGAGATGAGAGAGGGAGGAGAAGAGAGAGAGGAGAGAGGGAGATGAGAGAGGGAGGAGAAGAGAGAGAGGAGAGAGGGAGATGAGAGAGGGAGGAGAAGAAAGAGAGAGAATAGAGGGGGAAGAGAGGTGAGGGAGGAGAAGAGAGAGAGGAGAGAGGGAGATGAGAGAGGGAGGAGAAGAGAGAGAGGAGAGAGGGAGATGAGAGAGGGAGGAGAAGAGAGAGAGAGGGAAGAGATGAGAAGGAAGGAAGGGAGAGAGGGAATAAAGAGAGGGATAAGAGATAATTTTTTTCTCTTCTAAATCCATATATCATGCAGTTGTTTGTTTATTTTCAAATCCAGAGAGTATTATTTGTTGATAGTATTAGTGAAATCCAGCTGAGGCACAGTTGCAAAAAACAAACTGATGACATTAAAAATAAGCTAAATTATATTGTAAAATCACTCAATCTGAAACTATTAACATATAGCTGATTAGTTAATTTTCTGTGTGGTGAATTAATTGAGTGGATGACGTACCTTAGGGGAAAGGCATAATGATTTCTGTTGTAAGCGTCCGTTTTCAAATTCCATTAAGAAACTATTTTTTAGATCATGGTCTAGGCCTACAATTGGGTGTGGAAATGTACTCTTCACTTGTCCTATGGAAAGTTATGAAATGCAAAATATTTGAACTCTTCTCCAAGTAGCAAGATTACTTCATATCCCAGCAGCTAATATCAGACACTGCATTAATAAGCAGTGAGAGTGTCCCTGTATTGCCAGCCATGATGCAGTGACTAGTTTGTGGGGCTGCCTTATCCAAGCTAAAGAACCTCACCTTTTGAGGAAGCAGGGTCATAACATTCAATAATATATACTTTACTAATCAGGAGGACTATTAATTATAAATATTCAATGACATCTAAATAAAATAAAGGACTAGAAATGTTCAGATATTAAGCTAGATAAACCTTCCTGTAGAGACCACAGCCTCATTGCAGGGCTAAGACAGGAAGTAATGGACAAGTTAAAAAAAAAGTGATAAATAATCCATATTTAAATTATTTCTATTAAGTATAAGCCTTTGTGTAATGCTTTTTTTGTTGCAACAAACAAACTTTCATATCCCTTTAATGAAACTGTATCATGCTAGTGGCATCCCCTTGTTTATTAATTAATTAATTTATTTATTTATTTATTTGGAGATTCTGATTTGTTCGTTTCCCAGAAGAGGAACATCCTATTCAAGTGATACATAATTTGCTGAAATAGTATCAATTTAAGAATTGGGAAAAACACTTGAGACTTGCATTTATTGGACTTCAATTGTATGGCTGATTATTGTACAAATTTTGGGACTAAATTTATTTTCATATTGTTCATTTTGCATATATATATGATACATAAGGAAAAACGAGGACCCAGGAACTTGATGCCAAGTGACTTTATTTGATACACAAGGTGAGTAGCACTAACACAGGTGTGCAAGGGGTGCTAGATCTGACGCGTTTCACGCATGCTCACATGCGCTTCATCAGATTATTTATTTATCAGAAGAGGGCCCCCTATAGCTGAAATTTTGTTTTGGCTTTTATTTTTAATTCAAAAGAATTTTACTGTAAGCTTAACTTATGACTTTTGAGAGGGCTATTATATATGTCAGTTTTAGGATACTTCCCAGTTTCTATTAGAGACATGCATTCATGCTTATCATAACCTATCCAATGAGGAAATAGGCAGCCGCAAGTCGCATTCGTCTCGTTTTGGAGCAGCATTTATTCTTGTGAAAGTGAAACACACTGAGATCTGGATTTGCACACATTTCAGTGTGTTGCACTTTCCAAGATTAAATGTGACTCTGATAAGAGCCGAATGCGACTTGCGACCGCCTACTTCCTCATTCTTTAGGTTACAATGTGCACAAATGCACATCTCTAGTTACTATCATGATAAAAAGTACTTAACACACAAAAAGGTCTTTTAAGGAATTTTTCTGTTGAAAATTAATTAGCGGCTGCAGGCTTTTAATGCACATATTTTGCATTGTGATCACTCGAAAAGCACAAAGACCAATTCAGCTGGAAAGCAAAAAGCTATTTCGAAAGCAAATCGACAATAGATATGATTGACTCCTTAATTCGTATCAGTGGGTAAAATCTTCATAGGAAAAGAGTCTATTCTAGCCCTTAAAAATGAATTATTATATTACATTTATAATAATCCACATTCATATACAATTAAAAGCAATATATACTTAAGAAAAATTTAAATTGCATGCAGAACATTTACCTATTTCATTGAGAATAAATATGTATAAAAGTACTCACTGATTTACATTTATTTAACTTTTAATCTGGCACTGTCTATCAAGGATTTGATAGCTTTAACTTATATTATTAAAGGGCCATTAAATACTGTTTAATTGCATAATCATCAAGTGCATAATAAAAAGACAATGTAGTAGCACTTGGAATTTCAAACAAACATAATTTTTTTAGAGATTTTAAATTTCTTTGATTTGCCTTCTTCATGTGTCATGTGACAGCCATCAGCGAATCCCAGACTCCTATGTGCATACACTGTTAACTTATTGTGCATGGTCTATAGAAGCGGGTGCCTTAGAAAATGTGCAGGGAAAAAGATTGTGCATAGTTTATAACTCTTTGGCCTAGATTTAGAGTTGGGCGGTAGCCGTCAAAACCAGCGTTAGAGGCTCCTAACGCTGGTTTTTACCGCCCGCTGGTATTTGGAGTCAGTCAGGAAAGGGTCTAACGCTCACTTTGCAGCTGCAACTTTTCCATACCGCAGATCCCCCTACGCTATTTGCGTATCCTATCTTTTCAATGGGATCTTTCTAACGCCGGTATTTAGAGTCTTGGCTGAAGTGAGCGTTAGAAATCTAACAACAAAACTCCAGCTGCAGAAAAAAGTCAGTAGTTAAGAGCTTTCTGGGCTAACGCCGGTTTATAAAGCTCTTAACTACTGTGCTCTAAAGTACACTAACACCCATAAACTACCTATGTACCCCTAAACCGAGGTCCCCCCACATCGCTGCCACTCTATTAAAAAATTTTAACTCCTAATCTGCCGACCGCACACCGCTGCCACCTACGTTATCCCTATGAACCCCTAATCTGCTGCCCCTAACACCGCTGACCCCTATATTATATTTATTAACCCCTAATCTGCCGCTCCCAACGTCGCCGCCACCTACCTACAATTATTAACCCCTAATCTGCCAACCGGAGCTCACCGCTACTATAATAAAGTTATTAACCCCTAATCCGCCTCACTCCTGCCTCAATTACCCTATAATAAATAGTATTAACCCCTAATCTGCCCTCCCTAACATCGCCGACACCTAACTTCAAGTATTAACCCCTAATCTGCCGACCGGAGCTCACCGCTACTATAATACATTTTTTAACCCCTAAAGCTAATTCTAACCCTAACCCTAACACCCCCCTAAGTTAAATATAATTTTATTCTAACAAAATAAATTAACTCTTATTAAATAAATTATTCCTATTTAAATCTAAATACTTACCAGTAAAATAAACCCTAATATAGCTACAATATAAATTATAATTATATTGTAGCTATTTTAGGATTAATATTTATTGTACAGGCAACTTTGTATTTATTTTAACCAGGTACAATAGCTATTAAATAGTTAATAACTATTTAATAGCAAAATAAGAAAAAACAGTTCACAGAGTGAAACAGAAAGACTAGGGGGAGCTGTTACCATGCGCAACTGGCAGGGAGTGTATGAGAAATAAACAATGTTCATTCAGGATTTCAACTACGAATCCAAAATAACAGCCAATAGAATGCAATCTCAATCTGATTGGCTGATTGGATCAGCCAATCGGATTGAACTTGAATCTGATTGGCTGATTCCATCAGCCAATCAGAATTTTCTTACCTTAATTCCGATTGGCTGATAGAATCCTATCAGCCAATCGGAATTCGAGGGACGCCATCTTGGATGACGTCCCTTAAAGGAACCGTCATTCGTCAGGAAGTCATCGGTGAAGATGGATGGATCCGCGCTGGAGGTCTTGAAGATCAGCCGGTCCGGTTGTCCTCTTCTGCCCGCTTGGATCAAGACTTCAGCCGGAGGATGGACATTATTCTTCAGCCCCCGCTTGGGCTTGGATCAAGATTTCGGAGGCTTGGATCAAGACTTCGGTGGACGGATCGGTGAACCTGGCATGGTGAAGATAAGGTAGGAAGATCTTCAAGGGCTTAGTGTTAGGTTTATTTAAGGGGGGTTTGGGTTAGATTAGGGGTATGTGGGTGGGGGGTTGTAATGTTGGGGGGGGTATTGTATGTTTTTTTTTACAGGCAAAAGAGTAGATTCTTTGGGGCATGCCCCGCAAATGGCCCTTTTCAGGGCTGGTAAGGTAAAAGAGTTTTGAACTTTTTAAATTTAGAATAGGGTAGGGCATTTTTTTATTTTGGGGGTCTTTGTTATTTTATTAGGGGGCTTAGAGTAGGTGTAATTAGTTTAAAATTGTTGTAATATTTTTCTAATGTTTGTAAATATTTTTTTATTTTTTGTAACTTAGTTCTTTTTTATTTTATGTACTTTAGTTAGTTCATTTAAATGTATTTATTTGTAGGTATTGTATTTAATTAATTTATTGATAGTGTAGTGTTAGGTTTAATTGTAGATAATTGTAGGTAGTTTATTTAATTTATTTATTGATAGTGTAGTGTTAGGTTTAATTGTATCTTAGGTTAGGATTTATTTTACAGGTAATTTGTAATTATTTTAACTAGTTAACTATTAAATAGTTATTAACTATTTAATAGCTTTTGTACCTGGTTAAAATAAATACAAAGTTGCCTGTAAAATAAATATTAATCCTAAAATAGCTACAATATAATTATAATTTATATTGTAGATATATTAGGGTTTATTTTACAGGTAATTATTTAGATTTAAATAGGAATAATTTATTTAATTTATTTCGTTAGAATAAAATTATATTTAACTTAGGGGGGTGTTAGGGTTAGAATTAGCTTTAGGGGTTAAAAAATGTATTAGAGTAGCAGTGAGCTCCGGTCGGCAGATTAGGGGTTAATACTTGAAGTTAGGTGTCGGCGATGTTAGGGAGGGCAGATTAGGGGTTAATACTATTTATTATAGGGTTATTGAGGCGGGAGTGAGGCGGATTAGGGGTTAATACATTTATTATAGTAGCGGCGAGATCCGGTCGGCAGATTAGGGGTTAATAAGTGTAGGTAGGTGGAGGCGACGTTGGGGGCGGCAGATTAGGGGTTAATAAATATAATATAGGGGTCGGCGGTGTTAGGGGCAGGAGATTAGGGGTACATAGGGATAATGTAGGTGGCGGCGGTGTACGGAGCGGCAGATCAGGGGTTAATAATAATATGCAGGGGTCAGCGATAGCGGGGGCGGCAGATTAGGGGTTAATAAGTGTAAGGTTAGGGGTGTTTAGACTCAGGGTAC
Organism: Bombina bombina; assembly: GCF_027579735.1. Lineage (NCBI taxonomy): Eukaryota > Metazoa > Chordata > Amphibia > Anura > Bombinatoridae > Bombina > Bombina bombina. The sequence continues at coordinate 208,673,347 of NC_069507.1, forward strand.
ATGTTAGGGTGTTAGGTGCAGACATAGGAAGTGTTCCCCATAGGAAACAATGTAGCTGCGTTAGGAGCTGAACGCTGCTTTTTTGCAGGTGTTAGGTTTTTTTTCAGCTCAAACAGCCCCATTGTTTCATATGGGGGAATCGTGCATGAGCACGTTTTTGAAGCTGGCCGCGTCCGTAAGCACCGCTGGAATTTAGAGTTGCAGTTGAGGTAAATATGCTCTATGCTCCCTTTTTGGAACCTAACGCAGCCCTTCTGTGAACTCTAAATACCAGCGGTATTTAAAAGGTGCGGGAGAAAAAAAGCATGCATAGCTAACGCACCCCTTTGGCCGCAGAATTCTAAATCTAGCCGTAAATGAATCATGAAAAATAGTTGTCTTTAGTCCCCCTTTAAATAAATATTCTAAACAAATAAAATTAAAACGTAGAAATTGTTTTGATTTACAATATATTCAATATTTTATCCTCACTTAAAATTTGTGAAATATGTTAAAGAAAAGAAAGAAAAAGAAAAGAAAAAAGTGGTGCTGGAGAGAAGAGAGAGAAGGAAAAAAATATTTTATTCTTATACAAAACTGTTTTTTGTGCACTTACGTTTGTTTAAGATATCATGATTGCCAGGAGACGGTCTACCGCTCACTTCTTCCAAGACTCGTAATACCAGCGTTAGGCAAGTCCCATTAAAAAGATAGGATACGCAATTTGCGGTAGCCTCGAGTCGCGGAAGAAAAGTGAGCGGCAGACCCTTTCCTCCCTCACTCGTAATACCAGCGTTAGGTAAAAAGCAGCGTTGGGACCGGTCAACGCTGCTTTTTAAGGCTAACGCCAAACTCGTAATCTAGACGTCTGTTTCCGACACCTAATAAAATATACAATGGCTAATTAGGGAGATGTTAAAATTCCATGTAGTATTAGTCTATGTAAAATAATAAAATGTGGTGCACAACCCCATGTCTAGAAAAAAAATGTTACAGACTTCTTCACTATCTAATGTTTCTGAGGTTGCTTGTTTTTCTAGGGAAGAGTTGGCAAATGAGATAATTTTTTTCTTTTCTAAATCCATATATCATGCAGTTGTTTGTTTATTTTCAAATCCAGAGAGTATTATTTGTTGATAGTATTAGTGAAATCCAGGTGAGGCACAGTTGCAAAAAACAAACTGATGACATTAAAAATAAGATAAATTATATTGTAAAATCACTCAATCTGAAACTATTAACATATAGGCGATTAGCCTCATATAATATTTAAATGCTAATACAATAACGCATTGGCAGTACAATTTGAGAAATAATTATCTCAGTTTGGGAATAAAATGAATTTGTTGATATACAGACAAAGATGTAAGAATGATTTGTGTAAAAAAAGAATATCCTTGTCTGAGATCGATAAAAAGGGTAATTTTTTGTGTGGTGACATAATAAAATGGAGTATTGCTAATGAGTTAATTGAGTGGATGACGTACCTTAGGGAAAAGGTATAATGATTTCTGTTCTAAGCGTCCATTTTGCAAATTCCATTAAGAAACTATTTTTTAGATCATGGTCTAGGCCTACAATTAGGTGTGGAAATGTACTCTTCACTTGTCCTATGGAAAGTTATGAAATGCAAAATATTTGAACTCGTCTCCAAGTAGCAAGATTACTTCATATCCCAGCAGCTAATATCAGACACTGCATTAATAAGCAGTGAGAGTGTCCCTGTATTGCCAACCATGATGCAGTGACTAGTTTGTGGGGCTGACTTATCCAAGCTAAATAACCTCACATTTTGAGGAAGCAAGATCATAACATTCAATAATATATACTTTACTAATCAGGAGGACTATTAATTATAAATATTCAATGACATCATAAATAAAATAAAGGACTGGAAATTTTCAGACATTAAGCTAGATAAGCCTTCCTGTAGAGACCACAGCCTCATTGTAGGGCTAAGACAGGAAGTAATGGACAAGTTAAAAAAAAGTGATAAATAATAAAACTTTAAATTATTTCTATTAAGTATAATGGCTAGATTTAGAGTTTTGTCGGTAACGACCCGCGTAGCTAACGCTGGCTTGTTTTCCCCCACACCTTTTAAATACCGCTGGTATTTAGAGATCACAGAAGGGCTGCGTTAGGCTCCAAAAAAGGAGCGTAGAGCATAATTTACCGCCACTGCAACTCTCAATACCAGCGGTGCTTACGGACGCGGCCAGCTTCAAAAACGTGCTTGTGCACGATTCCCACATAGGAAACAATGGGGCAGTTTGAGCTGAAAAAAAAACCCTGCAAAAAAAGCAGCGTTCAGCTCCTAACGCAGCCCCATTGTTTCCTATGGGGAAACACGTCCTAAGTCTGCACACTTCCTAAGTCTGCACCTAACACCCTAACATGTACCCGGAGTCTAAACACCCCTAACCTTACACTTATTAACCCCTAATCTGCCGCCCCACTATCGCTGACCCCTGCATATTTTTTTAACCCCTAATCTGCCGCTCCGTACACCGCCGAAACCTACATTATCCCTATGTACCCCTAATCTGCTGCCCCTAACACCGCTGACCCCTATATTATATTTATTAACCCCTAATCTGCCACCCCCAACGTCGCCGCCAGCTACCTAAAATAATTAACTCCTAATCTGCCGACCGGACCTCACCGCTACTATAATAAATGTACATCAGCCAATCAGAATTTTCCTACCTTAATTCCGAATGGCTGATAGAATCCTATCAGCAAATCAGAATTCGAGGGACGCCATCTTGGATGACGTCCCTTAAAGGAACCTTCATTCTGTGTTAGGACGTCGGAAGAAGAGGATGGATCCGCACCGGAGGTCTTGAAGATGGAGCCGCTCGTCGTCGGATGGAAGAAGATAGAAGATGCCGCTTGGATGAAGATTTCTACCGGTCCGGATCTCCTCTTCTGCCCGGATAGGATGAAGACTTCTGCCCGATGATAGACTTCTTCAGCCGCCGCTTGGATCAAGACTTCAGCTGGAGGATGGACGTCTTCAGCCCCCGCTTGGGCTTGGATCAAGACTTCAGCCGGAGGATGGACGTCTTCAGCCCCCGCTTGGGCTTGGATCAAGACTTCGGAGCCTGGACCGATCGGTGATACCCGGCGTGGTGAAGATAAGGTAGGAAGATCTTCGGGGGCTTAGTGTTAGGTTTATTTAAGAGGGGTTTGGGTTAGATTAGGGGTATGTGGGTGGTGGGTTGTAATGTTGGGGGGGTATTGTATGGTTTTTTTTCCAGGCAAAAGAGCTGAATTCTTTGGGGCATGCCCCGCAAAAGGCCCTTTTAACGGCTGGTAAGGTAAAAGAGCTTTTCTATTTTTATTTTAGAATAGGGTAGGGCATTTTTTTATTTTGGGGGGCTTTGTTATTTTATTAGGGGGCTTAGAGTAGGTGTAATTAGCTTAAAATTGTTGTAATATTTTTCTAATGTTTGTAAATATTTTTTTATTTTTTGTAACTTAGTTCTTTTTTTATTTTTTGTACTTTAGTTAGTTTATTTAATTGTATTTATTTGTAGGTATTGTATTTAATTAATTTATTGATAGTGTAGTGTTAGGTTTAAATGTAGATAATTGTAGGTATTTTATTTAATTAATTTATTGATAGTGTAGTGTTAGGTTTAATTGTAACTTAGGTTAGGATTTATTTTACAGGTAATTTTTAATTATTTTAACTAGGTAACTATTAAATAGTTATTAACTATTTAATAGCTATTGTACCTGGTTAAAATAAATACAAAGTTGCCTGTAAAATAAATATTAATCCTAAAATAGCTACAATATAATTATAATTTAGATTGTAGCTATATTAGGATTTATTTTACAGGTAAGTATTTAGCTTTAAATAGGAATAATTTATTTAATAAGAGTTAATTTATTTCGTTAGATTTAAATTATATTTAACTTAGGGGGTGTTAGTGTTAGGGTTAGACTTAGCTTTAGGGGTTAATACATTTATTAGAGTAGCGGTGAGGTCCGGTCTGCAGATTATGGGTTAATAATTGTAGGTAGGTGGAGGCGACGTTGGGGGCGGTAGATTAGGGGTTAATAAATATAATATAGGGGTCGGCAGTGTTAGGGGCAGCAGATTAGGGGTACATAGGGATAACGTAGGTGGCGGCAGTGTGCAGTCGGCAGATTAGGGGTTAAAAAAAATTAATAGAGTGGCAGCGATGTGGGGGGACCTCGGTTTAGGGGTACATAGGTAGTTTATGGGTGTTAGTGTACTTTAGAGCGCAGTAGTTAAGAGCTTTATGAACCGGCGTTAGCCCAGAAAGCTCTTAACTCCTGGCTTTTCTCTGCGGCTGGAGTTTTGTCGTTAGATTTCTAACGCTCACTTAAGCCAAGACTCTAAATACCGGCGTTAGAAAGATCCCATTGAAAAGATAGTATACGCAAATGGCGTAGGGGGATCTGCGGTATGGAAAAGTCGCAGCTGGAAAGTGAGCGTTAGACCCTTTCCTGACTGACTCTAAATACCAGCGGTAGCCCAAAACCAGCATTAGGAGCCTCTAATGCTGGTTTTGACGGCTAACGCCAAACTCTAAATCTAGGCGTAAGCCTTTCTGTAATGCTTTTTTTGTTGCAACAAACAAACTTTCATATCCCTTTAATGAAACTGTATCATGCTAGTGGCATCCCCTTGTTTATTCATTTATTTATTTGGAGATTCTGATTTGTTTGTTTCCCAGAAGAGGAGCATCCTATTCAAGTGATACATAACTTGGTGAAGAGGCCCCCCTATAGCTGAAATCTTGTTTTGGCTTTTATTTTTAAATCAAAAGAATTTTACTGTAACCTTAACTTATGACTTGTGAGAGGGCTATTATATATGTCAGTTTTAGAATACTTCCCAGTTTCTATTAGAGAAATGCATTCATGCTTATTGCATACCTGCCAACATTTCAAAATTCAAAAGAGGGACCCCCCCCCCCATGGCAAAAAAAATTGAAATGTGGTGGGCGGGGCCTAAAAAGATCATGAGAACAAAGTAATATAAATAAAATTCTAAATAAAGTCATATATTATAATATACTTAGGCAGCAAATCAAACACAAGCTCAAACCACTGGTATGGCTATGTGAGCTATGTATTTAATTAGCCTTTGCAAAGACATTGCTAAATATTTTTATCTTAATTGGACATTTAATAATAAATTCTTTAAAACTGCTCTCTGCATTCCCCATTAATATTCTAGATTCTGGCCTTTAGAAGTCAGCAAAAATGCACAGTAGCACACTACATAGCATACACTTACACATGCAGATACACACACACTACATAGCATACACTTATACATGCAGATACACACACACTACATAGCATACACTTATACATGCAGATACACAAACACTACATAGCATACACTTATACATGCAGATACACACACACTACATAGCATACACTTATACATGCAGATACACACACTACATAGCATACACTTACACATACAGTTACACACACACACACACTACATAGCATACACTTATACATGCAGATACACACACACTACATAGCATACACTTATACATGCAGATACACACACTACATAGCATACACTTACACATACAGTTACACACACACACACACATTACATAGCATACACTTATACATACAGATACACACACACTACATAGCATACACTTATACATACAGACGCACACACACACTAACATTAAATACATAGCTCACATAGCCATACCAGTGGTTTGAGCATACACTTATACATGCAGATACACACACTACATAGCATACACTTATACATGCAGATACACACACACTACATAGTATACACTTATACATGCAGATACAGACACACTACATAGCATACACTTACACATGCAGATACACACACACTACATAGCATACACTTATACAGGCAGATACACAGACACTACATACCATACACTTATACATGCAGATACACACACACATTACATAGCATACACTTATACATGCAGCATACACTTATACATGCAGATACACAGACACTATATAGTATACACTTACACATGCAGATACACACACACTACATAGCATACACTTATACAGGCAGATACACAGACACTACATACTATACACTTATACATGCAGATACACACACACATTACATAGCATACACTTATACATGCAGCATACACTTATACATGCATACACACACACACTACATAGCATACACTTATACATACAGAAAAACATACACTACATAGCATAAACTTATACATACAGATACACACACACAGTGATGGATACAGATAGACACACACACTACATCATATATGGGTATCTGTAATTCATTGTATGGGGTCCTGGGGTTGGCAAGCACATTAGCTGGCAGTCTGCGGCTGCCACTGTTTGTTACCCTGGTATTAGCACTGCTCAATGTATACAGTAAAACTGAAGGCATGCTAGTATTATCACCATGGGTTACACATCATCACTACCAGAGGTAGGTTAGAGAGGTCACCATTACCCATGGTCAGAGTGTATACAGCCTTCTTACTCCTGCTTAACCCACACACCATTCCTTTTCCACTGGGAATCTAACAGGTATCTAACCCTGTGAGAGCCAAGCCATCTGCTTCTGAGTATGGGCCCAATAGAATTTAGATTTTTTTTTTTTATTTTTTTTTTAATGCATGGGGAAAATCGGGACAGATGGCTAGCAACCCGGGACAGGGGGACAGACCCCTAAAATCGGGACTGTCCCGTGAAAATCGGGAAAGTTGGGGGGATTGATATCGTAACCTATCCAATGAGGAAATAGGCAGCCACAAGTCGCATTCGTCTCGTTTTGGAGCAGTATTTAATCTTGTGAAAGTGAAACACACTGAGATCTGGATTTGCACACATTTCAGTGTGTTGCACTTTCCAAGATTAAATGTGACTCTGATAAGAGCCGCCTACTTCCTCATTCTTTAGGTTACAATGTGCACAAATGCACGTCTCTAGTTTCTATCATGATAAAAGGTACTTAACACACGAAAAGGTCTTTTAAGGAATTTTTCTGTTGAAAATTAATTAGCGGCTGCAGGCTTTTAATGCACATATTTTGCATTGTGATCACTCGAAAAGCACAATGACCAATTCAGATGGAAAGCAAAAAGCTATTTCGAAAGCAAATCGACAATAGATATGATTGACTCCTTAATTCGTATCAGTGGGTAAAATCTTCATAGGAAAAGAGTCAATTCTAGCCCTTAAAAAGGAATTATTATATTACATTTATAATAATCCACATTCATATACAATTTAAAGCAATATATACTTAAGAAAAAAAAAAATTGCATGCAGAACATTTACCTATTGCGTTGAGAATACATATGTATAAAAGTACTCACTGATTTACATTTATTTAACTTTTAATCTGGCACTGTCTATCAAGGATTTGATAGCTTTAACTTATATTATTAAAGTTCCATTAAATACTGTTGAATTGCATAATCATCAAGTGCATAATAAAAATACAATGTAGTAGCACTTTGAATTTCAAATAAACATTTTTTTGAGAGATTTTAAATTTCTTTGATTTGCCTTCTTCATGTGTCATGTGACAGCCATCAGCAAATCCCAGACTCCTATGTGCATACGCTGTTAACTTATTGTGCATGGTCTATAGAAGCGGGTGCCTTAGAAAATGTGCAGGGAAAAGATTGTGCATAGAAAAAGACTGTGCACAGTTTAATAATAAAAGTAAATTGGAAAGTTTTTTATTTTTAAATTGCATACACTATTTATGAATCATGAAAAATAGTTGTCTTTAGTCTCCCTTTAAATAAATATTCTAAACAAATAAAATTAAAACGTAGAAATTGTTTTGATATACAATATATTCAATATTTTATCCTCACTTAAAATTTGTGAAATATGTTTAAAAAAAGAAAGAAAAAGAAAAGAAAAAAAGTGGTGCTGGAGAGAAGAGAGAGAAGGAAAAAAAGATTTTATTCTTATACAAAACTGTTTTTTGTGCACTTACGTTTGTTTAAGATATCATGATTGCTTTGAAGAAAAAAAGCCAAACATGATTAAATTTGTTATGCAAATTGATATCCTGCCTAAAACAAAAATTGTAGTCATTTTTTTTTTTTTTTGCATTGACAGATTACAATTACAATGACTAAGTTATGTGACTGAAGTATAATGTATAACTTTTGTTTTATAGATGGTATTTGCAATGGTGCAAGACAGTCTAAAATACAATACTATGCTCATAGATTAGTAGTGTTTTTTTATGAGTAGATTATACTCCAGTGGTTAATAAATGTTATTTTCTGGAAGCAGTTGAAGGTTTAGCGTATGACAGGGAGTTGAGAACATTAAACTAAGGAACGACAGAATTTGAAAAGCTGCCAAAGTGTTGTAAAACTTTTTTTTTAATATAATATCAAAGTTAACTCATTGTCTACTTGGTGGCACTCTGATAGGAATTGAGGCTTTTAAAAAATATAATCTTAGCCTTAATTTTGGACTAGATTCTGGGGCCTATTTATTCATGTGCGAGCGGACATGATCCGATATTGCGGATCATGTCCGCCACACATTGATAAATGCTGACAGCATACGCTGTCTGCATTTATCATTGCAAGTGTTCAAAAGGATGAAAACAGCATCAATCTGTGAGGAGGTGCACGTACCCAGGTCCTGCCAGTGACCTCAAATAATGTCCAATCCACAAATAGAACAGCACCATCCAAAAGGTAAGTTTAAAAGTATATCTTTATTGGGACATCACCAAACACAGCACAAAAACAAGACGTTTCGGTCAGGTGACCTTAATCATGTGATTTAAAAACAGGACCTTAAATCACTCCTTATATACCCACCTTGGGGGAGGTGATAATTACCTTTACAGGTGAATTTTGCACATTCCATTTCAAAATCAAACTATTTAGCACCCTCTAGTGGTCAAAAAAAGGTCATTTATCAATCTTGCATAGTACTTGGAAAAATCACAGAAAGAGAGGATGACTATATATATAAACATGATTTCTTATAGAATTTCTATGAATATATGAAAAGATGCAAAAACATGAGAAAAGATATATATATATCTCACAAAGGATCATAAACATATGAATTATATAAATAATTTTAAACCAATAGCAGATAAATTAACAGGAATAAATCAATATCAAATAAAACTTGTTTACATTGTAATGTTCCAGTCTATTTCTTTATTCATTCCATATGGGATAAGAGATTGCAATGTATAAATCCAAAAAGTCTCTCTACTTTTTAACAATTTCTGTCTATTTCCCCCTTTTCTAGGTCTCTTAACTTGCTCAATTATCTGAAATCTCAATTGACAAATACTATGTCCTGCAGTCAAAAAATGGTTGGAAGGAGGGCGGAGCCAACTGACAAGGAGAGCAGACGTGTGTTCTCAGAGCTCCCACACTTTAACTAAAATTAAAGATATGCACGAATTTAATTCTTAAATTGCCTAAACCTGTACACGTTCTAGATGTCAAGGGTAATTATACCTGCTTGCTGACCTGCTTACAACTCTTTAATCTGGAGCATACTACATTATCTCAGCCGTATCTCAGCCGCATTAAGGTCCTGTGGCCTAGTATGTCTGCCGGATCAGTCAGAGTATAAACCCTGCTAGTGAATCAGACGATCTCTCATCTTGACACAAACAAAATGGGCTGGGGGACCGCGCTGTGCAGGTTTGAGGACCGTTGCTGTGAAATCTTAGAGGACCACTTCTCAGAAATGAGAGATCTACTTACACAGCTCAGTGAACTGCTCGTTGTCCCACATGAGATGCAAGATGGCGGCGATAGACTCCGGCCTTCTGGCGCGGTCTGCTTCCAGCCCTCCAGCGATCCGGAACTAACTGTTTCCCCGAAAACCACAGCTACTCTGGCCGATATACCTAAGCAGCAATGCAACACAAGCTGCGAGAAGACTCAGGATCACCTAAGAGAGCAGAACCCTAAGTCTAAGGTTCCGGCGGGTACGCCGGCCGAGGATACGATACTAAGCTCTAACCTGGATGTCCGAGGGAGAACGACAACATATAAGCTGATCTGTGAAACGAGATTGGATCAATCGTCCCCGAGATGGACAAATGTTTACGCTCATCCAACCTTAAGCCGCGGTGAGACTATGCCGGCCCCTCCGATAAACACCACATCAGCAGTAGACAGGCTTGGGATCGGATAAACTCTGACTAGGGGTGCACTTATTATCTCTCCCGACCTGATACAGGACAACGCAATAGACATCCTTCAGCAGCTTACAATAGCACAGAACTATTTTTCAGCTAATTAAGGCTTTATGCTCACGTAATGTACTCTTACCAATATCACATTCAAATGGACATTTCTATCACTGCTATTTCACAACCGCACAAATCTATCTTACATGTAGGTGCGGTTCATATTCAGTATATATCTTTACACAGCTAGGTCTTGCCACATGTGTTTATTTCAGTTAAATGTGCATTAGATGGGATAAAATAATATGTTAAGGTAGTGTGTATCTGCCAATATTATGTTGACTATTGGAGCTATAACTGATAGCGTTTATTGTCTGACAGGTGTACTAGATTAGAATAAGTGTAATGAGAGAAAAGGGAGATCCACTATATTTTTTTTTTATTTTTTTTTTGCAGTCATAGATAACATCTACATATAGTCCTAGTGTATATAAGTATGTTTATAGTCGCCCACCCTTTTTGCAGATAATATATCCACTATTAACATGAGGAATCAATAGTATGCATTCCTTTACCTGGCCAAATGACTGGTTCATATATGATTCATGAGGAGGGCCTACTACTAAAACGATAGCCTTAGAATTTATATCCACCTGAATCTACACAGATGTTGTGTAAAGTCTGTTCTTTAAGGGTCATACAAACTTTGGTATCCTGCATCTGTGACTGGACTGTTTATGTTACTGAAATAATTCAGACAGCTCCTGCACACTATTATTAATACACAGTTCTTCCAATGTTTTACTTTTTTAAGCTCCCTTCTTGATTATGCTGTCAGGGTTATATGTTTATACTGCTGATCATTTAGGAAGAAGATAGCCTGACAACCAATATTAACTCTTCTTGTTTTTAGCTTTTCCTAGGATGTCAGCTTTAGCACATTATTGCAAATATATGGTTAAGCTCCTTGATACCTTAGATTTTTCTGTGTTAAACAATTTAGTTTAATTGTCTAATTAATAAGAACCTAACTACCCCTGCTGGGGAATGAATATGTTAGATTGTATAAGTGATGTATTCATATGCATGTCTCTGTCTCCAAATGACCACCTCCTTGATAATCTAGCTAGTTTATATACTGGTTCATAGGCATCCTGTGCTGAAGCAGAATTTACATGCTCATTCATATATTCATACTGTTTTTATACATTGTTATTTGTGTAAGGGAGTTCCTTAGCTTTGGTAGAGCTACCTGTATTTTTACTAATTTATGGCTGCAATGCCCACAAATGCTTGATGCTTTACAATACTGATCTTTTACTAGAGTCCTGTTTTTACTAAGATACTGCCCTCCATTTTTGCTCAATACGATCTGCTATTTCCTAATGAGGGCCCATAAGCTCGAAAATTTTGGATTGAGGGTTTAATTTGTGATAATGCTCTACCTTGCGGGTGACCTTCCTTCTCCTACAAACCCAGCAGGCAGTTTGGTTCAATATTAACCCTCCCTGTTATTAATTCTTTTTAGGATACTGGTTATATCACATTATTGAAGATGTATGGATGAGTTGCTTACTTTGTTTTTATTTTTCTTTGTGTAATTGAAATCTCTCAACCACGCATCCTGCGCATCTACTGTATGTTAGAGCACTATTTTCTGCCACTCTGCTGAGCATACTATTAATGTACTCCCAGTTTGCTAACTTGATGTTTGGGGGTAATTGCTTGTCTATGCTATATACATTCTTTTTCCATATGAATTAGATGTTCTATCTATACAAAGTTTGCATATCCTCTCCCATGTTCATATGTGTGTCATGCTGTCAAATACTATACGACTAGCAGTGTCATTTTATCCCACAGTTAACTAACTTTAGAGATTCCGCCATGTTTCTTATATTACCTATATATATATATGGCTCCGCCCTCCACTCTTTCCCTTGTACGTATAGCGGTGCTCACCCGCTGAATTTCCTCTCCCCTTACTAGGCCCATAAGTGGCCATGCAAAAACAGAAAAAAACAATTTCCCTTGTCGCCTCTTATTAGATTTCTCAGGTCCAAAAGTGACCACTAGAACTAAACAGGGAATCATTTCTATCATATACAGGAAAAAAGAGGTTTGTTTTTCAGACATTTGCAATATATAATCGCTACCACAGTCTGCCACTTCTCTATATATACGCAAAATAGCGCTAACTCCTTATGTTAAGTATGCATACCGGTGTGATGACATTTGCTTTCCTATGTGGTAATCATTTACGCCTAACTGGTCTGTATTATCTATATCTGTGGTAATGCTGTTCTCTTTGTTTGACTCGTAAGCACAATTATGTATTTGTACATTGATGCATGTTAAGTTACTATTGTCACTGTTTCCAAAAACCTCAATAAAAAAATTATTTAAAAAAAAAAAAAAAAATGGTTGGAAGCAGGGGCTTCTTTAATGCCACAACGTATGTTAGATTTATGTTCATTTATTCTATCTCTTATTCTCCTGGTCGACTCTACTATGTAAATTTTAGAACGGGGACATTTTATTAAATAAATTATGTAATCAGAATTACAAGTAAAAAAGCCTGGTATTTTATATTTCCTTCCATTAAGAGGGTGAAGAAAACTGTCTCCTCTGATTATATTATTACAATTACAACAAGTAAGGCAGGGGAAACACCCTAGTTTAGGAGTAGATAACACTGTTTGAACTTGTTTCTTTTTTGAACCTATATCTGCTTTTATTAATGAATCTTTGATATTCTTACATCGCCTGTATGCAGGCATTGGTGGCTGTTGAAAATCCATAACATTAGGATTCAAATCCTTAATAATAGGCCAATGTTTTTTAATAATAATATAATGTCTATCGTTGGAAGAAGGACACCCATGAAGATGGAAAAAGATCAGGCGCACCACATTGGCATAGACAACGCCGCTGGCGTAATGACAACACAAGCCAATCGTCATCAGCCAACTCTTCGGGGGACTCAGACGGAAGCGGAAGCGAGGCGGCCACAAACATCGCCGCAAGCAGGAAGAATTCAGCCGCGAAGGAACCGAAAACCCAGAGAGTAACCTGCAGCAAGGATCATCAGAGCAACCGGAATTAACGGTAAACATCTCTGCATATGCTCTGAATGATGTTGAAAAAGAAGTATTACAGAAGGGACTGTCCTTTTGTCCGGTTGCTAAGTGTGACTTTTTTGAATTACAACGTGATCTTTTTTCCTTTTTCAGGAACATTAAGTTGAAGGCACATTTTGCTACATTAGAGACTAAAAGTAACAGTATATCGAGAATCAATGAATTGATGTATGTTGATAACCCTTTATCTCTAAATGCTTTAGATCTCAAAAACAAAAGTCCCTTTACACCTAATGTTTATAACAATAGCATAGAAACATTTATACAGCTAGTGTTAAGGGATATCAATACATTGAAAGAAAAAAATCGTATATCTACAGTATCTAACATTCATAAGAATTTTTCTAGGGCTGAATGGCTTGCTTTGTCTAATTTAAAAGAGAAAAAAGATATTATTTGTAAGCAGGCCGATAAGGGTGGTGCCACTGTTATCCTAGATAAGACATACTACATACAAGAAATTGATAAACAACTCTCAGACCAGAATGTATATAAGCCTTTAAATACTGATCCATCTTTTGGTATTAAGAAATGTCTGGTTGATTGTGTGAGTAGGGCAGTGTGTAATGGACTTATTTCTGTGAAGGAACAAAAGTATTTAATACCTGATGCATTTTCTATACCAGTCCTTTACACACTGCCCAAAATACACAAAGATAGTCATGCACCTCCAGGGCGCCCCATAGTGGCCAGTACAGATTCTATTCTATCTAATGTGTCCAAATATCTTGACAGAGTACTAAGACCTTTTGCCACTCAGTCTATGTCCTATATCAGAGATACTGGAGATTTCATAACGAAGTTAGATTCTTTGGAATAACAAAGTGACAAATTTATCTTATTCTCATTAGATGTAACATCGTTGTATACATCAATCACACATGAGAGTGGGATGGGTGCAATGAAACAAACCATTATTTCTAGTAGTAAATTCTCTAATATTCAATGTGATTTTATTCTTGAGCTATTGCAGTTAGTTTTGTACTACAATTATTTTCTTTTTCAAGATACTTTTTACATTCAATGCCAGGGGACTGCAATGGGGTCCAATGTCGCCCCCACATATGCCAATGTCTTTATGAATATTTATGAAGAGAGGTTTGTATATACTCAGAAAGCATTCCAAAAATATGGATTATATTGGTATAGATATATAGACGATATTTTTGGCATATGGGGGGGGGGTTACATTGGCTCATTGCAGTCCTTTGTAGCTGACCTCAATATCTCCACTAGACATATTAAGCTAAAATTGGTATGTAGCGAGGTTTCTATAGATTTTTTGGACACTACTATTCAAAAGAATGGTAGAGAATTGAAGGTTGATCTATATAGGAAAGAAAGCGATAGGAATAATCTATTGAAATATGAAAGTGCACTTTATCCACCTCTTATTAATAGTCTCCCGAAGAGTCAGCTATTACGGGTTAAAACAATTGTTTCAGATGACCAGCTAGCTCACACTAGGCTTAGAGAAATGGGTAATCTATTTCTACAGAGGGGTTATCCAAAGCCCTTGATTGAATGCTATATAAAAGAGATAGATGATATTCCTAGACAAACTATTCTTAAAGGTGAATATAATTTAAATAAGAGACAAGAGAAGAATAAAAATAAGCGTATGATTTTTATATCTAGATTTAACCCTTTAAGTAATAGGATTAATAAAGTCATTAAAAAACATTGGCCTATTATTAAGTATTTGAATCCTAATGTTATCGATTTTCAACAGCCACCAATGCCTGCATACAGGCGATGTAAAATATCAAAGATTCATTAATAAAACAGTGTTATCTACTCCTAAACTAGGGTGTTTCCCCTGCCTTAATTGCTGTAATTGTAATAATATCATCAGAGGAGACAGTTTTCTTCACCCTCTTAATGGAAGGAAATATAAAATACCAGGCTTTTTTACTTGTAATTCTGATTACATAATTTATTTAATAAAATGTCCTTGTTCTAAAATGTACATAGGAGTGTCGACCAGAAGAATAAGAGATAGAATAAATGAACATAAATCTAACATACGTTGTGGCATTAAAGAAGCCCCTGTTTCCAACCATTTTTTGACTGCAGGACATAGTATTTCTCAATTGAGATTTCAGATAATTGAGCAAGTTAAGAGACCTAGAAGAGGGGGAAATAGACAGAAATTGTTAAAAAGTAGAGAGACTTTTTGGATTTATACCTTGCAATCTCTTATCCCATATGGTATGAATAAAGAAATAGACTGGAACATTACAATGTAAACAAGTTTTATTTGGTATTGATTTATTCCTGTTAATTTATCTGCTATTGGTTTAAAATTATTTATATAATTCATATGTTTATGATCCTTTGTGAGATATATATATATCTTTTCTCATGTTTTTGCATCTTTTCATATATTCATAGAAATTCTATAAGAAATCATGTTTATATATATAGTCATCCTCTCTTTCTGTGATTTTTCCAATTACTATGTAAGATTGATAAATTACCTTTTTTTGACCACTAGAGGGTGCTAAATAGTTTGATTTTGAAATGGAATGTGCAAAATTCACCTGTAAAGGTAATTATCACCTCCCCAAGGTGGGTATATAAGGAGTGGTTTAAGGTCCTGTTTTTAAATCACATGATTAAGGTCACCTGACCGAAATGTCATGTTTTTGTGCTGTGTTTGGTGATGTCCCAATAAAGATATACTTTTAAACTTACCTTTTGGATGGTGCTGTTCAATTTGTGGATTGTGCATTTATCATTGCACCAGCAGTTCTTGTGAACTGCTTGTGCAACGCCGCCCCCTGCAGATACGCAGCCAATCAACAGCTAGCAGGGGGGTGTCAATCAACCCGATCATATTCGATTGGGTTGAATTGTGGCAATGTCTATCCGTCTTCTCAGAGCAGGTGGACAGGTTATATATAGGTATAGATATATACAGATATATATATTGATTTAAAAATACATAGAACATATTTTCCTATTTGAAGAACAATGGAATGTGAAATATTTACAATAAATACATAGTTAAACACTTTATCAAATATGAATATTGCATAAATCTGATTTTTAACGTTTTTAGCTACTTGATTGCTAAGGGCTCCAATTCACACACACACACACACATATATATATATATATATACATACACACACAACAAGAGAAAACAGCAATCAGTTCCGGTGCAAGATTCAAAGTTTATTCGTGGATAAAGAGGAAAGTACAAGGTATGGGTGAAACCTCTGTCCTGTGCATCAGAACGCCTCTTACGCGTTTCGTGTGAGAGAGCACACTTCGTCAGAGAGGTCTATATATATAAACATATGTTTTTATATGTGTATATTTAGACATGTATATGTTTGTATCTCTATATTATAGCCCTTTCCAATCCTTTTTTCTAACAACAAGCAAACACGTTTTCTTTCAACCTGTAATACACACGCTACTTCCGTTGCGCAAAGAGCCGCTATAAACCCCTTTTCGATTGCGCTCAACAGTTAGCAAGCCACTCGTAATCTAGCCCTTTTTAAGTAAATAAGTAAAGCAACCATATTATAACCGGTATATGCATTTTTGAGTCGTTTGTCAGATTTTACTTTGTTCCATAGTATTTCTTAAGGTGTTCCAGTTAATAAGACATTATAAACAGAATTTATTTTTACTTAAACTAATAGAGGTTGATCATCAGCAAGAGTCTTACATTTCTAAAATTTGCAGACTTATTTGGAAACATATGTAAAATGTGGGCTGCTCATTATCTTCTATGTGAAAAGAAATGAGTAAATTAGAGTATAATTTGAGACCTAAGAGGTAGACCAGAATAAATTGTCTTTATTTAACACCCAGAGACTATATGTTCAGCAGCATGAGCCAATAAACTATATTACAATAAAGAAATTAAGAAACAAGGCAGTATAGTACACCTTCAGTATTTTGATATGTGAAATCCATTACACAGCAAAACAAAAATTGTTGGTACACAGATAATTAAATCGCATTAAAACAAAATAATATTTCAAGTGAGTTCTCATAAAGAGTATGTTAAATCTTTTTAATAATAATGTTTTAAATGATCTGCTTAAAGGGACATTACATACTAGATTTGTTTTTGCATAAATATTTTGTAGATGATCAATTTTTATAGCCTATACAATTTTTTTAAAACAATATATAGTTTTGTTTATTTTTAAATAACATTGCACTTATTTTCAGACTCCTAACCAAGCCCCAAAGTTTTCAGAGACTACTGATATATACCTACTCCAGCTTGCTCCTGTTTGTGTAAAGAGTCTTTTAACCCTTTGCACGCTAAGCACTTCAACTTTTTTTTTTTTTAAATCCACAAGACTTATACTGTTGGAAAGGTTAGGCGATTGCCTTTCCAATGGTGGGTCTTGGGGTTCTGTAGCTGCTTAGATGCCTGAGATACAGGCTTCTAAGCAGCATGCCCCCTGCTCCTATACTTTACATGTGTATTTTAAATAAAGTTGCGTGGTGACCTCATCACGTCATTGTGCGTGACGTCACCACACATAAAGTGAAGCCGGGGTAGGAATGGGTGGGAACCCGCAGATCTCCCTCAAGGTGGGAGAGTGCTAGCAACGGCTCTGGGCCGTCGTTAGCACCAGAGTGGGAAACTCTGCGATGGCTCAGAGCCATCGTTAGCACTCAAGGGGTTAATATGCATAGGAAGAGGGAGGGGGTGTCTGCTTTTTTTACAATAGAACCACTTCCAGTGGATGTCCCAGCTACCCTTTTCAACAGTGCTAAACTGGAAACTTCTAAGTAAGTTTTTAAAAGGTTTTATTATTATTTTAATATTCTTTATATTAGTGTCTATTACATGCAGTTAAATGAAAATTGGTGTATACCTTATAATTTCCTCTAAGTGGTTAATGGTGTTGTGGAACTTCTGATATGGAGACAGCTTATCTCCTCTAGAGACAGTTTTGGTTGTGTTATTAGCTATTTATGTAGTATAACTATAGTGCAGGGTTTTATTTAAATAATGAGAACATTGTTCGCTCTTCCTAAATTATTTGGTAAATAAATAAGTAGGTACTACTAGGCAGCTTTGCCCCAATATGTGCTCCTGTTCTGATGAAGCTCCTTGGTGTCTTTTGAGTCCTCAGGTATTTGATTTAGAAATTGCATAGAAATCGCTCCAACTGAGCCCAGGAAATGCAGATTTGGGTCCAGAATAGCTAAGGGACTTCACATAACACATCACCTATAATTTTCAGATATTTGGTATAACTGTGCTCATGATAGCCAGGGCTTATTTTATCATAACTTTTAATGTACATTTAACTTAGTTTTTTGGGATTTAAGAGTAATATATTAAGTAATTTAAAAATGAACAATTTTGCAAAAAGGCATTAAGTGCATGAAAAAGCCTTCCTAATGAAGCAAAATGGTTAATACAAGAAGCATTAAGAATATCTGTACTACTTGGTTTTTTTTTAATTTGTCGCAGTGGGAAAACTAGATAGGTCCTAATGATTCTTATCATCCATTTAAATCCATGTTTCTGTAAGTCGCAGTTACATGGTTAGATTTTGAATTTAAAATATAGGAAACTGTGTCAAAAGCAGTGTTTAAAGACCAACTGATTTGCACATCTCTAAACAACAATATTAGTTAAAATGTATTGAGCAAAAGTAACTATGTATCAAGATGCTTTTAGTGAAACACATTATTAAAGTTAAAAAAAGCAGTGAATATAAAAATATAGGAATCAATTTGCAACTATATTTGAAATAAAGTAATAGAGGACTTTCTTCAACAATGTAGTATAGATACAGGTAGGGTTGCCACCTCATCCATGTTTCCCTGGACACTTATGAGTTACATATGCTGCAGGGTGTGCAGGGAGGAACATGTATTGTGCTTCTGGACAGCTCTATTCATATTTCTCCCTGCACACCCTGCAGCATGTGTAACTTAAAAGTGTTCTGTATTTTAAGGGATGGGTGGCAACCCTAGATACAGGGCTTGATGGGCAAAGAAGTGGATGCTGCTATTGAGTTCATACAGTTATTGCAATATAAGAATCAGTGGACAATAAACACTCCAACTTGTTTATTTGGGGTGACTGACAGGCCCTTCTCTCTTGTGATTGGTTGTGCAAGAGCGGGGGGAGGCAATGCACAATCAAGGACTAGAGCAATGCTACATCCAGGCAGTGAATGTATAGTGTCCGCTACCTATTCGTCTCAATGGCGGGGAGACAGGTTCCCAGGTCGGGAACCTTGTTCGACCATCCCTTAGAACAGGCGGCCCTTAATCTTTTTTTATCTTGTTTACAATGCATGATTGACAATATTTTATTTATACCAAACTGATATACGTGATAAGATAATCCATGAATACAAATGTATATATTTAATATACATTTGCTTTCTATGGAACAGGTGAAAACTCTAGCACTCTATAAACCATACATACAATTTTATATTTAAGGGAGTCAAAATTATGATTCATAAAGAGTATAAAAGGTTATAAAACTTTCCACTTTACTTCTATTTAAAAAAAGAACCACTTTTTCCAGGCCTCCTTTTTCAAACATAGCTCCTTTACAGCATTCTAAAGTAGACCCAGAAGCGTGCATTAAGTACTATATGTACAGCATTGTTATAAACATTGTTACAAACACTGTTTTCATGCTGTGTTCAAAAAAAGTACACAGTCCTGAGCCTATCTAGGTGTGCTTTCATGGATAGATATTGAGTTTAAATGCAGCGTACAAAAAGAAAGACGTACATTTCATAATAAAAATAAATTAGAAATTAAGGACCCTATTTATTATAGTGCATGCATAACACTTTCTCAGAAAGGAAACCTATCCATACACATTCAGGGCCTCCAATGCAGCATCAGCCTATTGGTTGAGAGCAGGACTTGTCAATCATTCCAGATGAATAGGTCTAGGTAGTCCTAACACCCACAACCTCTGAAATAGCAGATACTTTCCTTCTTAACTGACGGTTGCAGGCTTGCACTAAAACCCCCACTAACCTTCATAAGTGAAGGTCCAAATTTGAATAATAATACTTTAATTCAGACTTCTATATCTCTTCAAGGAACAATGAGTGATGGTTAATCTCTCTTGCATTTAGTAATATGAAATAATCTCTAATTTCAGGGGTAAAACTAGTGTCTGTGTGAATTTACATGTGTTTTAATGTGATTTTATGATGCATATAATGTTAACTTTTTGATGGATCATTTTCAGAGCACATACAGAAATATTAACATAAATGCTAAGTAACATAATTATCCACAATAGTCACATTATTTATCAAGTTCATTATTTTGTTATGACATACTGTTTATCTATGAGACTGCACCTGTGCACTGCAAATTCTCGCGGCATAGAAATAGAGCTTTTGTACTATAGTTTTTAATAATTCAAGTCTGTAAGTGCAAGGTAAATAAACTAATTTATTACAACATATGGCATCCTGTAACTGTTCTGTTGGGATCACAATAATACAATAACAACTTAAATGGTTGTATTTTTATATTTTCAAAATTCTGCAATAACATTACTTGTCAAATGACTTTTCATCATTTTGAAAGCATTTTAAAAGCAGTAGAGGGTTATTGTTAATTTTACTTATAAAGTTAATACAATTATTTTTCTCATGTAAATCCCTTTTTTTATTGTATTTTTATTGTATCTCGATGAATTAGAAACAGAGCTTTAGGGGATGATTTAACAAAGTGCTGTAGCGGATCATGTCCGACGCACATCGCTGTCTGCATTTATCATTGCACAAGCAGTTCTGGTGAACTGCTTGTGCGATGCCGCCTCCTGCAGATTCGGAACCAATCGGCCGCTAGCAGGGGGTGCCATTAAAACCTGAGTATGCGATTGGGCAGATTGATGTCTGCCACCTCAGAGGAGGCGTATGAGTTACTGGGCAGCGTTGTCACATGGAAAACAGTTACATTCAGAGCCATTTGGCCCTTGTTAAATCGGCCCCATAGTATTTCACTTCAATCCCTCTGGATTTGTTAAGTCACTGTAGTTAACATTTTTGGATTTTTCTTTTTACATTTTCCGCTACTAAATGCAATCATGCACCTGCTTCTAAAGTTTTGCTGCTATTGTTAAACAGTAGGGTTTGGCACATCATTTGGTCCAAAGTCACCTAAACATTGCCAAATATATGTCTTAATATTCTCTAATTAATTAAGTATAAAAACAAATAAGTATCTTAAAAGCATAGCAAATTTGGGCTAGATTACAAGTAGAGCACTAACTGTTGCATGCGAGTGAAAAGGGGCTTATTAAGTAGCAGGCGTATTACATGTTGAATGTTAACTAATTTGCTTGAGAGCAATTGAATTTAATGCACGTCAGGATAGCATGACTTCAGAGCTCTTGTTAACTGTTATGCTTGAATAAAAAGTTGCAAAAACACATAAAAATTTTTTTTTAAAAGTACAGCTACACTAATAATAACAATAATAAAAAATTATTTAAAAAATTTGCAATAAAAAGATATAAGGGATCAAACATATGAGGTGTCAGGTGTTAGAAAAAAAAAAGTCTGCAAAGGGCTTTAACATATATATATATATATATATATATATATATATATATATACTGTGTATATATATATATATATATATATATATATATATATATATATATATATATATACTGTGTGTATATATATATATGTATATATATGTATATATATATATATATATATATACACAGTATATATACAGGGAGTGCAGAACTATTAGGCAAGTTGTATTTTTGAGGATTAATTTTATTATTGAACAACAACCATGTTCTCAATGAACCCAAAAAACTCATTAATATCAAAGCTGAATAGTTTTGGAAGTAGTTTTTAGTTTGTTTTTAGTTATAGCTATTTTAGGGGGATATCTGTGTGTGCAGGTGACTATTACTGTGCATAATTATTAGGCAACTTAACAAAAAACAAATATATACCCATTTCAATTATTTATTTTTACCAGTGAAACCAATATAACATCTCAACATTCACAAATATACATTTCTGACATTCAAAAACAAAACAAAAACAAATCAGTGACCAATATAGCCTTTTGGGCACTCCAGTGATGTTGCAGCTCTGAAATATGGCCAAACTGGTGGCAAGTGGCATCTTGGCAGCTGCACGCTTGACTTTTCTCAGTTCATGGGCAGTTATTTTGCGCCTTGGTTTTTTCACACGCTTCTTGCGACCCTGTTGACTATTTTGAATGAAACGCTTGATTGTTCGATGATCACGCTTCAGAAGCTTTGCAATTTTAAGAATGCTGCATCCCTCTGCAAGATATCTCACTATTTTTGACTTTTCTGAGCCTGTCAAGTCCTTCTTTTGACCCATTTTGCCAAAGGAAAGGAAGTTGCCTAATAATTATGCACACCTGATATAGGGTGTTGATGTCATTAGACCACACCCCTTCTCATTACAGAGATGCACATCCCCTAATATGCTTAATTGGTAGTAGGCTTTCGAGCCTATACAGCTTGGAGTAAGACAACATGCATAAAGAGGATGATGTGGTCAAAATACTCATTTGCCTAATAATTCTGCACTCCCTGTATATATATATATATATATATATATATATATATATATATATATATATATATATATACACAGTATATATATATATATATATATATATATACTCACCGGCCACATTATTAGATACACCTTGCTAGTACTGGGTTGGACCCCTTTTGCCTTCAGAACTGCCTTAATTCTTTGTGGCATAGATTTAACAAGGTGTTGGATACGATCCTCAGACATTTTGGTCCAAATTGACATGATAGCATCACGCAGTTGCTGCAGATTTGTCGGCTGCAGATCCATTATGCAAATCTCCCATTCCACCACATCCCAAAGGTGCTCTATTGGATTGGGATCTGGTGACTGTGGAGGCCATTGGAGTACAGTGAATTCATTGTCATGTTCAAGAAACCAGTTTGAGATTATTTGAACTTTGCGACATGGTGCATTATCCTGCTGGAAGTAGCCATCAGAAGATGGGTACACTTTAGTCATAAATGAATGGACACGGTCAGCAACAATACTCAGGTATCCTGTGGTGTTTAAATGATGCTCAATTGGTACTAAGGGGCCCAAAGTGTGCCAAGAAAATATCTCCACACCATTACACCACCAACCTAAACCGTTGATACAAGGCCAGATGGATCCATGTGTTTATGTTATTAAAGCCAAATTCTGACCCTACCATCTGAATGTTGCAGCTGAAATCGAGACTCATCAGACCAGGCAACATTTTTCCTATCTTCTATTGTACAAGTTTGGTGAGCCTGTGCGAATTGTAGCCTCAGTTTCCTGTTCTTAGCTGACAGGAGTGGCACCCGGTGTGGTCTTCTGCTGCTGTAGCCCATCTGCTTCAAGGTTTGATGTGTTGTGTATTCAGAGATGGAATTCTGCATACCTTGGTTGTAACGAGTGGTTATTTAAATTACTGTTGCCTTTCTATCATCTCGAACCAGTCTGCCCATTCTCCTCTGACCTATGACATCAACAAGGCATTTTCATCCACACAACTGCCACTCACTGGATATTTTCTCTTTTTGCGACCATTCTCTGTAAACCCTAGAGATGGTTGTGTGTGAAAATTCCAGTAGATCATCAGTTTTTTAAATACTCAGACCAGCCCATCTAGCACCAACAACCATGCCACATTCAAAGTCACTTAAATCCTCTTTATTCCCCATTCTGATGCTTGGTTTGAATTTCAGCAAAACGTCTTCACCACGTCTAGATGCCTAAATGCATTGAATTGCTGCCATGTGATTGGCTCATTAGCAATTTGTGTTACCAAGCAATTGAACAGGTGTACCTAATAAAGTGGCCGGTGAGTGTATATATGTTTATATGTGTGTACATATGTATTTATGTAATAAATGTGTATATAAGTATTTACAAATATAAACACATAAAAACATATGTATACATATATATACATATACATAAGTGCATTGGAGCCCTTTGCAGTCAAGTACCTTTTTAAAAAACAAAACATTTATAATTTAAAAAAAACTACACTAAGCAGTTTTTGGGGCTAAAGTTGGTGGGTGTGAGGTGTTAGAAAAACAAACGGCACTGAAAAGTGCCTTTACATTGTGGTCTATGGGGACTACGTGTTCCCAGTAAATATATATATGTATATGCATATATACATATATATTTATGTGTTAATATGTGTATATATGCATATTAATATATGTGGGCATGTGATAATTAATCAGCCATTACATGTGGCTTGTTAAAGCTACCACAAGCACTCCTAAAATTAACCAGTGATCAGGTCTCTGGTTAATTTTCTAAATGTCCCCCAATAGCCCCCAAAATACAGGGCTAGATTACAAGTGGAGCGCAATCTTTTGCGCCAGAGCGATAAGAGGTATATTGCGAGTGTTTGTGCTCACCGAGCTTACCTCTTATAATACAAATTGAGCATAAATGCAATCACATGAGCACAATTGCAAATTATGCTAGAATCATTACCGTGATCTCAGTGCTGTGGTTAACTGTTTCTTGAAACAAAAAAAAGTTCTCAAAACACATCCACAATACATTACAAAGTACACTTACACTCATTATAACACCATCTAATAAAAAATTATTCTTGCTTTAACATTGAGATACATACCTTAACATCTCTAAAGAAGGATATGTATGTATATATTGTCAGGGTATGGCTGAGTGGCATTGGATATTACATAATTTAATATATCATTTAGCTAATATCTTCTATGAATTGATTTAGCTGCATTGCGAACAAATACTGGAATGGGTGATATCAACCCCTCCCTTTTTGTTCTCAACTACAGACTTGTAGAACAAAAGAAATAGACAGGACTTCTTAAAAGAACAAACATTGGTCCCAAACTACAAGAGATAATGTCACATTTCAAGAGCCTTTGATCACGGTCTCAGAAGAAAGGTCATTTCTAATGAATTATTGTTTTATAGCCTTCCCAGATTGAAATCTCTAAATTAATTTAGCCTTTGAAGCTCATAACTCCAGATGGGGTCATTTCATGGGCCTGATAATTAACCAAGCATGAATGCATCCTGGAATGTTGGAGACAAGATTCTCTACATAAGTCAGGTAAGCAAACTCTTAAATATATTAATTAGCACAGGTCTGTTAATTGCCCCTGAACCTCAGATACACAAAGAATCTGAACTCAAGTTACCTACAGACATATGGAAGTTGAAAGCCTAAGAATCAAGATTTCAAAATATCTAAACCTATGTAGTTGTGATAACAAATTATCTACATAGTTCTTAGTTAAATTAATGTATACTTAAAAACGTAATTTATGCTTACCTGATAAATGTATTTATTTCTTGACACAGTGAGTCCACGGATCATCATCAGTTACTGTTGGGAATATCACTCCTGGCCAGCAGAAGGAGGCAAAGAGCACCACAGCAAAGCTGTTAAATATCATTCCCCTGCCCACAATCCCCCAGTCATTCAACCAAAGGGAAAGGAAAGAAAGGAAGTAACATAAGGTGCAGAGGTGCCTGAGGTTTATATAAAAAGAAACTGCCTGAATACAGGGCGGGCCATGGACTCACCATGTCAAGAAATAAATACATTTATCAGGTAAGCATAAATTTAGTTTTCTTTCTATTGACACGGTGAGTCCACGGATCATCATCAATTACTGTTGGAAACCAATACCCATGCAAGAAGACACAGATGATAAGGGAGGGGCAAGACAGGAACCTAAACAGAAGGCACCACTGCTTGAAGAACCTTTCTCCCAAAAGAAGTCTCAAGTGAAGTATCGAATTTATAGAATTTGGAAAAAGTGTGCAAAGATGACCAAGTTGCAGCCTTGCAAATATGTTCCACAGAAGCTTAATTTTTGAAGGCCCAGGAAAAAGAAACAGCCCTTGTTGAATGAGCTGTGATTTTCTCACGAGGTTACTGTCCAGCAGTCTCATATGCCAAGCGAATAACGCTCTACAGCCAAAGGGAAATTGAAGTAGCCGTAGCTTTCTGACCCTTGCGTTTCTCAGAAAAGCAAACAAACAATGCAGAAGACTGACAAAAGTCCTTAGTTGCCTGCAAATAAAATTTTAGCGCTCGTACAACATCCAGATTATGTAACAAGCGTTCTTTGTGAGAAGAAGGATTAGGACACAAAGAAGGTACAACGATTTCCTGATTAATATTCTTGACCAAAACAACCTTGGGCAGGAAACCAAACTTAGTACGCAGAACCACCTTATCAGAGTGAAATATAAGATAAGGGGAATCGCACTGCAAAGCAGAGAGTTCAGAAACTCTCCGAGCAGAGGAAATAGCAACAAGAAACAAAACTTTCCAAGATAACATCTTAATATCTAATGAATGCATAGGCTCAAACTGAGCCTGTTGTAAAACTTTAAGAACAAGGTTAAGACTCCATGGAGGAGTAACAGGTTTAAACACAGGCCAAATTCTAACCAAGGCCTGGCAAAACAATTGCACATCTGGCACATCCGTCAAGCGCTTATGTAACAAAATAGACAATGCTGAAATCTGACCCTTTAGAGTATTTGCCGACAAACCCTTCTCCAGACCATCCTGGAGAAAGGACAAAATCTTAGGAATCCTTACTCTACTCCAAGAGTATCCTTTGGATTCACACCAATACAAGTATTTACGCCAGATCTTATGGTAAATCCTGCGAGTCACAGGCTTAGGAGCCTGAATCAAGGTATTAATGACCGACTATGAAAATCCACGCTTAGATAAAACTAAGCGTTCAATCTCCAAGCAGTCAGCTTCAGAGAAACAAGATTTGGATGAAGGAAGGGACCCTGAAGTAGAAGGTCCTTCCTCAGAGGCAGTCTCCAAGGTGGAAAGGATGACATTTCCAATAGGTCTGCATACCAAATCCTGCAAGACCACGCAGGGGCTATGAGAATTACAGATGCCCTCTACTGCTTGATTTGAGCAATGACTCTTGGAAGGAGAGCAAACGGAGGAAACAGGTATGCTAGACTGAAGTTCCAAGGAACTGCCAGAGCAATGATCAGAAATGCCTGCGGATCTCTTGACCTCGAGCCGTATCTCGGAATTTTGGCATTCTGATGAGAAGCCATGAGATCTAACTCCGGCTGCCCCCACTTGAGGGTCAAGCTGGAAAACACATCTGAATGAAGTTACCACTTCCTGGGATGAAAAGTATGTCTGCTCAGAAAATCTGCTTCCCAATTGTCCACTACTGGGATGTGGATCGCAGAAAGACAGCAGTTGTGGTTCTCCACCCACTGAATAATTTGGGCCACCTCAGTCATGGCCAAGGAACTCCGAGTTCCCCCCTGGTGGTTGATGTAGGCCACCGAGGTTATGTTATCTGACTGGAATCTGATAAACCAGGCTAAGGCTAACAGAGGCCAGGCCAGATGAGCTTTGAAGATTGCTCTCAGCTCCAAGATGTTTATGGGCAGGACTGACTCCTCCTGGGTCCATAAGCCCTGAACCTTCAATGAGACCCATACTGCTCCCCAACCTAGAAGGCTGGCATCCATGGTCACAATCACCCAGGAGGGTCTGTGGAAGCAAGTACCCTGGGAGAGATGATCCTGAGAAAGTCACCACAGAAGAGAGTCTATTGATGCCTGATCAAGATCTACAAACGGAGACAGGTCCGTATAGTCCCTGTTCCATTGTCTGAGCATGCATAACTGCAGAGGTCTGAGATGGAACTGAGCAAATGGAATGATGTCCATGGAAGCCACCATCAGATTGATTACCTCCATACATTGAGCCACTGACGGCTGTGGAGAGGACTGAAGGGCAAAACAAAAAGTAAAAAATCTTTCTTTTTCTGACCTCCGTCAGAAAAATCTTCATTATCAGGGAGTCTATTATGGTCCCCAAAAATATGACCCTTGTAGCTGGAATCAGAGAACTTTTTTCCAGATTCACCTTCCATCCGTGGGATCAAAGAAAAGACAACCAGATCTCTGTATGAGATTCTGCTTGTTGAAAAGATGGTGCCTGAACCAGAATGTCATCCAGATAAGGTGCCACTGCAATGCCCCGAGATTGAAGCACAGCTAAAAGAGCCCCCAGAACCTTTGAAAAATTTCTATGAGCTGGGACAAGGCCGAATGGAAGGGTCACGAAATGGAAATGATTGTCCAAAAAGGCGAATCTCAGAAACTTGTGATGGTCCCTGTGAATGGGAAACATAGAAACATAGATATTGACAGCAGATAAGAGCCATAGGCCCAGCAAGTCTGCCCAACCTTACCTAACAGTATAAACTAATCTAGTTCGTAGGATAGCCTTTTGCTTGTCCCATGCATTTTTAAAGTCCCCAACAGTGTTTATTGCTACTACCTCTTGAGGAAGTTTATTCCATAAATCAATCACTCTTTCTGTAAAGAAGTGCTTCCTCAAATTACTCCTGAATCTACTACCCTTTAGCTTGAGCTCATGACCCCTTGTTCTTGAATTTTCCATTTTATGTTAAATACCCACAGCCTCAGTTTTACTAAACCCTTTAATGTACTTGAAAGTTGCTATTATATCACCTCTTTCCCTTCTCTCCTCTAAGCTATACATATTTAGGTCATTGAGCCTATCCTGGTAAGTTATATTTTTTAGACCATGTACCATTTTGGTAGCCCTCCTTTGCACAGATTCAAGTTTGTTAATATCCTTCTGAAGATATGGCCTCCAGAACTGCACACAATACTCAAGATGAGGCCTAACTAATGATCTATAAAGTGGCATAATAACCTTACTATTTCTGCTGCAAATACCTCTACCAATACATCCAAGCATTCTGCTAGCCTTACTTGCTGCATTACTACATTGTTTACTAAGTTTTAACATGAAGGTATGCATCCTTTAGGTCTATGGGTGTCATGAACTGACCCTCTTGTACCAAGGGAAGAATGGAGCGTATAGTCTCCATCTTGAAGGATGGCACTCTGAGAAACTTGCTTAAACATTTTAGATCTAGGATTGGTCAAAAAGTTCCCTCCTTTTTGGGAACTACGAACAGATTCAAGTAAAATCCCAAACCCCTTTCCTGAAAGGGAACTGGAACTATTACCCCCAGGGCGGCAAGGTCCTTGACACAATGTAAGAACGCCTCTCTTTTTATCTGGTCTACAGATAATCTGGAGAGGAGAAACCTGCCCCTGGGAGGAAAAGATTTGAAGTCTATTTTGTATCCCTGGGAGACAATGTCCACTGCACAGGGATCCGGTAAATCTCTTATCCAAGCCTGGGAAAAAGAGAGAGTCTGCCCCCTACAAGATCTGCTCCCAGATCGGGAGCCATCCCTTCATGCTGACTTGGAATCAGCTGAAGGCTTTTTAGAATGATTTCCCTTATTCCAGGACTGGTTGGGCTTTCAGGAAGGCTTGGCTTGAACTTGCTTGGAGGAAGGGGAGAAAGACTTGCCTTTGTAGTTACGAAAGGACTGAAAATTACTCTGACGTCCCTTATGCTTATTTTTTTTATCTTGAGGAAGAAAAGAACCCTTCCCTCCAGTAATATCTGAGATAATTTCCACCAAACCAGGTCCAAACAAGGTCTTACCCTTGTAAGGAATAGCCACAAGCTTAGATTTAGATTAAACATCCAGAGACCAGGACTTCAACCACAATGCCCTGTGGGCTAGGACCGCAAAACCAGAAATTTTGGCTCCCAGTTTGATAACCTGTAAGGAATTCCATGACTCATTAACAGAATCTGCTATAGGAAACATCTTCTTAAAAATAGGAGATGAAGAAAAAGGAAAACCAGGTCTTTCCCATTCTCGAGCAATAATCTCCGCAGCACAGTCAGGAACTGGAAAAAACCTCCACCGCAAAGGTAACATCAAAGTATTTGTTCAATTTACTAGACTTTTTAGGATTGACTACAATAGTTGTGTCGGAGTCGTCCAAAGTAGCCAAAACTTCCTTAAGTAATAAGCAAAGTTGTTCTTCTTTTTTAGTAAAGCCTCCAATTTTTTATCCATTGGATTTTTAAAAGAACAACTGTCCTCTATTGGAATAGTCATCCTCTTGGCTAAAGTGGAGATCGCTCCTTCTACCTTAGGAAGCTTAAATCTGAAGGATACCACTTCAGCATCAGAAGAAGGAATTACACTGTCTGAGTCTAAGATTTCCTCCTCAGATGCTACCGACATGTCTTCTTCCTCAGGCTTATGGGAAGGGACACTCTGGATAGCCAGAACTTGATCAGAAACCTTACTAACTGTTTCCTTAAATTTCATTTTACGCCTTCCCTGCAACATGGGGAAAGCTGACAAGGCCTCAGATACCGCAAGGGATATCTGGGAAGCAATGTCCTGTATAGAAACTCCTACAGGACTGCAAGAGGAAACACAGGGCACTGTATGTGGAGACTGAAAATGTTGGGACGCTTGAGGAGAAAACTGCGGCATATCTGCAACAGGAGACACCTGAACAGCATTTGCCTGGGATAATGGTGGCTCATGGTCAAATATTTTATCGCTATAACTTAAAATTCCCTCAATGCATGAGGAACAAAAAAGGAACTTGGGGTTCCACCTGAGCATTAAAAAACATAACTGACAAGCAGCAACTGCGCCTCTGATAATGGTTTGAAAAGCCTCTTGATCCATCTTATGTAAAAAATAAGGATAAAGTGTAAAAATTCTTTATTTGAAAATGAAAAATAAATGTGTATTGTGTCTTTAAATAGAAATGTGTGTTAGCGCAACAAACCAAATAGACCTCAGGCTAATACAGAGCGGTTACAGAGCCCTAACTGCCAAAAAAAAACAACAGTTTACAACAGTAATATCCATGACCAAAAGTTAAAGTATAAAAACTACTATAGCACACTGAGCCACCGTAAATCACATCACAGACTCGATGCCCAAAAAAGCCTAAAAGAAACCCCAAACATGAAGGTTTAATAAAGACCCATATTAAATAAGACAGCTTTTAGCTGTAACAAGTGCCAGCAATCTCCTTGCAAAAGAAAATTAAAATGGCATTTACCTGAAAATGCTGTCCGGCAGCAGGACAGCTCACCTGAGAGGGTGTAGCACCTAACATGGACCTGTGAAGAGAGAAAAACTGAGTAAACCTACTCAGGTTTTCTAGTTAGGGCAGCAGATTATTGACAAAATGCAGTGAGGGTTGTACCTCACAAGTTCTCAAGTGCTCAAAAGCTACCATTGCCCTACTGAAGAGAATGATGTGGACTAGGTTAGACCCCTAGACCCAGAAATTAACAGAGTAAGCTTATTCTGCTAAAAAAAAAAAAAATCTTGATTGAAGAAAATTTTTCGTTAGACACCTAAACTTTACCTCCTACTTGCACTACAGGCAAAGAGAATGACTGGGGGAGTGTGGGTAGGGGAGTGATATTTAACAGCTTTGCTGTGGTGCTCTTTGCCTTTTCCTGCTGGCCAGGGGTGATATTCCCAACAGTAATTGATGATGATCCATGGACTCACTGTGTCATTAGAAAGAAAATCATATAAATGATTTGTCTATAATCTTCAAATCTATTTAAAATACTCAAATAACAATTGTAATAATCCCATTTTAAAATATATAACATATTTTTGTTTTTCTGTCTTCCAGACATCTGAGGGACAGATTGAGCTCCAGATGGGGCTAATAGATGCTGATACAGGATTGCCAGCGTGGTGTGACCTAAGTCATATCATAAGGTTATGCGCTAAATATTTATATAACTGGGAAAGATAACTTTAAATACATCTCTTAAAATATTATAAGTAGAATTGTATGGAAGTATACATCAGATAGATATATTGTATAGATTTAAGATTATGCAGATACCTGTTATCTGAATGTATAGGAAGTCTATATATATATTTTCTAAAATATTATAGGATTAAAGTATGCTCATGTCTAGTCTCTATAGATACATGATAAGTCATATTAGATGGGACAGATATGTAACCAGACAGGTTTCTTAATATCAGGAAATAATGAGTATATAAAAATAGGCATTTGATAAAAATATATATAAGAACTGTATTTACTGTATAGAAGTGTTGAAAATGAAACTGTTTGTATTGTCTGCTGCCCCCGATGGCCTAAATGGAAAATTACAACCAAAAGGCATTTGGCTGTTAAAAATGACATTTCCCAGTAGCCAATTAGAGAAGAGGGCGTATATAAATCTATCGAATGATTAAGAAATGGGGAGGAGTTTTGTTTCAGACAAAAACTCCCTGCACACAGAGAAAAAAAACTTGGCTGAAATTTTGTTCTTGGTAACTGTTGCAATCCTGCTTGCTGCCAGTTTTGCTTATAGAGAGACCAGTGTGCGAACACAGTTTTCTGTAAGACAAATACGTTCGGACACTCTTTGTGGATAAGACACTATCAAGATTATTTCTCTTACAAATGTGCATAATTCTCCTATAACATATGACGATAGACATATTTGGATATTAACTGAATTCTCAAACTGGTGAGCTGATAAAGTATAAGCAACTGTATATTTAATATTTTAAATCAGAGATATTCTAATGCTTTATTTAGATTGTAGTAAGTATACTGGTATTACATATTAAAGGGATAGTAAACCCAAAATTTTTTTTAACTCAATCAAAACATATTTATATAATAAGTACATTTGTAATTGGTACCTTTGTACAATTTTGTTTACATTCCTTCTAATTTCAATCTATAAATGAATACTGCGCCAAACCCATTTTCTGTTCATTTTATGGGCATATTACGATGTTCTACCTAGTTAGAAACATCATGGCCACCCGCATGCGCATTAAACAAAGATATTGGCAATGCATGCGCAGACTCGCCCTCCTGTCTCCTGCAGCGAATTGAGCAGTCTACTAACAGGAGGCAGTAGCACAAGTTCTTGAAAGCAGGCACTGGCTAATCAGGATACTAGAGGGGCATCTGGACAGATTTTGTAAAGGCATCAACTCAGGGAGTGAAAAATATACATCTTTCCATGATTACTGCTTGAAGGGGCAGCGTCACAAAGAAAACAGAGGAGGAGACATTTTAGGAGAGCACCGTTCATGCTACAATTCTTCCCTGCTACAATTCTTCCCTGCCTATGATAAAGTGCATCTGTGTTTTAGACATTGAATACAGCGGTGAGTATGAGAGCTCTGTTTATTTAAGCTTTCGGGCTTATCTCCTCCCTCCCTCTTGCTGTGTTTGCATTCATGTGGAACCGGAGCCCTCACAGTCACAAATCACGCAAAGGCAGCAAGAAGGAGGGGGAAGATGAGCCAGACAGGGTAAAATAAACTTTTTACTCACTGCTGTATTTAACGTCTGCTCTCCATAGCGCAGGGCTGAAGTGGGACAGAAGCAGCTGTGAAGTCTCACACAGCTCCCAGCTAACGTTTGTTCACTCTGCTCCAGACCACTTTCTTTTGGTAAACTTGCAGCCTGGAGCGTGGTTTATATTGTTCCCTGTCTCTCAGTTTCCACTGTGAAGCTGCCCCTCCAAACACAATGTTTTTTACTTTGCTGTGTGCTTGCTTTAACATTAAATGAAATATTAAAATTAAGAGGCCCAGCAGCTTCACCATTGGATGGGGGGCGGATGCTAGATTTACATGAGCCATGTCTCATTTTATGGGCAGTCGTTACTGCTCATTTCATGATCATTTAATCTTTAAAATTAAGATATGTGAAAGCTTCATTTAAATAAAAACCAAAACAGTTTTATTTGATTGCATTTATAGTAGTCTTTATATTAACATATTTTAATAGGTTCAAATGGTAATCAATTTCTAACCCTTTATGGTTTAGAAATAATTTTGTATTTTAATATCATAAATTAATTACAGTTATTGCTATATATATATATATATATATATATATATATATACACACAGTATATATTAGAATTTGCCTTATTGTAGCTAATAAGAGGTTATTTCAGTCCAAATAAATTGGCATATCAATTTGATGTTAAAGTATTTTGTTATATTGTCTAACTATATATATGTCTATATATGTGTACATATGTATTTATGTAATATAAATTTATCAGCTTTACCAGAGTAATATATATGAGAGTCATTTACAAAATAGTGTTACTAAATTGGATACACTTTTTGTAGTGCACGGTAGTGTTTAAGCATTAATTATTTAACAGTAAAGACAAAAGACCACTATTACCCAGCATCAGACTATTATGCATAGTGACTGTAGCATAACCATAGGTATAAAAGAGAAATAGTACACACTGACATTATTAGTATTTAATTAAACAGTGATAGCAACATATTAACCACACAGAATGCATCAGTATTGGGCAATACATAAATGCATTGTAAGCATCACAAATATACAGGACATGTTCGTCAGCAATGTCCATATGCCATACCCACAATGAGGGAAATAGAAACACCCACCTGGATTGTAATCCACAATTGTTGGTTGCAGATAATAATATTGGTGATTATCAAAGCAGGGACAGCTCAAACATCCAATACTGATGCATTCTGTGTGGTTAATATGTTGCTATCAATGTTTAATTAAATACTAATAATGTCAGTGTGTACTATTTCTCTTTTCTACTTGTGGTTATGCTACAATTACTATGAGTAATAGTCTGATGCTGGGTAATAGTTGTCTTTTGTATTTACTGGTAAATATGTATTTATGTATTTATATGTGTATATATGTATTTACAGATATATACGTATAAACACATAAATACATATGTACACATATATAAACATATACATAAGTGCATTGGAGCCCTTTAAGGAGCAGTTAAATAAACATGTAAAAGCATACTTATGCAATATTCATATTTAATAAAGTGTTATGCTGTGTATTTACTGTAAATATTTCACATTCCAATGTTCTGCACATAGCAGAATATGTTCTATGTATTTATAAAAAGATATTCCTATATATATATATATATATATATATATATATATAATTATATATATATATATATATATATATGTGTGTGTGTGTGTGTGTATAAATATATATTTTACCAAGAAAAATAAAGCATAAGCTAGATATAGAAGTAAGTATTTATGAATAAATAGAACATATTCTGCTATGTGCTGAACATTGGAGTGTTTAATATTCATATTTTCATGCTGGTTTATCGCACTTTTTTCCACTTTTTTTGCTGCATTGACTTCTATGGGGGAATACTTTATCACGCATGCTATATTCTAAGTTTGGCTTTTTAAACACAGTTTACTTTCAACTCCTATTAAGATCGCAACCCGACGCATGCAAAAAGCTTACTTCTAGGGCAGTTAATGCACGAGCGGGAGTGTTAAATAGTGCTGCACTTGTAATCTAGCCCTATGATTTCAAATCAGCATGGTTTTAAGATAAATAGATCATGTCAAACTATTCTAATTAGCTTCTAAGAGGAAGCAAGTAAAAATATAGATAAAGGAGAATCAGTTCATGTGATATACTTGGATTTAGCAAAGGCATTTGATACAGTGCCCCATGAGAAATTAATGTACAAAATTAAGGGACTGGGAATAGCTAATAATTAGAAGAATGGGCAGGTAAATGGAAAATTAGATTTAATACTAGAAAATGCAAGGTTCTACATTTTGGAAGTAAAAATAAGCAGGCAACGTATTATTTAAAAAGGACTAGACTTAGCCAAACAGAGGAGAAAAGGAATTTGGGAACAGTAATATATAACAAGCTAAAGATGGGTTCACAATGCAGGGCAGTGGCTTCTAAGGCTAATACAATACTAGCATGTATTACTAAAGAGGCATTGATGCAAGGGAGGAAAGCATAATTCTGTCACTATATAAATCCCTGGAAAGACCTCACGTTGAGTATGGAGTGCAGTTCTGGGGACAAAGCTAAAAAAAAGACAATGTAGACTTAGAAAAAGTTTATAAAAGGGCCCCAAATGAATAAGGGGAATAGAAAATGTAAGCTATGAGAAGAGGCTAGACAAACTGGGTCTGTTTTCTCTAGAAAACAGTGCTTGAGAGGTGACATGATTCATTTATATACATGTATTCAAGGCCTATATACAGAGATTTCATAATCTCTGTTTATTCCAAGAATTTTTTTTGTGACAAGAGGTCACAATTTAAGGTTGGAGGAAAGGAGATTTAATCTCCAGCAATGTAAATGTTTTTTTCACTGTAAGACCAATCAAATTGTGGAACTCATTACCTAAGGAGGTAGTAAATGCCAATGCCTTAGATACATTTAAAATGGTTTAGGTACATTTATGGCTAGAAACAGAATTCAGCGATATGATTGCTTGTGTGAAATGGATCACCCTTTTAATGGGATTAATTTAAGATCAACTGGAGCTTTTATTGTAAGTATATTAAGATTTGAATAGGTTGAACTCGATGGACTTCTGTCTTTTTTCAACATCATTTTCTATATTATGTTATGTTAGGGATTAGAACATATTTCCTTATATTTTATTGAGTAGTAATGAAGTATACACTAGATTCCCAGCATCCCTTATATTCTATTTTCTTTATTTCTTTATTTGTTGTTGTTTGCATTTTGTGAGGTGCCACTCATTTATACTAATTATATATATATATATTGTTTATAAAACTATATAAAAACATTTATTCAGAAAATGCCACCTGACAAGTATGCTGTTCACCACATTTTAACTATCATTTTTTTTATAATATGAAATATACTATGGAGATTATGTTAAAAACAAAAAAACTATTTTCAACTAATCTCTTGTGGTAAAGGCCTTTTTCATGGCTTTTCACAAGGATTTCAAATTAAAAATCCTTTAATCAATTCAAAAACTCAAATAGTTGCCAAGTGTTTTAAACCACATAAAACCTCCAATACTTTTTTGGGAGACTATTCAAAGTAACACACTTGGTCTCAATATTGTCCACAACTAGAACATGATCATCACAAAGCTCACTTATGATTGCAATGAAATGATTGCACATTGTAAAAATGTTATTAGAAAATTACACACAAAGGGGCCAAATTATCAAGCTCCGAATGGAGCTTGATGCCCCTGTTTCCACGCGTGCCTTAAGGCTCGCTGGGAACAGCAGTTATGAAGTAGTGGTCTTGACCACCAGAACTGCTTGTGCAATGATAAATGCCAACAGTGTATGCTGTCGGCATTCATTGATGTCTGTCAGACATGATCCACTGAACATCTTGCCTAGTCTGAGAAAATTAAAAATATAGAGAGAGGTACACTCAAATGAGAATGAACAGCAGGGAAAAAAATCCTTACTTGGACTAAAAGTCAGTGCCACTTAGGGTTAGGGACGGGTGACCAACCATATTTTCGCTTTAAAAAGGGACACATATGTCAGGGCTGTTTTCAGGGCTGTTTAAAGAAATGTTTTGTATAAGAACCCTGTCATATGTATTTTTTATATGTGTCCCTTTTTAAAGCAGCAATATGGTCACCCTACTCAGAGTGCAGCCTTTTAGCTCACTATGCCTTTCACTAAGGAGAAATGTCCTATATTACATCAGTGATTCTCTAAAACTCTCTGGTCAGTATTATGAGGCTCCTCAGGGATTGTGTTAAATGCAAGTTTTACCTTGGGAAAAGTTATCTTATTAAGGAGAGACACTTTTGATATCTCTCAAAGTTTCCTTTTCTTACTCTTTGAGTCAGTTTTCTACACACAAAAAAAGAAAAAATATGGAGCTGCACTCAACTGAGAATGAAAAATAGCTAGAAAAATCCATGTTAAAGAAAATGTCTATTTTAAAAATATATTGTACATAGTGCAAAGTTTAAAAAATGCACCATTATAAAACATTTTGCATGAAGGGCAATTTGCGAGACGGGCGAGACTAAAATGAGCATTTTTCTCAGAACTAACAATCCTTTGAACATCAGGCCCTTAGACTTTAAGACTTTGAATAACTTTTTATTTGGGATGATTGACAGGCCCTTCCCTCATTTGAAGGGGGCAGCATTACACACACTTGTGTGTGTAATTACATATATGGGCAGCAAAAATACAGTGTCCGCTGCCCGTATGCCACAAAGCCAGACTGGCAGGTTCTTAATATGTTAACCTTTTCCGCTTCAGATTTATACACGGGACTCCTAGTTTTAATTGAAACTATACATCATTTTTAGTAGAATGTCTCCCACCATCACAAAAATGATGTTTTTCAAAGTTAATATTGATGTTATTAAATTCAAATTAAGGTACCTTATTATTTACTGTTATATAAGTCCATATCATACAAGATGTTCCTCTAATAATCCTTAGAAAATCAGAGGCATCTTTTTAGGGTCATCCAAAAATTTTTCCAAATCAAGCTTGTTAAATAATCAGGTAGTTTTGCTGTCTGTATTACTTAAACAAACATGCTGTACTCATTTCTCATACAGAGCCCAAGGTCTCTGACTTGCTCCAACACCAAACCATATTTTTTAATGATCCTGTAGACTTACACTTTGCAACTGTGCCCCAAGAGTGCTGTATTACCTTCCATGTCTATTAGAGACAACAGGCTTCAAAGTAAGGTTGCCCTTTTTCAGACTAATTGCCACTTTGGTTTAGATCATAAACCATAAGTACTAAGCTTAACTCACTTGTTATGGTTGTTTTCTTTTATTCCTGTGTTCCTCATCCTAGGTTTAAGAGCTCAATTGGGGATATGATCTCTAATAAAATCACTATTTACAGTTATATATAATAAAATATTTGCAATCCCAGTTCTCTTCAAGGTGGATAAAAATCAATTATTAAAAAAAAAAAAAATGTATTCAAATATGATTTTATTTTATTTTTTATTTAAATATGATTTATTTTTTATTTAAACAGGATTGTTTTAAAATAAAATGCTTTTTTGAGGAAAGATCTATAAAAAGATAGTTTCTATTTAAGACAAATTATAATCCAGAGGTTATTCCTTCTGAAATAAGGATTCATTTTCAATTATGTAGCACGAGGCTGTATATCTATGGCTGTAATGTTTAATATTTAAAAGAAAATAATTCATTAATCTATTTACAATGTCATGCTCTTCCAGAGGTTGTTGAAAGACTGGGTAAATTCTTGTTTGTTTTAGTTCTCAGAACTGTGAATGTGTCTGTAGAAATAACATGCCTCCTCTTTACAGCAAAAATGACATAAAATAAACCAACAATGTTGAGAAATAGACCATAAAGGGACATAAACACTACATTTTTCATTCATGATTCAACTAGAGCATATAATGTTTAGATTTACTTATTTTATCAAATTTGCTTCATTCTCTTGGTATAATATGTTAAAGGAAACAATGCTTTAATTGGAACTATCTGAAAACATTGGATAAGCTAATGACAATTAGGCACTGGCAGTTCCAAGTAGTTCATTGCTCCTGATTGGAAAGTTGTTTGAACTGTATGTTCTATATGAATCATGAAAGTTTCATTTTGACTTTACTGTCCCTGTAATGCAATTGCTCCTTTGCAAATCCATGCACACAGAATCAACGCAATCTAAGTTTCAAGAAGCTCAATGGATAGAAGATTGTAGGGAAGGAAATAAATCTGCACAAGGACCTAAGTGTGAGGAGGGAGGGGCAATTATTGAAATTTAAATATAATGTAATTGTGTTAGTTAAAACTATTTAAACTATAATGAAGGTAGTGTTTTTTTAGTTAAGTAAAACAATTTAAAATTATTTTATTTA
This sequence comes from Bombina bombina, assembly GCF_027579735.1. Lineage (NCBI taxonomy): Eukaryota > Metazoa > Chordata > Amphibia > Anura > Bombinatoridae > Bombina > Bombina bombina. The sequence continues at coordinate 208,713,297 of NC_069507.1, forward strand.
TTATTAAGGTAATTATTATTTTTCTCCTCTCAATAAAGTACAGCTACAAAGTTGGTCAAATATGAACCTATTAAACTGGAGATAGTTTACCTCCCAATAATTTTATTAATTTCAATGATCTATCTTTGTATTTCTAATGGTATATAACCAAATCAGTAATTGTCTGATATAACTGGAAGAATAATCAGAAAAATTATTATTCTAAAAATTAAACCTTTATGTAAAAATAACACAATGATTTATATAGATTTAAAATGAGTCTTACTGACTGTGATTTAAATCATGATTTAAATAATATCCACCCTCTCTCCCTTGTTGGCCTACTTTAATTTGTATATCTTGATTGCTTGTATAGCTTATTTTTTATATTTCTGTTTTAGCAAGCTCAGTTCACATTAATAAATACAATAAGTGTTCTCTGATGTATTAAAACAATTAAAATATAGCTCCAGTCAAACTATGTATTATACACACTGAAATGCAATCTTTAAAATTTCCGTTTATGATTGAAAATACATCATTAGATGTTCAATAAAGTTATTAGTTATAAAATGATGCAAAATAATATGAAATTGTTAACTACATTTTTTAAATGAAAAAACTTGCATCAAACCATATTGGTTATTATCAATATAGAATAAATTTGCTGTCATATTTTGCTTTCCTGTTAATCACATATATTTTGCTTTCCTTAATTTTTTTTTATTGCCTTTCACATGTATACCCAAGTTAAAGTAAAAGAAAAAAAGATTTTTTTTTCCTGTTAATTCATATTTTTTTAATTGTGTGTGATTTTACTAATTCTAAAAGCAGTGGATTGGAATAGCATGGAAAAGAAACCATATACCACCTAAATTGAATACAATTTAATTTCATGACAAACTCTAATAGATTGCAATTGGGACTCAAGTATTCTCAAAAACCACAGAATAAGCATAAAAGAAGCAATATTCAAAATATTCAGATAATAAATTCCAGGATTTTCATGTTACATTTTCAGATAGCACTCTCTTATAGGAAAATTCAAATGTTAGGAGGAACATCAAGGAAACATTAGTTATGTCAGGGCTTAAAATTTCAAGTACTAACCAGGCCAAAATGTCACTCGCCACTTCTGATCCCACCTATAATATGCCCAAACCACACCCCCTGCCCCATACCCTCTTTACATATGTTTAGCCATTTCAAAGCACATTATTGTGTAGTAATTATTCATATTTGTTTATTTTAAACCATACCAAATTAAGTCCTTTTAATGCAATTATTACAAATATAAACATGCTGGTCATTTTACACAGTGTATAGACAGCGTTTATCTCCCTCTCTGTTCATCCCAGTTTAATTTCTACTTGCCGAGGATGAATGGGGGAGTGTAAATATTGAGCCTTGGTTATATCATATAAATTAAAATAAAAGTTAAAATAAATCTTTCCATCCAACCCTCCATCTTGAAGTTTTGGTAAGTAATAAAATAATTCAGGTCCTCAAAGAGATGAAAATTCTATTTTTAACTAAAATATCATTTAGATGAAGATGAATGAATTTAAAGGGGTTTTCTCTATTGTATTCATAAAGGCAAGGTCAGAAAGTTCTTTAAAGGGACACTGAACCCAATTTTTTTGTGATTCAGATAGAGCATAAAATTTTAAGCAACTTTCTAATTTACTCCTATTATCAATCTTCGTTCCATTGCTATCTTTTTTTGAAAAGAAGGCATCTAAGCTTTTTTTTTGTTCAGACTCTCGGACAGCACTTTTTAATTGGTGGGTGAATGTATCCACTAATTAGCAAGAACAACCTAGGTTGTTCACCAAAAATGGGCTGGCATCTAAACTTACATTCTTTCATTTCAAATAAAGATGCCAAGAGAATGAAGAACATTTGATAATAGGAGTAAATTAGAAAGTTGCTTTGAATTACGAAAGAAAAAAAAATTGGGTTCAGTGTCCCTTTAAGTTATCTTTGTGAAGGACGCATGAATCAAGCCACGTACATGGTTATTCTGGAAGAAAACTTGCTTTCTTCTGCTCTGACAATGTTTCACAACTCAAAGGATTGTTGTTTTTTTTCAGGAGGACAATGATCCATGCCATACAGCCAGATCAATCAAGGTGTGGATGGAGGACCACAAGATCAAGACCCTGTCATGGCCAGCCCAATCTTTAGACCTGAACCCCATTAAAAACCTCTGGAATGTGATCAAAAGGAATATAGATAGTCATCAGCCATCAAACAAAGCCGAGCTGCTTGAATTTGTGCAACAGGAGTGGCATAAAGTCACCCAACAGCAATATGAAAGACTGGTGGAGAGCAGCCAAGACGCATGGCAGCTGTGGCTTAAAATCAGGGTTCCACAAAATATTGATTTCTGATCTCTTACTAAGTTAAAACATTAGTATTGTGTTTTCTTTACATTAACCCCTTAACGACACGCGTCGTACAGGGTACGTCTTGCACAAACTGGTCTTTAAAGACCAGCGACGTACCCTGTACGACGTTGGGGTTGAAAGCGGCTGGAAGCGATCCTGATTTCCAGCCACTTTCCGGTTATTGTACTGATGCCTCGATATCGAGGCATCACTGCAATAACATTTTTCCCCATCCGATGCAGAGAGAGCCACTCTGTGGCCCTCTCTGAACCGGACATCGATGCCGCGATCGTTGGTGGGTGGGAGCAGACGTGGGAGGCAGGTGGGCGGCGATCGATGGCTTACCGGTGGGCGGGATCGTGGGCGGGATTGCTGGGGGGCGCGCATGGACGCGCGCGCGTGCACAGGGGAGGCGGGCGGGCGCGTGCACGGGGAGGGAGCGGGTGGGAACCATTACACTATGGAACAGTGGTTTCTATTTAGAGGGAGAGAGGGGGGATAAATATGTTAATCGAAGGGATCTGGGAGGGGGTGGGGGTTTAGTCTTGGGGGGGGAAGCTACACTACAGAAAAGTGGGGAAAAAATAAAAAATATACATTTTTTTTGTAAACTGGGTACTGGCAGACAGCTGCCAGTACCCAAGATGGCTCCCAATAATGTAGAGGGGGAGGGTTAGAGAGCTGTTTGGGGGGGGATCAGGGAGGTTTGGGGCTAAGAGGGATCCTACACAGCAGCATATGTAAATATGCTCCAAAAAAAAGAAAAGAAAAAAAAAAAAGATACCTTTTATTTTAGTACTGGCAGACTTTCTGCCAGTACTTAAGATGGCGGGGACAATTGTGGGGTGGGGGAGGGAAGAGAGCTGTTTGGGAGGGATCAGTGGGTCTGATGTGTCAGGTGGGAGGCTGATCTCTACACTAAAGCTAAAATTAACCCTGCAAGCTCCCTACAAGATCCCTAATTAACCCCTTCACTGCTAGCCATAATACACGTGTGATGTGCAGTGGCATTTAGCAGCCTTCTAATTACCAAAAAGCATTGCCAAAGCCATATATGTCTGCTATTTCTGAACAAAGGGGATACCAGAGAAGCATGTACAACCATTTGTGCCATAATTGCACAAGCTGTTTGTAAATAATTTCAGTGAGAAACCTAAAATTGCGAAAAAAATTACGTTTTTTTTAAATTTGATCGCATTTGGCGGTGAAATGGTGGCATTAAATTTACCAAAATGGGCCTAGATCAATACTTTGGGTTGTCTACTACACTACACTAAAGCTAAAATTAACTCTACAAGCTCCCTACATGCTCCCTAATTAACCCCTTCACTGCTGGGCATAAAACACGTGTGGCGCGCAGTGGCATTTAGCAGCCTTCTAATTACCAAAAAGCAAAGCCAAAGCCATATAAGTCTGCTATTTCTGAACAAAGGGGATCCCAGAGAAGCACTTACAACCATTTATGCCATAATTGCACAAGTTGTTTGTAAATAATTTCTGTGAGAAACCTAAAGTTTGTGAAAAAGTTAACATTTTTTTTTATTTGATCGCATTTGGCGGTGAAATGGTGGCATGAAATATACCAAAATGGGCCTAGATCAATACTTTGGGATGTCTTCTAAAACAAAATATATACATGTCAAGGGATATTTAGGTATTCCCGACAGATATCAGGGTTCCAATGTAACTAGCGCACATTTTGAAAAAAAGTGGTTTTGAAATAGCAAAGTGCTACTTGTATTTATGGCCCTATAACTTGCAAAAAAAGCAAAGAAGATGTAAACATTGGGTATTTCTAAACTCAGGACAAATTTTAGAAACTATTTAGCATGGTTGTTTTTTGGTGGTTGTAGATGTGTAACAGATTTTGGGGGTCAAAGTTAGAAAAAGTGTGTTTTTTCCATTTTTTCCTCATATTTTATCATATTTTTAATAGTAAATTATAAGATATGATGAAAATAATGGTATCTTTAGAAAGTCCATTTAGTGGCGAGAAAAACGGTATATAATATGTGTGGGTACAGTAAACGAGTAAGAGGAAAATTACAGCTAAACACAAACACCGCAGAAATGTAAAAATAGCCCTGGTCCTTAAGGGAAAGAAATTGAAAAATGGCCGTGTCCTTAAGGGGTTAATCAAGTCTTAAAAAACTGCATCTTTTTTGTTATTTTGACCAGTTGTCATTTTCTGCAAAATATGAGCTCTAAATGGCAATATTTTTATTTGGAATTTGGGAGAAATCTTTTAAGTAGTTTATAGAATAAAACAACAATTTTAATTTTACTCAAACATAATAAATGGTAAAACCAGAGAAACTGATAAGTTTGCAGCAATCTTTTATTTTTTTCCAGAGCTGTATAGAAATAGGGATTTATGTGTTTATTTGTATGTGTGCATATACAAAAATACACATATATAAGACACATGTATATATATATATATATATATATATATATATATATAATTTGGAGCCCTTTGCAATCAAACACCTTGCCATATACCATATCCCTTGTTAACCATTTTTAATTACTTGTTCAATATTAAACATATTTTTAATAAAAATGTATATATCTTAGTATAATACTTTATATTAATATGTTTTCCATGCGTTTTGTGAAACTTCAGGTCTCAGGTTGAGTTAAATATTCTATCTTTCGCTCGAGTGCCACCCATAACTTTTAACTGATTAATATTAACTTTTAATTTTAACTATATTTAGCGTGGTCATGATATCCGCTGAAAGTATAGGGTACACTAGGGCGATGTCGGCCATGCTTAATCGTCGTTTTGTAAATCTGCTTTACCATGGAATTGCAATTTCAATTTGTGCGCTAAATTTAGCAGAGTCCAGCAATACTGATATCGCTGCCAACTCTAGCTTCTAATCTGGGCCACTATTATTTCTATCTTTTTTAATTTATTTTAATTAGCTTATTTATTTATATATTTATTTTATGTGGACACTCGTGAGCAGCAATGATGGTTTCTCATATTCAAGGTCTTAGAGACCAAAGGAATATAGTGATTGGTCTTATGAGTAATATATACATATATATTTATTATTATTTTTTTAAAACAAGGGTTTTTCTTCTAGCATTTCTGTAATTTGAAGATAAAATGAGCACTTTTTGACAATACAGGAAAAGTAGTTTGTTTAGTACTAGCACTTTGAATAACTGCTTTAATTTACTCTGCATTATTAACATGAAGGGTGGCAGCAGGTTTCTCTGAAATTATTTCTATCTTCTCATTACCAGAGGTAACTTGAGCAGAGAGAAGCAATTTAATTTGATTATTAAATTGAGATAATAAATTACCCATAGGTCCAGTAATTAGTTTTGTAACATGTCCATCAGATATAGGATTGCTTGATGGCTGAGACATTATGAAATAAATATATCCCAGCATGAGCTGACCAATAAGACAAATAAGTTCAAATGTTCAAATTACAATATTTAACCTGTATGAACCAATCATAGATTCACAAAAGGTTAAAGATTTGTTTTTTATTTCTCAGGTAAACACAACCAGTTTTATTCAACTAAACAAGTACAAATAATAGCCTACTTAAAACAAATAAATCTCTTCAGAAAGAAAAGTAATTTTAGATACAGAAAAGGTTAAATAACTTTTTTAATATTTCTGAGGTAAAAATACTAAGTCGCTCAATTTAGGGTGGCAAATAAAAACTGACCTTTATAAGTCACTAAAACCTGACAGAGAAAAAGAGTTACATGTAAATTGAGAAATGTTAAAGAACATTTTATATTCCCGATGTACAAAGGATTATGTGTGGTAATAAATTGCATTAAAATAGTACAGGAAGTCTTTAAACATATAGGAAGTGACATTGATTTAAAGATAGATTGGTAAAAGAAGAAAAACAGAGAGATAAAAAAAACAACAACACCCTTATCTTATAGAGCAGCAAAAGGGGCAAGTGGATAGGTATGATTGGCCAGCAATGATTATAGTGGTGTTCAAACATTCAATTGGTTTCTTTAAGTGGATATTTGCATATTTCAGCTTTTATTTTCTCTTTAGAGTGTTATAACGTTATAACGTAAACTTTAACTTGTTTTCCTAAACAGTGCTGACATAGAGTAGCAAAGAAAAGATAATGCAAAGTCTCTGGTACTGTAATAAAGTAGCCTAACCTCTTAATGACTTGAGTATGTAGTAGGAATTAATAAATGCACTGCAAAATAGCTGCTTTAAAAAAAATGTTTTAAAAGCATTTAAAGTCTTATTTAGTTGACTTTTGAATTGCTGTTTGTATTGTCTTGCGGCCCATACCCCTTGAAAAGTTCTGGACCTGCTTTGAAGAGAGCAAGATATCGACATTGTAATCCCCAAAGACCTAGAAGTGTATGTACAAGAAGGGAGATGGATAGTGGGAATAAGAAGAAATAAACCTCAATCTCTGCTCTCTTAAGTGGTAGAAACCCAACATTTAAAAGGCAATCATGCAACATAAGCATCATTTAAAAAAAAAATCACTCTTTCTAATGAGAGGGTCTCTAGGAACTTAAAATAGGACATCAAAAAGTTTTAAAGCCCATAAGTAGCTCTTAAAAATAAAACCCCTATATAGCATTTATCAAGCTCTATATAGCATTTATCAAGCTGGAGCTTGAGGGCCCGTGTTTCTGGTGAGCCTGCAGGCTCGCCAGAAACGCCACTTATAAAGCAGCGGTCTAAAGACCGCTGCTCCATAACCTGTCTGCCTGCTCTGAGGAGGGTGACAGACATCACCGCAATTCAAGCCGATTGAGTACAATCAGGTTGATTGACACCCCCTGCTGGCGGCCGATTGGCCACGAATCTGCAGGGGGCGGCATTGTACCAGCAGTTCATAAGATATGCTGGTGCAACGCTGAATATGGAGAGCGTATTGCTCTCCATATTCAGCGAGGTCTGTCGGACCTGATCCGCAGTGTCGGATCAGGTCCGACAGACCTTTGTTAAATAGGCCCCTATGTGTTGAAATAACTATACGCAAAAGGATAACACCTTCTTCTTTTGATTATAGGGTTTAAGGGGAAAAAAGCTCATACACACACTGTTTACAATCCTGTTTATTAAAATTTGCATTTTTTTCTAACTCTGTGTATTAGATTTCTTACATGACATGATATATACATAAAATAATGGTTTAAATCTGCTGGGTTTGCTAAAAATAATCAGAACACATATGTGTGTGTTTTTCACAGAACAATTACCTTCTATAGGGCTTAGATGTAAGCACCATCTAAAAGAGGAATGGCTCAGAAAGGGGTTACTATTTCTAATTTAAAGAGAAATGTTATTCAAATATCGAATCAATTTAAAGTGATGCAATATATCTGTAAGTAGCTGATTTGAAAATATCACATGATCATTACTTTATAAAAAAAGGATTATTTTATCTCCTAGTTTCCTCAGTAGCCACATTCCTGTGTGAAGGGATTTTAGGTGTACAGTTTGATTGCTTGTCTCAGGACTTGCAAGGGACAGTGGCGGCTCGTGGGTTATTCAAATGGGGGTTCACAGACCACCAGTTATGTAAAATAGTTATATATATATATACAATATGTAATACAGCAGGAATCAAAATCAATACATAAATAAATATGATCATAGAAACAAACAACATAGTTAAGTGCATACATAAATCATCATATATGGGACACCATGTAAAAATTGACAAGCAAAGAGCAAAAATAAGGATATTCAGGTATTCTAATCACCATGTTGTATAGGCCAAACTGTATAGTAAGCCTATAATCCTATAGAAAAAAATGTCAAGTATATCATATGGGCCTATGTAAGATGCAAGTATAGCAAGGGGTAGAACGTTAGGTCATCAGCGGTACATACATAATTAAAGGCAGAAATAATGCCCCTTAGTATAAGAGACCCAGCACTGCTAAAAACTGAGATTACACTGATACATGATAATAAAATAAAGGACAATGAAAACACACACACACACACACATATATATATATATATATATATATATATATATATATATATATATATATATCTCAAAATAACAAAAGTATTGCATTGAGCAATGATACTTTTTTATTGGACTAACTATACATTTATAAGTTGACAAGCTTTCGGAAGAGTTACTTCCTTTATCAAGTCTAAAGCAATACTGACTTTAGACTTTAGACTTGATAAAGGAAGTAACTCTTCCGAAAGCTTGTCAACTTATAAATGTATAGTTAGTCCAATAAAAAAGTATCATTGCTCAATGCAATACTTTTGTTATTTTGATATCTAAATCTCTGGACTAACACGGCTACTCCAATCAACGTATATATATATATATATATATATATATATATATATATATATATATATATATATATAGTGGTCCCATACGATTTATTGCCAATTAATATCCTTGTTTTTCTGCAGTACAGTAGTACTTGTGCAACTTGTGGAAAAATGTCTTGTTGCTGACACAATTCCAACATTACATGAATACTTTTTCAGCAGGACATTTTTACATGAGTTGCACAAGTGCTACTGTACTGAAGAAAAACGAGTATATCTATAAAGTGGGAGACTGGAGTAAATAAATAGTGACATAAATTTTCTTTAAGTGTAAATATTCCCACTCCAAATCAGCACCAAATAGAAGCTCTGCCTCTGAGAACACTGAAATACATGTGATCTGCACGATTTCTGTGAAGTATTAATAGTCATCACTGAGAATAAAGTATTGGTTTATTTCTATACTAAATAAAGGTAACTTTATTTAACACAAATTACTTATTTACAGTTAGTACCTAAGAATGGAAAATACACTATACAGACTGTTCCCTGCTTTCCAGTGGAAACTCCACTGTCCTCTCCATACCTCACACGTGCGGCCGCCCGATGAAAATGTGAAAGCCGGTTAGCTCTGCCCCCAGAAATCGCTAACTTAAGCATAATTGAATTCTCCTCCGGCATCCATTCCCATTGCCTTTAAACTCAGCCTAAGACACAGTACAGTACAGCACTAATAATACAGCGAGTCACATTTACCTCAGTCTCTACATCACACACGTGTCACAACGGTGTCATTTTTTTTATAGGCAATCTGCTGTAAATCTAGTCTGGCACCCCTTGCATCGACAGTAGGATTGCTCCTGGCTGTCACTGACTGTAAGTGCACTGTTGGCAGGCTGATAATGCTTTAAATTTATACCGGCCCTTGTCATGCGCAGCAGCGCATCCGTTCGTAATCTGTGCATGGAGGTTTACAAATCACTGCATGCATGGCTGGGAAATTTGGAGCACGCACAGCTTAGTACACCCTACAGTGCACCCTACAGTTCCAATTGTGTGCCTCCAAGTCCCACACACACAGCTCTCAGTGTGCGAGTGTCACGTGACAGCTGGCTCTTACTCGCACACTGAAAGATGTGCGATTAGCAAGGCTATGGACTGGGTTGTGGGCGGCGCTGCAGGCACTGCAGACAGAAAAGGGAAAGTGATTTTCCCTATACTTCTATCTATCGCACATGCGGTGCAGTGCGATAGATATTAGTTAACATGGAAAAAAAAAATTAAAGACAAAACTGCAGTGGAGGTGTGGAGCTTGGATGAATTATTATTATTATTAATAATTAAATAAATAAATAAATCTTTTTATTAAGTCAAAACGATTTATTTATTTATTTAATGTGATAATTTTGTATTTCTTATTTCTTTCTTTCTTTTGGGGGTTCACTGGGGGTTCACGTGTGGCTGTGCACAAATGGAGGAGCCTCCACTGGCAAGGGAGGAACCATCTGATCTGACATGTGTCACTCAGTTTAAGGAAGTTTAAGAATGTTTACTAAAAAATCTTTCAAGATTATGGTGAAATCCCACAAGATCACAGTAAAGCAAAGTGTGAGCTCATCACTGATGATACTGATAGGCTGTGGGTTTTTTTTCCATGCAGATGACATTAAAAAGAATAACTGCTCTAGTGAGCTGAAAATTTTTGAGTTAAAAATGTTTCTTTTCTTACATACAGATGTTCATGTGATCTTTTCTAGTCAGCTTTTTACAGATGTGCTGCATCGCTTTCAAGTTGTTTAGCATATGGGTACAAGGGATGGGCGAATGAGTCTATATTTGAATTTGAATGTTAGAATGAATGTCATTGTAGAAATTCGATTTACATAATAGAATGTTGATAAGAACGAATATTCTTAAAAATTCGATTTTCAAATGTTATTTACAGTTTTCAAATGTCACATTCGAATTCGAATGTCACTTTCGAATTCTAATATTACATTTATAAAACACAATTGTAGACTAGAAACACTATTTTGAATTTGAATGTCACATTCAAATCGAATATCACATTCAAATTGAATATCACATTCGAATTTGAATATTACATTTATTAAACACAGTATTAGACTAGAAATACTATTTCAAATTTGAATATCACATTTGAATCGAATATCACATTCAAATTCAAATATTACATTTAAAAAACACAGTATTAGACTAGAAATACTATTTCGAATTTGAATGTGACATTCGAATTCGAATGTCACATTCGAATTCGAATATTACTTTTAAAACACAGTATTAGACTAGAAATACTATTTCAAATTCGAATGTGACATTCGAATGTAGCATTCTAATTCGAATATTACATTTATTAAACACAGTTGTAGACTAGAAATACTATTTTGAATTTGAATGTCACATTCAAATTTGAATATTACATTTCAAAATTGAATGAATAGATAGCTAAACATTCTATTATTCGAACAAATATTTTCGAATTTTATTGAAAAATTCAAAAATGAAAATTCGAAAATAGAATGTTAGAATGTTATATAAACATTTGAAATTCGATTAGAATGAACGAATGCATCAAAATTCGTTTTAAATTTCAAATTTTTAGAAACATTCGCCCATCCCTAATGGGTACCATGTGACTATAAGTTCTAAAAAATCAAAGCACTCATTCAGTATCAACGATTAAAGTAGCAGACTGTTTCAAACAAATGCTGCACATAAATGGCCATTAGCCATAGATGCTTGCAGGTAGGAGGTTGCAGGTTGGAAGTAGGAGGGGGCCTTTGAGCACATTGGCATGCCTGCAACTTGTATAATGAGGACTCTCCCCTTTTGACTCTGATCTTTAGGTGTGATCTGAAACTATTTTAGATTACTTGTATTTATATTTGGAAGAAGGTATAGCAGTAGTTCCTTAAATTGGTTTTAAAAATACACCAACATATTATGCAGAAACAACATACTATACTTAATATATATATATATATATATATATATATATATAGCAAAACAGGAAACAGCACTCTCTGGACTTAAGTAAAAAACAAGTAGTTTATTCAGTAACGTTTCGGGGAATGCTCCCCTTCATCAGACCAACAACATACAAGTGAAGCAAACATTTAAGCATACACAAACCCCTCCCCCTAGTGCAAAAAACCGCCAAAAATGGTTGCCATAGCAACCAAACAACCAGTTCAAAGTAAATACATTTACCAATGCAACAATGACATCAAAGAAACCAGATCATTATGGTTAATTAGCATCAGGTCAATTAGCAAATCAACACATCATCCTACCACATAATACACCTGCTGTATATTAGTACTTCTAATACCCCAGTGGCAGTGTGTCCTTTTAAAGAGACATATCACAATATTATTAGCTAAGTACAGGAAAACAAGAATGTGTAGAAAAAAGGGGTTGAAAAAACGTTTAGTTAAACATCGGCACCTCATCATATTGAAATGCAATTCACGTAATGCACTTATAGTTAATGCCTAACTCATAATACCCGTACTACATAGTCAAGGGTCATGTGTACCATTAATGCTATAGACGCCAATAACAGCAAACTCGTTATTCAGATACCTCAAACGATGTGACCGTATTACATGCACAAAGTGTAGCACGACCTATGTAGTCACCCTGTTCAGCATCGGACCAACCTCGCGCTGAATCTAGCACAGTTACTAGCGGAACAACAAGGGTTATGCGCATGCGTGTAAACCCGGCGCAGTCCGGCCCCCAATGCTCCAGCTAGGTACCCAATAGGATAGAAAGGACAAGCCCCCACACCGGACAAACAGAGTTATTAAAATGGCATGGTAAGAGGGTGGGCCCCAAGGTACTACTAAGGGAAGGAAGGGTCCGGGTCATGAACGTAATAAATGCAGCAGGATATGTAGTAGAAGATAGTACAACACACCTAATACCCAGATATCAGGAGTCACCCACTTAGGTGTAGTAAACCAGCTAGTTCAGTCTGACATACACGATGAGATGGGTATATGCGTCTGTCTTTTCTAACCTGTCAGCACCGGTCTTGCGGTCAAGACACCTATTGTCCCTGCATAGGCAATTTTACAGGGTCACATAAAGGTTGTCTATAAGTGTGCGCATGCGTGTCAGCCATGCCCAGTCAATTATTATTGGTATAAGGCAAGGTCCCTGATAGGCCGTATGGGACAAGCCCCTATCCCTGTGTGAGTAACAGTTTTGCTAAGAGATAGGGGGGCAGGGGTCCAAAGTCAAAAGATATGTCGGTCACAGAATGTTTCAGGCTGATGCTATGATTACAGGTTTGCTAGAGTCCGGTGGCCCAGAATTATAAGGATCGCTATAAAGGAAAAGAGACCCCTAAACTAATGTGAATAAATATATAGTACAGGCAGGTCCCATCCCCCTAGGTACAGAAAATACTAGTGCTAACAGGGTTCCGTAGTGCAAGGTTAATAGCACCAGCACTCAGTGATGTGTCAACACTGCGGTGTGCATCAAAAGTAACATCCACTAGTGTACATAACAGAAACAACCTAAATAAGGGTACACCCATTGGGCATATGTGACCGACATATCTTTTGACTTTGGACCCCTGCCCCCCTATCTCTTAGCAAAACTGTTACTCACACAGGGATAGGGGCTTGTCCCATACGGCCTATCAGGGACCTTGCCTTATACCAATAATAATTGACTGGGCATGGCTGACACGCATGCGCACACTTATAGACAACCTTTATGTGACCCTGTAAAATTGCCTATGCAGGGACAATAGGTGTCTTGACCGCAAGACCGGTGCTGACAGGTTAGAAAAGACAGACGCATATACCCATCTCATCGTGTATGTCAGACTGAACTAGCTGGGTTACTACACCTAAGTGGGTGACTCCTGATATCTGGGTATTAGGTGTGTTGTACTATCTTCTACTACATATCCTGCTGCATTTATTACGTTCATGACCCGGACCCTTCCTTCCCTTAGTAGTACCTTGGGGCCCACCCTCTTACCATGCCATTTTAATTACTCTGTTTGTCCGGTGTGGGGGCTTGTCCTTTCTATCCTATTGGGTACCTAGCTGGAGCATTGGGGGCCGGACTGCGCCGGGTTTACACGCTTGCGCATAACCCTTGTTGTTCCGCTAGTAACTGTGCTAGATTCAGCGCGAGGTTGGTCCGATGCTGAACAGGGTGACTACATAGGTCGTGCTACACTTTGTGCATGTAATACGGTCACATCGTTTGAGGTATCTGAATAACGAGTTTGCTGTTATTGGCGTCTATAGCATTAATGGTACACATGACCCTTGACTATGTAGTACGGGTATTATGAGTTAGGCATTAACTATAAGTGCATTACGTGAATTGCATTTCAATATGATGAGGTGCCGATGTTTAACTAAACGTTTTTTCAACCCCTTTTTTCTACACATTCTTGTTTTCCTGTACTTAGCTAATAATATTGTGATATGTCTCTTTAAAAGGACACACTGCCACTGGGGTATTAGAAGTACTAATATACAGCAGGTGTATTATGTGGTAGGATGATGTGTTGATTTGCTAATTGACCTGATGCTAATTAACCATAATGATCTGGTTTCTTTGATGTCATTGTTGCATTGGTAAATGTATTTACTTTGAACTGGTTGTTTGGTTGCTATGGCAACCATTTTTGGCGGTTTTTTGCACTAGGGGGAGGGGTTTGTGTATGCTTAAATGTTTGCTTCACTTGTATGTTGTTGGTCTGATGAAGGGGAGCATTCCCCGAAACGTTACTGAATAAACTACTTGTTTTTTACTTAAGTCCAGAGAGTGCTGTTTCCTGTTTTGCTACATTTCAACTACTCTAGCACCCTGGCCCTTGGAGAACTGTTTGTGAGAGTGCAACTGACTCTTTTTGCCTATATATATATATATATATATATATATATATACACAATTTCAGTTACACAAAATATATTTACTTTTCCTAAAACAATGCTTTCACTAAGACAAGTGGCATTTCTGACCCAACTACACATACAATAATAATTTCAAGTAAGTTCATTCTATCTTACTCTGCATCAGTGATTCTATCAATTTAGATTGAACTTACAATATTTCACCTGACTTTCAGATATAAATGTGAATACTTTGTGAAGAAAGAAATGTGGGAGTAATACTTTCTGTTCAATGAAACTGAAATAAAAAAATGTGTTTTAAGTTGCCATGTTTAGAATTATTTGTATTTATGTTTAGAAAAGATATACAAAAGCAAAACTGTTTTTCCATCTGACATGATGTTCCATTGACTAAACTAAAATATTTTAGAGGTTCCACTACAGTGAACTAAACTTCAATTATTATACAATGTGCCATTCCCCGAAACTAAGATATTCAGTCATTTATTTTTCACTATGATGTTTACATTTGTACAGCAAGTCATCTGTGCCATCTTCACACAATTTATAATATATTAAAATTACTTTCAAAGCGCATTACCAAATGTATATACCCAGATGGAGAAAAATTTCCTGTCAGAAATATATTATTGTTTTTAAAATTGCAAATACAGATTTGTTCACAAATTAAAGACTACTGGAAAACTTGTGTAGTTCAAATATCAACACATCCCTTTACAGGATTTCTTTGGAACATTTTTATGAATTATTCACTATTATTCAGAATGGTCATGCCTATTGTATTTATATTGTGGTCATAAATGCTCATATTAATACACATATTCGAAAATCAACAAATATTATCACTAATTAAGATTTACATCTATGTACCTATAAAGATATAACAGTTGCATAATAATTGAATGTGAGAAAACTATGCAAAAATGTCACTACAATGACATTGGAAACATGGTTAAGAAAAATAATTCAACGAGAAGTAAATTTGCAAACAGATAGGAGACCTATTTTCCCACTGGTTTATTTAGCATGCAGTGTTTACTTTACAGCTAGGGATTCTGGGTAAAACATTCAAATGAGATTCACAGTCGCTGTAAGCTCCTTAATACCTTTGTATTTACCTTGCTGTTCAAATTAGCTTCTAAAATAATTCATGTACAAAAAGTAAAATACTAGAAAATCTTATCACAGACAGCTATTTTGCCTTCAGAAGGAACCAGTATACATTTTACTTTCGTGATTTAGAAAGAGCATGTCATTTTAAACAACTTTCTACTTTACTTCTATTATCTAATTTGCTTCATTCTCTTGATATCACTTGCTGAAAAGCATATCTAGATATGCTCAGTAGCTGCTTATTGGTTGCTGCACATAGAGGCCTCATGTGATTGGCTCACACATGTGCATTGCTATTTCTTCAACAAAGGATATCCAAAGAATTTAGCAAATTAGATAATAGAAGTAAATTGGAAAGTTGTTTAAAATTGCATGCCCTATCTGAATCATGAAAGTTTAATTTTGACTAAACTGTCCCTTTAAGTTAATGCTGACAAGATAGATCTGCTTATAAAGAAGTGAATTTAACAAATAAAAAAGTTATTGTACCTAACAAGAATATTTATTAAATTAAGGACTGTAGTGATTTTATGAGCTAGTGAAAGACAGCAGATACAACACTTTAAAACTGTTAGCAATACCCCTTTTCTGTAAGGAAATTTTGATAGGGGGTCTGCAGCCTATATAGTTGTGTAGCAGTACATTAAAGGGTGCTTCTCATATACATGACCCAATAATACCAGTTTCAGTAATGGGCAGATGGTATAACCTACAGACAAAACATTGTTACATTCTGCACCTTTAATCCAAGTGTACACTATAATTAAATGGATGGTCTTATATAAAGGGAACATTTTTTTAAGAATAATAATAATATTATGAAGTATAATATGAAGGTTGATGAAAGGAATTACATTAAAGGACATTTAATTCCAAAAATGTATGTCATGCATATCAGAAAGCAATATTTAAATGTGTTTACTACAAGTTAAAGTTGATTATTTTAATTAGTATCAAGTGTTTGCCTGTGTATAACTGCACCTTAAAGGGATACTAAACCCACATTTGTTCTTTCATGATTCACAACTAGAAACAACTTTCTAATTTACTCCTATTATCAATTTATCTTCTTTCTCTTGCTATATTTATTTTAAAAGCAGGAATGTAAAAATTAAGAGCTGGCTCATTTTAGGTTCAGCACCCTAGATAGTGCTTGCTTATTGGTGGCTAAATTTAGCCACCAATAAGCAAGCATAACCCAGGTTCTGAACCAAAAATGTGCTGGTTTCTAAGATTTACTGACTAATAAGTAGAACTCTCAAAACTCTATTGGTGGACAATGAAGCATAAAAACATAGTATTGTAAAAAAAAAAAATAATTGCATTTTAAATCACCCCTTTTATATACATGAAAGAAAAAAAAATTACTTCAGTATCCCTTTAAACCTGTACACTTTTATTTTGAAATTAACAGAAAATCGATTGTTTATTGGCTTATAAAACCTCCACAGCTGTTCAAAGTTTTGTCTTTTTTTATTTTTAAGAACAGGATTTTTTCCATGCCAAAACTTTAATATATCTTATAATGGCACTTTAAAGGGCCACTGTAAGTAAATATTTTCTATGCCTGTTACTAACTAATTACCCCAAATACGCTTTTTATCAATTATCAATTTCATTAACATATCTCTACCGTATATCAGAAATCTTGTCTGCAAATTTAATTGTTTTCCAAACCCACTCTGTTGGTATTCTTTGCTCTGTACCAATCCGTTTACAATACCTAGGTTTCAAAATGGCGCTTTAAACACAAAGTTATTGGTTTAAGTATTTTGAACACTCAGTGCTGAAAATAGTGGGCAGGATAACGTGACATCATCGGCGAATAAAAGATATAACTTTTAGAACATTATGAAACTTCGTTTTGGAGAAAATATAGGTCAGTGAGTTTTAATTAATGTTTATTAACTTTAATATGTTAGTTGTTTAGCTTAAAAATTATAACAGAAAGTAATCCTTTAAGTGACAGTAAAGCCATAATTAGACATTCATGATATAGACAGAGCATACAATTTTAAATTGGCTGCATATATATATACCGATTGTCATTGGCTTGCCCCATGTGTTCAGTTAGAAACCAGTAGTGCATTGCTGCACCTTCAACAAATGATACCAAGAGAATAAAGCAAATTTGATAAAAGAAGTAAACTGGAAAGTTGTTTAAAATTGTATATTTTACCTAAATCATGAAAGAAAAATGTTGGGTTTCATGTCCCTTTAACATAGCAGAATATCATGGTGAGGGGGGGGGAATCAGTCAGTTTTCAGCACCACTCCAGTGGCCAGGTCTGTGGGTCACAACTTGCTCAGCATAACAGGAAATTTCAGTGGTAGTGGCCCATCCATACAAATGATCCAGTATACTGCAAAATGTCTTTAATTGAGGGAACTGCAGGGGTTTAGCACTCCTTATCTCACTCTAGATGCATTAAAATGATAACAAATTGGATGTGGAGTTAACAGTAAGGCAACCAAGGGTTGTGAAAGTGTAACCAGTGAGCAACCTGATGGAAAGCAGGAAAAAAGAAGACAGCCCTAAATCCAGGGGTGCGATCCGATATACGGCGCAGGTTTCGGCGCAAACATGGAAACCTGCGCCGCCCGTAGTTTCAGCTCGCAACTCGAGCTATCCCATATACGGCGCCCTCAGAGGCTAAAGTGCCGTAAGTCTCACAAACCAGTGATGTCCAGAAATCTGCGTAAGTACAAATTTCTGGAGTCGCCAGGGACTTACGGCACTTTAGAAACTGCCGCCGCATAAAAAACCTGACTAAGTTATTAAATCACCCGTACTGTCTAACACGCCTCCCAAACATAGCCCGACACGTATACCCCTCTATCCACTATCCCCCCTCACTCTCCTAATAATAATAAATGTATTAACCCCTAAACTGCCGCTCCCGGACCCTGCCGCACCTAATAAAGTTATTAACCCCTAAACCGCCGCTCCCGGACCCCGCCGCCACCTACATTATCTATATTACCCCCTAATGTGAGACCCCTACACCGCCGCTACCTATTTTATCTATAGTACCCCCTAATGTGAGCTCCTACACCGCCGCCATCTATATTACCTACCCCCTAATGTGAGCCCCTTACACCGCCGCCATCTATATTACCTACCCCCTAATGTGAGCCCCTTACACCGCCGCCATCTATATTACCTACCCCCTAATGTGAGCCCCTTACACCACCGCCATCTATATTAACTACCCCTAATGTGAGCCCCTTACACCGCCGCCATCTATATTAACTACCCCCTAACTAAATTACAAAAAACCCCCCACTAAATTACAAAGAAAAAAAAAAGATTACAAGAATTTTAAGCTAATTACACCTATTCTAAGCCCCCTAATAAAATAACAAAGCCCCCCAAAATAAAAAATTTCCCTACCCTAATCTAAATTACAAAAGTTAACAGCTCTATTACCAGCCCTTAAAAGGGCCTTTTGTGTATGCCCCAAAGAAATCAGCTCTTTTGCCTGTAAAAAAAACAACACCCCCCATTACAACCCACCACCCACATACCCCTATTCTAACCCACCCAATCCCTCCTTAAAAAAACCTAAGTCTAACCCCCAAGTGCTCCTTACCTGTCCTGAAGACCAGCGGAGAAGGTCTTGTTCCAGACGGAGATGTCTTCTTCCAGGCGGCGACCTCTTCTTCTTCCAGGATCCATCCGGCGTGGAGCGGAGGAGTTGAAGACCGATGACCACGGAGCTGAAGACCATCCATCTGGAACTGAAGACCGGCAATGCTGGAACTGAAGATCTGCGACGCTGGAACCGAAGACCTCTGGAACTGAAGACCGGAGCCGGAACGTGGAGGATCCTCTTCATACGATCGCCGCCGTACACTGAATAGGAATTCAAGGTACGCAATTAAAAATGGCGTCCCTTGAATTCCTATTGGCTGATTTGAGCCTTCAAATTCAAATCAGCCAATCAGATGCGAGCTACTTTAATTATATTGGCTGATTTGAATAGCCAATAGAATAAGAGCAACTGTAATTATATTGGCTATTCTAATCAGCCAATAGAATTACAGTAGCTCTCATTCTATTGGCTATTCAATTCAGCCAATAGAATTGAAGTAGCTTGCATCCGATTGGCTGATTTGAATTTGAAGGCTCAAATCAGCCAATAAGATTTCAAGGGACGCCATTTTTAATCGCGTACCTTGAATTCCTATTCAATGTATGGCGGCGATCGTATGAAGAGGATCCTCCACGTTCCGGCTCCGGTCTTCAGTTCCAGAGGTCTTCGGTTCCAGCGTCGCCGATCTTCAGTTCCAGCATCGCCGGTCTTCAGTTCCAGATGGACGGTCTTCAGCTCCATGGTCATCGGTCTTCAACTCCTCCGCTCCGCGCCGGCTGGATCCTGGAAGAAGAAGAGGTCGCCGCCTGGAAGAAGACATCTCCGCCTGGAACAGGACCTTCTCCGCCGGTCTTCAGGACAGGTAAGAAGCACTTGGGAGTTAGACTTAGGTTTTTTTAAGGGGGGATTGGGTGGGTTAGAATAGGGGTATGTGGGTGGTGGGTTGTAATGGGGGGGGATGTTGTTTTTTTTACAGGCAAAAGAGCTGATTTCTTTGGGGCATGCCCCACAAAAGGCCCTTTTAAGGGCTGGTAATAGAGCTGTTAACTTTTGTAATTTAGATTAGGGTAGGGAATTTTTTTTATTTTGGGGGGCTTTGTTATTTTATTAGGGGGCTTAGAATAGGTGTAATTAGCTTAAAATTCTTGTAATCTTTTTTTATTTTTTGTAATTTAGTGTTTGTTTGTTTTTTGTAATTTAGTTTAGTGTATTTAATTGTAGTTTAGTTTAGATATTTGTAGTTTATTTAATTTATTGATAGTGTAGGTGTATTTGTAACTTAGGTTAGGATTTCTTTTACAGGTAAATTGGTAATTATTTTAACTAGGTAGCTATTAAATAGTTATTAACTGTTTAATAGCTATTGTACCTAGTTAAAATAAATACCAAGTTACCTGTAAAATAAATATAAACCCTAAAATAGCTACAATGTAATTATTAATTACATTGTAGCTATCTTAGGGTTTATTTTATAGGTAAGTATTTAGATTTAAATAGGAATATTTTAATTAATAATATTAATATTAATTAGATTTATTTTAATAAGAATTTAGTTAGGGATGTTAGAGTTAGATAGGGTTATTATATTTAATATATATATAATATAATAACGATATTAACTATATTTACCCTAATATAATTAGGGTTAATATAGTTAATATATATAATATAATAACTATATTAACTAGATTAACCCTAATATAATTAGGGTTAATATAGTTAATATAGCTGGCGGCGGTGTAGGGGGATTAGATTAGGGGTTAATCTATTTAATATAGGTGGCGGCGGTGTAGGGGGATTAGATTAGGGGTTAATCTATTTAATATAGGTGGCGGCGGTGTAGGGGGATTAGATTAGGGGGTAATACATTTATTATAGGTGGCGGTGGTGTAGGGGGATTTAGATTAGATGCAAAAGAGCTGATTTCTTTGTGACAATGCCCCGCAAAAAGCCCATTTAAGGGCTGGTAAAAGAGCTGATTTCTTTGGGGCATGCGCTGCAAAAAGCCCTTTTAAGGGCTGGCAATAGAGCTGTTACTTTGGGGCAATGTCACACAAAAGGCCTTTTTAAGGGCTGGTAATAGAGGTGATTACTTTAGGGGGATTAGATTAGGGGTTAATGTATTTAATATAGCTGGCGGCGGTGTAGGGGGATTAGATTAGGGGTTAATTAATTTAATATAGCTGGCGGCGGTGTAGTTGGATTAAATTAGGGGTTAATTAATTTAATATAGCTGGCGGCGGTGTAAGGGGCTCACATTAGGGGGTAGTTAATGTAGCTGGCGGCGGTGTAAGGGGCTCACATTAGGGGGTAGATAATGTAGATGGCGGCGGTGTAAGGGGCTCACATTAGGGGGTAGATAATGTAGATGGCGGCTGTGTAAGGGGCTCACATTAGGGGGTAGATAATGTAGATGGCAGCGGTGTAAGGAGCTCACATTAGGGGGTATGTAATGTAGCTGGCGACGGTGTAGGGGGATCACATTAGGGGGTTATACTTTTAATGTAGGTGGCGGCGGGGTTTAGGTGTTAAATACTTTATTAGGGATTGCGGCGGGGGATCGCGGTTTACAGGTAGATAGACATTGCGCATGCATTAGGTGTTAGGTTTTATTTAGCAGATCGCGGTTGACAGGTAGATAGACATTGCGCATGCGTTAGGTGTTAGGTTTTATTTTGCAGGTAGTTTAGGGAGTTACGGGGCTCCAATACACAGCATAAGGCTTACTACGGCTGCATTTTGTGGCGAGATGAAAATGGAATAAGATTTCTCCATTTTCGCCACTTAAGTCCTTACGCTGTATATTGGATACCAAACTGCGCGGGTTTGGTATACCTGCCTATGGCCTAAAAAACTACGGGCGAAGGCAGAAATATACAAGCGTAACTTCTAGGTTACGCTGTATATAGGATACCAAACCCGCGCAAATTTTGGCGTCGCCGGCTTCTGCGGGCGACGCTGTATATCGGATTGAGGCCCTGATTGGTCCAGCATGTGAAATTTATAAAGACGCTATTGCTCCTGTCAAGTATCTTGTCTCACTGTTCTATTATTGAATGTAGGCCAATGTCTAATTGAATAATATAGGAGCCAATTAGATGAATACCTGCCAGCCAATCAGATGAGTGCATACCATCCATGATTTAATATGGAGTTTTCCTGGCTCCAGATTCTTTATAACACCACGCATTATCAAAATACATAGAGCCAGGGAAGATATAAAGCTTTCTGGGTTGCAGTTCCTACCTTACAAACACAAGATAAATTCCAAAACGTAAAGGGAATAATCCAAAATCATTTAAGGGAATATTCACTGTGCTGCACAGTGCAGCTTAATAGATAGTATATGGCTTTTAAATGTGTAGTTTCAAAATAAAGCAAATTGGGGGGCGGAGCTAGCCACGCTACAGGATGGTCGCACATTAACAGAGCTCTGTGGACCAAGCTTATATAACTATTTATATCATTTTTATTTTTCAATCCGTGGCCTTTTATTTTATTATCCCTGACTTTGGTAATGTACCGGGACTTTTAAGAACACTAGTTCACGGAGCTGTGGGGACTAATTGCAAGAAATTAACACTGGTAGTGGGAACCTACTTCTAGAGGCTTGCTGAATCATGAATGGCGCCAAGTGAACCTCTTCCTATATCGCCGGACCTCACTACTTAGCTGCACTCTGCGGGTATCACCTACTTGCCTGCTCTGCCTCACACCGGACCGGAGATTCAGCACAACTAAGTACAACGGAGCCGGAGGCTGAATATCACCGCAGCGGAGAGCGCACGCTGACAACGCAGCGTTACTCTGACAGCACTCCAATAGCGATCTGACACGGACACCACTCTGCACCGCTCCCTTGACAGGAGACATCCCACTGTAAACCGTGCTCTCACTTTGGATTAGCGGAGACGGCACTACCTTTGAGGTGAGCGGCTAACTTTTTAACCACCCGCACTCTCACTCGCCCCAGGACCCACTAAACCCCACTCTACACTTTATATTATAAACTCCTAATTACGGAGCAGAGGCTTTATCTTTGTACACATTAGGGGGCAGAGCTGGGTATCTGAGGACATTGGGAACCTGCTGAAAATAAAGATACGCAGTTTGGTGGGCCCAAATTTCTCTATCACTGACCGGACTGCCTTAAATTCCAATACAATTGGGCCTACTGCAGCTCTCAGCCTACGTGCAGACCATTTAACCTAACCCAGTACACGTGGGAAGCACACGGATCATTAACAAATAACAACTCTCAGGATATACAGTGGGGATGCCTTAGAAATTCAAATAATATTCACAGACTGTTGCAAACAAAGATCTGTCGTCGGCTGGCCTTAACACTTTAGCCAAGAAGCCACAGGCCCACGTCATTTATCCTGATCCCCTATATAGGAGTAAGCACATTAGTAGGAGGTGGGTGGCTTTGTATGGAGTAGCTGAATTGATGTAACATACTGAACTTTGTGAAAACATTAGTGAGACCATCAGAGCGCATATAGGCCTGCACCACCTTGCATTGGGAAAGGAGTTCTTTAGGCACAGTAGACGCCACACAGGCAGCTAAAAAGCCCCACTACCTTGGGTGATTGTCTTTTACTTTCTCTCCCCCTCCTTTCCCGTCGGCCCATTTTGCCTACGGGTCATACCCCAATTCCTTTTTCCCAAGCCGCTCTGAAGTGAGCAATTTCCCTGGGGAGAGATTGACTATTAAACACTCATGCAAGTGCCCAGTGACAACAAAGAACCTCCATTAAATTCAGTAACACTCCTGTTGTAGCTGTCCTTACATTTTCCTTGATGGAGGAGTAGAACAAAACCATTTGAGGGAGTACCGGATTTCTTGTCTCCACCTATCCTATACTATAGGGCTACTACAACTCTGCTACATTCGAACCACTGGTAGTATCTATATTTCGGGGCCTCATCATCACAATGTCTAACGCCCAAAGAAAGAAGCAAAAGCAATCTGATGTCCCAAAAAGGACCCTCTCAGATCATTTTTCTAGTAAAGCTCATTACGAGCAGGAATTTTCAGATGAAGACTCTAGGGAATCATTGACATCTAATAAAGGCACTCACAGAGCCATCCCCCTTCCCAGCGAGAGGTCGGCTACCACATACGCCTCTATCCTTGACTCCATAAAGGAGTTATCTGAAAAAATGGACTCCCATCATGCTTCTATAAAACATGACCTGAAAATGTCAGTCTCGGAGCTGAAACGTGATATCTCATCCCTAGGGGATAGAACAGAAACTTTAGAGAAAAAGCAAGAAGATCTACATCTAGATCATTCTAATCTATTAGCCTATACCCAAACATTGGCAGAAACTATCTCGGATCTAGAATCGAAAATGGCGGACATGGAGGATAGATCATGCCGCAATAACCTAAGGATTTGCGGTGTACCAGAAGATGTGGACACTGTGGCCCTCCCTAAATACCTCATGGATCTGTTCTCTGAACTTCTGGGACCTGTGCAAACTCAAGAAGCCATCATGGATAGGGCACATCGAGCACTACGCCCGAGAAACTCACCCTCAGGTACTTCTAGAGACGTGATAGTAAGATTACATTACTTTACCTTCAAGGAAAAGATCCTCAGAGCCTCTTTTCAAAATAAAACTTTGAAAGACCCTTTTCACACAATCCAGATCTTCCCAGATCTTTCAACATATACCCTATTCAAGAGACGCACCTTTCAACAGGTCACCCAATGTCTACGACAGAATGACATTAAATATCGTTGGGGGTCTCCTGTAAAGTTATACTTCCAAGTAGAGGGCCGCTCATACTCCATTTCCTCCCTAGAACAAGGAGTAAAGCTTCTACAGTCCCTACAATTGCTTCATGTCCCAGGCCAACCGAAGGAACCTACAGAACGCCCTGCTAGACTGAATATCTCTGCTCCAAGCTGGAAGCCTTTACCGCAAACCTTCAGTTACCAAACCAAGAGGAAGGATATCCCTCAACAAACAGAGGACACTTGATCTTGAACTTGTAGGAGTACAGGGACATACAATATTTTCTGTGCTATCCTTTAGTACATTCCATCCTCTCACTTATGGACAGTTGTTCTTGAACCTCTAGTTTAAAAGGGACACCTTAATTTCTGGATTGTCCCCATTCTCGGTGAAGGGACTTTATCCTGTTGGTAATGTATTGACCCAATTATGTTATATATGTTTGCTTCATGTTGTAATTATCTATTACATGTTTTCAATGTTTAGGTTCTTTTCCACTATACCTAGCACAGTCCTACATCTCCTAGATTAGGGACTTATTTTGTTTCGGTCATTGTGCAGCTGGTAATATACTGATCTAAATTTCTATGTACTAGAGGCTCACACTTATATCCCACACCAGTTATTTCCATTAATCACATTGCCAAACTCTTCATCCGCCCCCGCGCTTCACGCAGTCATTTAGATGGAGACCTTACAATTTGCACATCCTTTGTACTACTGTACATTCTACATTTAATCCTCTCACCAGAGTGGGATATTTTGAAAAAGACCGCTATACACAGACACTCCACACTTAGAAAGATAGCTTCGATTACGATATGCGCAATAACAATATAAGTGTTGGTACCAGCTCCCTCAACCTCCTTATAAAAGTACATATTATATTGCATCTTCACCTCACAACTGTAGGGGTTCATGTATAGGTATACCCTTTTGAACTTTTTGTTTTGTCGAGGGTTGGCTATCTAGCTCTAATGTGTTAATTGATGTTCGTACATAATTGTCACACATCACAGTTCTTGCAATGGTCTCCCAACGCATTTTAAGTCTGATAGTAGTACTGTGATTTACTCTACAGGGTACAGCCTTGACCTTTTAGTTTCCAGACACAGTACATAACACATAGATTTAGAAGTCCTTAATTATTCCCCTTAAATATTCAGGTGAGACTTATGTTCCTACATATACTCTAAATCATATCTTAGTTAGAGGCAGTACTATATCACTCTGCTGCTCCTCTCGCACCACCCGCTCCCTGCTCGCTTACTCTACTAGAGTGTAATACAGTTACAATTGAGTTAATTGATGTAAGGGGCCTACATATAGACACATAGCCTTTTTGATACCAATTTCTAACTATATTTCATCTACATCCATGCCCACACCTCACTTAGACACCTAGATGGAGGCCCTCCTGCATACACACTCCTGGCACCACTGTACATTTGGTATTTAATTCTCTATCCAATATGAGATATCCTCAGAAAGACCCATATATTCAGACACTTCACGCTTAGAAAGACAACCTTGAATACGATAGGTGCAATAACAACACGAGTTTAGGTACAGCCTCCTTAGCCCTGTGTTAAAGATACATATGCTCCCGAATACCCATCTCACAATCGCAGGGATTCACGTATAGTTATACCTGTCTACACTGTTTATTTTATTGAATATTGGTTATCTGGTTTCAATGTATTCCTTCATGTTGCTGAATATATTTTTCTTATTTGTTGTTTGTTTCTAAAAAAAAAAAAAAAGGAGAAAAAAGAGAAAGAAAAAAGAAGAAAAAAATGTTGCCGTTTCCTTGAAAGCCCCCCAACACATGTTAAGGCTGATTACAGTGCTGTGATTCACCCTATGAGATATAGCCTTTCCTTTCAAGTCCCAGGAACGATCTACAATGTAGCTATTGAAGTTTTTAATTATATTTCTTAGATATTTGAATGTGACTTCCGTTCCTACTTACTCCCCAAATCATATCTTAATGAGAGACGGTGCCGTATCGCCCTGCTGCCCCTTTTAAACTACTCAGTCCCTCCTTGCTCACTGTATTGGAAAATAGTAAAGTTGCAACAATTGATATTGTTCTACATGTTAGAAGTAGGCCCTCTAGGGACCAATATACTGTACTTAGAGAGGTAATCACTTATAGAACCTTAACCGTATTCTTATTTTTATTAATCTCACCCTGAATCCTTATTTTCTAGTTATGTATATCTAAATATAAACACGGGTATCTTTTGTTCTGTTCTTATCTTGTCTTTTTTATTTATTAATGTAAGGGCTCGCATATTTTGAACTGCAAATATTAATACTGTATTCCTTTATATATGTATGTATATATCTCATTTTCACATGATTGTTGATTGTACACTTGACTGCACTGGGAAAAGGCCACTTATGCTGATCCCCTTTGAGCCACCAACGCACACGTCCGTGCACACTCCTCTGTATTTTTACCCCTGTTCTTCCATCGCCCTCATTAGGTGGAGACGTCCCCCTCTGATCCACCGACCTCCTGGCACTCCCCTACCTCTCTCATACATAGTAACTCTTACCCTCTTTTCTTTTGATTCCTCTTTCTACCCCCCTCCCGTTCACATTTACTTGCCACTACTCCCCTCTTCCTCTAGACACTGATATTTCCCCCATTACTTTTACTTCTACTTTTCTTATGTTATGACCTCTTACTAAACTTGGTTCACCACTAACGCATAGTTACTAGTGCACCTCCAGGAGCATTATCATCTACATACTAACTGCTGCTCCCTCCCCCCCCCCTCCAGGCCCCTTCCCCCTACCACTTTCGAGCGGCTTTTGCCCGCTGCAACCCTCCCCCCTTATACTATTTACCGTATATCCCATCTCTTCAGTTCCCTAACTGATAGTCTTTATCTAGTGGGTCACATATCTCTACCCTATAAGATGTGACTCTGGAGAAACCTAATGAGATGGGATATTATTTGCTATGTGACATAAAATGTAAAATGAGAACTGTTATATTCCTTACACCAACTCTTAGATCCCGATCATCTATCTATCAACTATGGTTGACTTTACACATCTTTTATGTTATACTCTATTTCATGTTGGTTGACCTTTGTAACCTTTTGGTCATATGAACAGTAGTTGATCCCTGCGTGGATACACTCAATGATTGCATACTTTGCAATAGACAGTTATTTTTTTTTGTTCTCACAATAAAAAGATTTAAAAAAAATAAAAAAAAATAAAGCAAATTTATTAACATACAAATCTCAGAGTAAATATATAAAACACAGTTATGCACAAAAAGTTATACATAACTATGCAGATACTTAGTATATCAAATCCAATTTTAATGTTATAAAAAGCAAACAGATACTATTAATAAAAGCAGTCTTTTAACATTTGAAGGTCCTATGGCTTCTGGATTTAGTATTCAACAAAAGAGTTTCAAGCAATGGATTCAGCTGTAAAGAGAATGAATCCTCATCCCCAACAAACAATATTCCACAGTTTAAGGTGTAATTTTTTTTACTTACACCGGGTTTTGCTGCATAAATACCAATGCTGTAGTCATCTAGAACTTCTATGTAGGTTTGTTTATTGCCGTCTCCGCTCCGTGGATTTTGGAGTTACTGCTAGTGTCTGTCAATCCCCTCCAACTCAGCAGATCTATTGACGGTACAGGTGACTAATGATAAGAAGATTAAGGTATAGGATGTAATGCTATGCAGGTGTTCTTCAGGTGTCTAATGATAAACAGATTAAGAGTGGGGCTATAAATAAAGCAAAGGCACATTTGACATTAGAACTTGAAAAAGGGAATCTAAGCTGAAATGCGTTGCTCTATTAGTATCCAGACTTGGCTTCTATTCTAAATATGTGTATGGGTGATATTTATGTATGTATACACATATGTATATGTATATATTTTAACTTTTAGGTGCACTCTCACTATCCAGCAAAAAGACAAAGTACCAGGGTCCAATCTCAATTAATATAAAAGTTTGCCACAAAAGCACTCACTGGATTTTACTTGTCACCTTTATTCACAAATACAGAAGGAGCAGTGTAGTTACGGGGGCTTGGCCATCATTACTATGGATGATTACAGCATCACATGACAGTGTAATGGAGTTGTATATATAAAGCCAAGGAGTCTCATTCTATTATAAAGAGAAACAGCAGGAATTATTCAGCTCATAAAAGCAGTACTGTAATGTTAGGACCAGTCAACATTGGGACACCTTATAGGATGGTGACTGGCTAAGCAGAATATGGCCATATTGTGTGACTAAGATCCCAATTTTAATATAAAAGAAAAGGTGTTTTTTTGCAGAATTTAAGGATGTGTTGTTTATTTGCAAGTGGATTTGCGCCAATACCCTCCGTTTTGTGTAACCTTTTGGTTTCATTGGCAGCACTCCCAAAGATGTATTTAAACTTAGTGTAAGGTGTGCTTAACAAAAGTGTCACAGCCATGCCTGGATTTGAACCTGGAATCTCTGGTTCCCAGCCTGTTTTTCTTTTCCTGTGCCACCAGAGGTATCTGTTTATGTTTGCAGCGTTTTGGAGACCTGTCACCTGCAGTGGGTTACTCTCTGGCTCCACCTGCTTGCCAGCTTCAGGTAGTTTTCTAATCAGCTCTGCTATAAAGGGCTGCTTCACCAATCATTTGGTGCCTTGACATTGTGATTGATTTCCTTTGTTTTTGCCTCTGTTCTGTTTCCTGAATTCCTGTTTTGTTGCACCAAATCTCGTTTCTTTTTCAGCTTAAAAAATTGGTCTGACACCGATAGTGGGGATATCTGGGATGTGGGGAACGGGATCTGGGAGGGGGAGGGAGGTAAGTTATTGAGGGGGGACAGCTACACTACAGAAAATATGTAATTGTAATTAAAAAAAAATACACATTTATGGGGGGACAAACTGGGTACTGGGAGACAGCTGCCAGTACCCAAGATGGTGGCAAATAGGAAGAGGGGGGAGGGTTAGAGAGCTGTATGGGGGGATCAGGGAGGTTGGGGGCTAAGAGGGGATTATACACTGCAGAATCAATTGGGGGAAGAAATTTAAAAAAAAAATGCTTTTTTTTAGTACTGGCAGGCTTTCTGACAGTATTTAAGATGGTGGTGACAATTGTGAGGTGGAGGAGGGAAGAGAGCTGTTTGAGGGGGTTCAGGGGGTGGGATGTGTCAGGTGGGAGGCTGATCTACACTAAAGCTAAAATTAACCCTACAAGTTACCTAATTTACCTCTTCAATGCTGGGCATAATACAAGTGTGGTGCACAGCGGCATTTATCGGCCTTCTAATTACCAAAAAGCAACACCAAAACCATATATGTCTGCTATTTCTGAACAAAGGGGATCACAGAGAAGCTTTTACAACCATTTGTGCAATAATTGCACAAGCTGTATGTAAATAATTTCAGTGAGAAACCTAAAATTGTGAAAAAAATTACGATTTTTTTTTATTTTATCGCATTTGGCGGGGAAATGGTTGCATGAAATATACCAAAATGGGCCTAGATCAATACTTTGGGTTGTCTACTACACTAAAGCTAAAATTAACCCTACAAGCTCCCTAATTAACCCCTTTACTGCTGGGCATAATACACGTGTGGTGCACAGCAGCATTTAGCGAACTTCTAATTACCAAAAAGCAACACCAAAGCCATATAAGTCAGCTATTTCTGAACAAAGGGGATCCTAGAGAAGCAATTACAAACATTTGTGCAATAATTGCACAAGCTGTTTGTAAATAATTTCAGTGAGAAACCTAAAGTTTGTGGAAAAGTTTGTGAAAAAGTGAAAACATTTTTTTATTTGAGCACATTTGGCGGTGAAATGGTGGCATGAAATATACCAAAATGGGCCTAGATCAATACTTTGGGTTGTCTACTAAAAAAAAATATATACATGTCAAGGAATATTCAGGGATTCCTGACAGATATCAGTGTTACAACGTAACTATCTCTAATTTTGAAAAAAAAATGGTTTGGAAATCGCAAAGTGCTACTTGTAATTCTTGCCCTATAACTTGCAAAAAAAGCAAAGAACATGTAAACATTGGGTATTTCTAAACTCAGGACAAAATTTAGAAACTATTTATTTTGGTTGTTTTTTGGCGGTTGTAGATGTGTAACAGATTTTGGAAGTTAAAGTTAGAAAAAGTGTTTTTTTTTTCATCATATTTTATATATTTTTTTAAAGTAAATTATGATGAAAATAATGGCGAGAAAAACGGTATATAATATGTGTGGGTACAGTAAATGAGTAAGAGGAAAATTACAGCTAAACACAAACACTGCAAAAAATGTAAAAATAGTCCTGGTCCCAAATGGTCCGAAAATGGAAAAGTGCTCTGGTGCTTAAGGGGTTAGTGGTTGCGTTCAAGCAAAGTCATCCGTGCTACCCCTCCTCTGGTTAACACAGTTTACCATAGATTTGTAATATTAGTTGCTTGGTAATAGTAGTGCAGTCAACAGAAACTGGTAATCACATGCACGGTATTATTACTGAACCACTTGTAATCTAACCCACTATCAGTTAAATGTAAATTTCCTGTTCCCATTAATTAGTTAGGAATAAGGCATCTGTACAATTTGGGCCCAGATTACGAGTGAAGCGCAAATATTTACACACAAGCGATAAGGGGTTTATTGCGGGTGTTTGCTTTATTTGGATTTTCGTCTGGTATTACGAGTTAAAAGTAAATGTGATCATTTAAGCGCAATCATGATTTACGCTAGAATGGTTACGCATACTCAGAGCTGTGGTTAACTGTTTCATGAAACAAAAATGTGTCACATAACACATAAAAAATACATTACACAGTACAATTACACTAATGTTAACACCATCTAATAAAAATTATTCATATGTTTATATGTGAGTACATATGTATTATGTATTTATGTATTTATATGTGTATATATGTATTTACAGACATTATATATATATATATATATATATATATATATATATATATATATATACACCTAAATACATATGTTTGCATATATAGACATATCTATATGTGCATTGGAGCCCTTTGCAGTTAAGTAGATGAAAACATGTAAAAGCATATTTATGCAATATTCATATTTAATAAAGAGTGTTGTACTGTGCATTTCATATTCCAATGTTCTGCACACAAAAGAATATGTTCTATATATTTCTAAATATATATTTCTTTATGTATCTGTATATATCTATAACTAAATATAATCATCTATATTTATAGGTATCCTATTATATAAAAGGCCAAGTGTGTTTGTCCAAAGCTGTCATGCGCAGTAGAGACAGCACGAGGACAAACACACCTGGCCTTTGAGTCCTACTCCCTAGCTGATCTGCGGCAGAAGTGGGCGTGGCCAACATGAATGGGACATGGCTTGGCCTGAATGGATGTGAAGGGGGCGTGGTCGGGCATGCAGGGGGCGTGGTCAGGCACGGTCGAGAGAGAGAGGAGAGGGGGGAGAGATAGAGGAGAGGGGGGAGAGAGAGGAGAGGGGGGAGAGAGAGAGGAGAGGGGGGAGAGAGAGATGAGAGGGGGAGAGAGAGAGGAGGGGGGGAGAGAGGAGGGGGGGGAGAGAGAGGAGAGGGGGAGAGAGAGAGGGAGGAGAGGGGGGGAGAGAGAGAGAGGAGGGGGGAGAGAGAGAGGAGAGGGGGAGAGAGAGAGAGGAGAGGGGGGGAGAGAGAGAGAGAGAGAGGAGAGGGGGAGAGAGAGAGAGAGAGAGAGAGAGAGGGAGGAGAGGGGGGAGAGAGAGAGAGGATATGGGGAGAGAAAGAGGAGGAGGGGGGAGAGAGAGAGGAGAGAGGGGAGAGAGAGAGAGAGAGAGAGAGAGGGGGGGGGAGAGAGAGGAGAGGGGGGGAGAGAGAGAGAGGAGAGGGGGGAGAGAGAGAGGAGAGGGGGGAGAGAGAGGAGAGGGGGAGAGAGAGAGAGGAGAGGGGGAGAGAGAGAGGAGAGGGGGGAAGAGAGAGAGGGGGAGAGAGAGAGGAGAGGGGGAGAGAGAGAGGGGGGGAGAGAGAGAGGAGAGGGGGGAAGAGAGAGAGGGGGGAGAGAGAGAGGAGGGGGGGAGAGAGAGGAGAGGGGGGAGAGAGGGGGGAAAGAGGAGGGGAGAGAGAGTGGGGGAGAGAGAGAGGGCGGAGATAGAGAGGACAGGGGGGAGAGGACAGGGGGGAGAGAGAGAGAAGAGGGGGAGAAAGAGAGAAGAGGGGGGAGAGAGGGGGGAGAGAGAGGGGAGGGGGCGAGAGAGAGGGGGGGAGAGTGAGAGGGGGGGAGAGGGGGGAGAGAGAGAGGGGGGAGAGAAAGTAGGGGGGAGAGAGAGAGGGGGGAGAGAGAGAGAAGAGGGGGGATAGAGGGGGGAGAGAGTGGGGGGAGAGAGAGAGAGGAGAGG
The DNA here is from genome assembly GCF_027579735.1 of Bombina bombina. Lineage (NCBI taxonomy): Eukaryota > Metazoa > Chordata > Amphibia > Anura > Bombinatoridae > Bombina > Bombina bombina. Next base: position 208,746,700 of record NC_069507.1, read on the forward strand.
GGGGGAGAGAGAGGAGAGGGGGGAGAGAGAGGGGGGGGGAGAGAGAGGAGAGGGGGGAGAGAGAAAGGGGGGAGAGAGAGAGGAGAGGGGGAAGAGAGAGAGGAGAGGGGGGAGAGAGAGGAGAGGGGGGGAGAGAGGAGAGGGGGGGAGAGAGAGAAGAGAGGGGGGAGAGAGAGGAGAGGGGGGAAAGGGGGGAGAGAGGAGAGGGGGAGAGATAGAGTAGAAGGGAGAGGGAGAGGGGGGGAGAGATAGAGGAGAGGGAGGAATGATAAAGGGGGGGAGAGAGAGAGGAAAGGGGGGAGAGAGAGAGGAGGGGGGGAGAGAGGGGAGAGAGAGAGTGGGGGAGAGAGAGAGAAGAGGGGGGATAGAGGGGGGAGAGAGTGGGGAGAGAGAGAGGAGAGGGGGGGAGAGAGAGGAGAGGGGGGAGAGAGGAGAGGGGGGGAGAGAGAGAAGAGGGGGAGAGAGAAAGGGGAGAGAGAGAGAGGAGAGGGGGAAGAGAGAGAGGAGAGGGGGGAGAGAGAGGAGGGGAGGGAGAGAGGAAAGGGGGGAGAGAGAGAGGAGAGGGGGGAGAGAGAGAAGAGATGGGGGAGAGAGGAGAGGGGGGAAAGGGGGGAGAGAGGAGAGGGGGAGAGATAGAGTAGAAGGGAGAGGGGGGGAGAGATAGAGGAGAGGGAGGAATGATAAAGTAGAGGGGGGAGAGAGAGAGAGAGAGGAGGGTGGGGAGAGACAGAGAGGAGAGGGGGGGAGAGAGAGAGGAGGGGGGGAGAGAGAGAGTAGGGGGGAGAGAAAGGAGGGGGGGAGAGAGAGAGGAGAGGGGGGAGAGGGGGGAGAGAGGGGGGAGAGGGGGAGAGAGGAGAGGGGGAGATAGAGTAGAGGGGAGAGGGAGAGGGGGGAGAGATAGAGGAGAGGGGGGGAGAGAGAGGTAAGGGGGGAGAGAGAGAGGAGAGGGGGGAAGAGAGAGGAGAGGGGGGAGAGAGAGAGGAGAGGGGGGAGAGAGAGGAGAGAGAGAGGAGAGGGGGGAGAGAGAGAGGAGAGGGGGGGAGAGAGAGAGGAGAGGGGGGAGAGAGAGAAGAGAGGGGGGAGAGAGAGAGAGGAGAGGGGGGGAAGAGAGAGGAGAGGGGGGAGAGATAGAGTAGAGGGGAGAGGGAGACAAGGGGGAGAGATAGAGGAGAGGGGGGGGAGAGAGGGGGGGAGAGAGAGAGAGGAGAAGGGGGAAGAGAGAGGAGAGGGGGGAGAGAGGAGAGGGGGGAGAGATAGAGTAGAGGGGAGAGTGAGAGGGAGGGAGATAGAGGAGAGGGGGAGAGAGAGGAGAGGGGGGAGAGAGTGAGGAGAGGGGGGAGAGAGAGAGGAGAGGGGGAGAGAGAGTGAGGAGAGGGGGGAGAGAGGAGAGGGGGGAGAGAGAGAGGAGAGGGGGGGAGAGAGAGAGGAGAGGGAGGAGAGAGAGAGGAGAGGGGGGAGAGAGAGAGGAGAGGGGGAGAGAGAGAGGAGAGGGGGAGAGAGAGAGGAGAGGGGGAGAGAGAGAGGAGGGGGGAGAGAGAGAAGAGGGGGGGAGAGAGAGGAGAGGAGAGGGGGGGAGAGAGAGAGGAGAGGGGGAGAGAGAGAGGAGAGGGGGGAGGGAGAGAGGAGAGGGGGGAGAGAGAGAGGAGAGGGGGAGAGAGAGGAGAGGAGAGGGGGAGAGAGAGAGAGAGGAGAGGGGGGGAGAGAGAGAGGAGAGGGGGAGAGAGAGAGAGAGAGAGGAGGGGGGGAGAGGGGGAGAGGGGAGAGGGAGGGGGGGGGGATAGAGGAGAGGGGAGAGGGGGAGAGATAGAGGAGAGGGGGGAAGAGATAGAGGAGAGGGGGGAGAGATAGAGGAGAGTGGGGAGAGAGAGAGGAGACGGGGGGAGAGAGAGAGGAGAGGGGGGGGGAGAGAGAGGAGAGGGGGGGAAGAGAGAGGAGAGGGGGGGGAAAAGAGAGGAGAGGGGGGAGGGGGGGAGAGGGGGAGAGAGGGGAGAGGGAGAGGGGGGGAGAGATAGAGGATAGGGGGAGAGAGAGAGGAGAGGGGGGGAGAGAGAGAGGAGAGGGGGAGAGATAGAGGAGAGGGGGGAGAGAGAGAGGAGACGGGCGGAGAGAGAGAGGAGAGGGGGGGGGAGAGAGGAGAGGGGGGAAGAGAGAGAAGAGGGGGGGGGGGGAAAGAGAGGTGAGGGGAGAGGGGGGAGGGGAGAGGGAGAGGGGGGGAGAGATAGAGGAGAGGGGAGAGTGGGGGGAGAGATAGAGGAGAGGGGGAGAGATAGAGGAGAGGGGGAGAGATAGAGGAGAGGAGGGGAGAGAGAGAGGAGAGGGGGGGAGAGAGAGAGGAGAGGGGGGGAGAGAGAGGAGAGGGGGGAGAGAGAGAGGAGAGGAGAGGGGAGAGAGAGAGAGAGAGAGAGAGAGGAGAGGGGAGAGAGAGAGGAGAGGGGGGAGAGAGAGAGCGCAAAAGAGATGGGGGAGAGAGAGAGCTCAAAAAAGGGAGGAAGAGAGAGTGCGCAAAAGAGAGGGGGAAGAGAGAGAGGAGAGGGGAGAGAGAGAGAGGAGAGGGGGGAGAGAGAGTGCAAAAGAGATGGGGGGAGAGAGAGCTCAAAAAAGGGGGGGAGAAAGAGCACAAAAGAGAGAGGGAGAGAGAGCGCGCAAAAGAGAGGGGGGAGAGAGAGCGCGCAAAAGAGAGGGGGAGAGAGCACGCAAAAGAGAGGGGGGAGAGAGCATGCAAAAGAGAGGGGGAGAGAGAGAGCGCAAAATAAAGGGGGAGAGAGAGCGCTCAAAAGAGAGGGGGAGAGAGAGAGCAAAAGAGAGGGGGGAGAGAGAGAGAGCAAAAGAGAGGGGGGAGAGAGAGCAAAAGAGGGGAGAGAGAGAGCAAAATAGGGGGGAGAGAGAGAGAGCGCAAAAGAGGGGGGAGAGAAAGAGAGCGCAAAAGAGAGGGGGGAAAGAGAGCGCAAAAGAGAGGGGAGAGAGAAGAGAGAGCGCAAAAGAGAGGGGGAGAGAAAGAGCGCAAAAAGAGAGGGGGGAGAGAGAGAGCGCAAAAGAGAGGGGGGAGAGAGAGAGAGCTCAAAAGAGAGGGGGGAGAGAGCTCAAAAGAGAGGTGGAGAGAGAGAGCAAAAGAGAGGGGGGAGAGAGAGAGAGAGCAAAAGAGAGGGGGAGGGAGAGAGTGCAAGGGGTGGGACTGCTGTACTGCAAAAAATGGCCTGTGTGAACGGGCTTTAGGACTAATAGATATATATTGTACCAAAATATCTTCATATATATGTAGAAATATGTACTTATGAATAAATAGAACATATTCTTCTATTTATTCATAAATAGAAGAAGAACATTGGAATGTGAAATATTCATAGTTTCATGTCGGGCTAACGCACATGAGAATATGCAATCGGTTTGTGAGCACGTAGGGTGTCAGATTTTTTTTCCACTTTTTTGTTCCATTTACCAATATAGATGAATACCTGAATGTGGCTGTGATATTCTTTGTTCTGATTTTTGTGCTTGTTGGGGTTAGCTCACATGCAATAAAAGTTTACTTTCAATTCGAGAGCAACCTGAAGGGCGCAAAAAAATGACTTCTAGCACAATAAACACTCAAGCGGGATAATTTAATAGCCCTCCACTTGTAATCTGGCCCATAATCATTAAAGGGACATTGAACCCACATTTTTTCTTTCGTGATTCAGATCAGAGCATGCAATTTTAAGCAACTTTCTCATTTACTCCTATTATCAAATTTTCTTCATTCTCTTGGTATCTTTATTTGAAAAGCAATAATGTAAGTTTAGATGCTGGCCCATTTTTGGTGAACAACCTGTGTTGTTCTTGCTGATTGGTGGATAAATTCACCCACCAATAAACAAGTGCTGTCCAGGGTCCTCAACCAAAAATTGGCTGGCTCCTTAGCTCAGATGCCCTTTTTTTCAAATAAAGATAGCAAGAGAATGAAGAAAATTTGATAGTAGGAGTAAATTAGAAAGTTGCTTAAAATTGCATGCTCTATCTGAATCACGAAAGAAAAATTTTGGATTCAGTGTCCCTTTAAAATATTAGTAATACAAAAATAACAAATTTTCTATGTCAGTTTTTTTATTAACATAAAAACATTTTCTCTTGATACCCATAATATAGGATCTTGTTTCAAAACTCACATGATTTGTATCATTTTGTAATTATTTTCAGGCTTCTGTAAAGAATAATCCCATTTTACAGAAGTGAAAGTTAAATTCTTATTTGCTTTACTTGAATTATATTGTGTATATTGTACAGATTGAAAAACACTTATTGCCCTAAATGATAAAACATGGGTCTGACACACAAGATGCAATTACTGATAGAGAGGCAAACTTATTACGCAGTTGTCACGTAAAGTTAAATAACCAGTTAATCTATATCACCTTTCACAGACTTCCAATATGAGGAAATAACATGATGCTTTATCATGAATCATTTTTAAAGTGTACAATTTTGTCTAAATAGATCTTTCTGGAGTTCTTTATCGTTACTCAATTTCATTTCAAAATGAGGCAAAAAGCATTAGATATACAACAAAGCTGCAGGCTTAGAGCAAACTAGATTTTCTGTAAATAATTGTCTGAAGAGAAAAATGTCCCCTTAAAAAAAACAGAATTGTGAAGCTACTTGTGTTCTTTGTTGCTATATAGAGATCTGTATTAAAAGAGTTTTATACAGAAAGTATATTACTTTGAAAACTTGACCAGTTTGTTATCAAGCAAGAATAATATAGAGTATTTATGATTAGTTATGACTATGCAAACATATTTCAGGCTTAGGAGGAAAAATGAAAATGATAGCATAAATTATCTAGTACTTATTCTCAGTTTACACCACATTCCTTGTCCATGCTTGGCCAGTGATAAGCTGGTATGAATTATTGGCCAAATGAAAAAGACCATCAAATAAATTAGGTTATGCCCTTATGATACAAAAACAGGAAGACATGGTTGCATGTTCCTTTAGGTTTGCCTGTTGATATATATGTACCGTATTGTCCAGCATTTCCTAGACTCCTTTCAGGACTTGGAAGGTGGACAGGGCAGTGGTAGTTTTTTAACCCCTTAACGACCATGAAGTACCTTGTACATTGCTGGTCATTAAGGGTTTTCTTATTTATAATAGTGCAGGTCCTGCCGCAAGTAGGGGGGCCGCGCTATTATACCATCCTTCCTTCCTGCTGGTTACCGGAAATAGCGTGATCTCGCCTCTGTCTGTGAGACTGTGCAATTAACAATGCAATCCCTATAGAAAGACCAGTGACCTACAAGGTTTGTCACTGGTCCTTAAGGTATTAAGAAGAGCTGAAGCTGGATGTGCAGAGTCATTTGTGTACTGTGGGTGAGGATTTGCAGACTGTGGCAAAGATGGGCCTGGCCCCGGGTGGAGAATCAGTCTTTGGTGGTTATGGTTTGCAATTAGGGACATTTACCCTGAAGGGAAAGCTGCACCAGGTAAAATAGGACAGAGCTCCCAATTTGTGAGTCTGAATATATAGGGTTAGTTTTGTGAAGCCTGTCATATGCTCTACCAGTTCTCAGAATGGAAAAAATCTGAATTTTCAGACATAAATTACAGGAAAAGGAATTAAATAAAATAATTAAGTACACTCACTGGCCACTTTATTAGGTACACCTTGCTAGTACCAGGTTGAACCCCCTTTTGCCTTCAGTACTGCCTAACTTCTTCGTGGCATAGATTCAACAAGAGATTTTGTTCCATATTGACATGACAGCATCATACAGTTGCTGCAGATTTGTCAGCTGCACATCTATGATGCTAATCTCCCGTTCCACCACATCCCAAAGGTGCTCTATTGGATTGGGATCTGGTGATAGTGGAGACCATTGGAGTACAGTGAACTCATTGTCATGTTCAAGAAACCAGTTTGAGATGATTTGAGCTTTATGACATGGTGCATTATCCTGCTGGAAGTAGCCATGAAAAGATGGGTACACTGTAGTCATAAAGGGATGAATATGGTCAGCAACAATACTCAGGTAGGCTGTGGCATTAAAACGATGCTCAATTGGTACTAAGGGGCTCAAAGTGTGCCAAGAACATATCCTCACACCATTACACCACCACCACCAGCCTGAACCCTTGATACAAGGCAGAATGGATCCATGCTTTCATGTTGTTAACGCCAAATTCTGACCCTACCATCTGAATGACACAGCTGAAATTGAGACTCATCAGACCAGGCAATGTTTTTCCAATCTTCTATTGTCCAATTTTGGTGAGCCTGTGCAAATTGTAGCCTCAGTTTCCTGTTCTTAGCTGACAGAAGTGGCACCCAGCATGGTCTTCTGCTGTTGTAGCCCATCTGCTTCAAGGTTCGACTTGTTGTGCATTCAGAGATGGTATTCTGCATACCTTGGTTGTAACAAGTGGTTATTTGAGTTACTGTTGCCTTTCTATCACCTTGAACCAGTCTGCCCATTGTCCTCTGACATCAACAAGGCATTGTCATCCACACAACTACCGCTCACTGGATATTTTCTCTTTTTCAGCCCATTCTCTTTAAACCCTAGAGATGGTTGTGCGTGAAAATCCCAGTAGATCAGCAGTTTTTTAAATACTCAAACAAGCCCTCTAGCACCAACAAACATGCCACGTTCAAGGTCACTTATAAGTAAAAGGTTTTACACTATTTAAGTAACACATGTTTAAATTGTTTATAGCAATGATGGAAAATGGCTTTATATATCAGGACCACAAGTGATAAGCCTTAAGGACTGCATACAAGTTTATGGCTAGTAAAACATAAACAATGGAGGAAAGTCTTGCTTGTTTGTATAAAAACAGATTCTTTGGTGGGGGCGGAGCCAACTGTCTAAGCAGCCAGACGTGTTTTAGAGCAGCTCCAGGCTTTCAACTATAAAATTAAGAAATAATCCTTATCTAAAAGCCTGAGATTTCTCTATTAGTCATCTGAACACAGATACTGACTACTTCAAACTACGTGCAGTGTATGGCATGCTATAATTGTGTATTTTCATCGCTACACCTCACCCAAAGCTGCCACGTGGAGCCACTAAATCCCATCTACTTACAACTAACCTGCCTAACATGGAGGCGTTACAGGCCTGGGAACAGAAGATTAACCGACTTTTTGAGCAGCATTTTCGATGCCTAGCTATGGATATAATGTCACTGATTGATCTCCTACCTGAACCGCAAGAGAAGTGGCCCAGGAAGACTGACCGATGGCCATCTAGTGTAAACTGCGATGCTGCAGAGACCCTAGAAAAGGGAGGATTAGAGACCCGACTAAGACCGGCTTCTTTGCTGCTAGAGAGCACAGTCATCAAGCACTCCTCAGAGTCTCTACCATTTACCGATCCCACAGCCTTTTCACTTGCCCAGGCCCGGGGGATGCGGCCGCCCCCCGGGCCCGGGAGATCTCTATTGCCGCGAGAGTCATGACTGCACAAGAGGCACCCAGCTCCATTCATCACAAGTCTGCTCTGGAGGGACAGGTACCAAATAGCGGTGTCTCTCACCTTGCAGAAGAGATTCCGACCCCTGCACAGAGAGCCAAGCTGTCTTCCATTAGCAATCAGAGGACACTTGTAGCACTCTTTTTGGCCCGATCTCTGCTGAACATGCTCTTTCCCACACAAGGTGCCCTGAGTGGCCCAGTTACACCACAGAGGCCCTGGAACCTCGGACATGCACTGAGTACTTTCTTGCCCCCAAGCAGGGGAATATAGGTCTCTGCTCCACATGTTTCTCTCATATGCGGATCCCTAGCGTACGGAGTGAGACATGCCTGATTTTTACCCAGCGCCATGTTCCCTGCTTACAAAGTTACCCACACACATCTGACTATACTGGTCTTATGAACCTCTATACAAGGGAGGGCATAGGTTGACACGCTAACTGTGCTCTTATATTTGACTCAGTGGACTTCAGGAATGCTGATATTTACTATATTTCATGTTGTGATAGTTCTTATCTAGTTTTGCTGTTCACTTTCTATCTCATCGTTGTATTAATGCCGTTTATTGTCTCACTTGTTATTATCTTACGTCCTATATTTGTATCTTATTGTAAGTTTATATTTAAATAGCTCCTACTGGCCATATTTTCCCTACACTAGTGAGGTATGTAGTTCCTGGGACTTTAACCATTAGCAAGCTTTGCCCGGTCCCCTAAGCAATCAACCAGTACCCAGAACAGCCTCTAACTCCTGCGTATACTGGGAGATAGACTTACAGATTTTAAAGTACTCATTTCCCTATTGTTAAGTAAGGTATGTCATCTGAAGATAATAAGATCCATTATGCCTCATTTGCCTTGCTTCTCCAAAGGGGTGACTAAGTCTGAGGGTCACTTGACAAGGACCTGCTTTTTAATACACTGAGGGGGCAGATAAATATTTTTGAAGGTTTCAGGACCGCATATACATTAATAGCAATTAAACATTCCAATAATATATTTTTTGAAAAAAGTTTAGGGAACATATGAGACTGGTGATTAGCAGCTTATTTGTTGCCACTGTTTATGTTTCATGGTCTATAGGAGTGACCCCTTCCTAATTCTCACAATTGTAGTAAGCTTTACCCTACATTTGCTAATGTATTTGATCTCATTAATTTACTCTGTAAAATACAAGGGACACTGTACACTGAATATCTAGTACACCAGTGAGAGACCTGTAGAGTTATGTTATATGTTCCTTCATTTTTTCTTTTTTTTTATGTGGTATCTACTTATAAACATCTCTTACTATGCAATCTTAAAGTTTAAATTCAGTGCTATTCACAACAACTGTAGCCTTTAATTACCCCCTCCCTTAATATCACTCTTGGCTCCGCCCCCCCTTCCCTCCCCTTATCCCACCTAGAGCGGCTCTTGTCCGCTGAAATACCCTTACCCCATTATCTATATTACCAACTCCCCCTTTTGCCTCTATTTCCTATCTCTCTCCTAGTTAAACTAGCTCATAATGCCCAATGTAAAACGTGGACCATTTTTATTTTCTTCAGATTATAAAAAAAGAAGTTTCTTATCACCCTATATAACATTCTCTTGGACATTCTAAGTTAGCTTATTTTAGACTATCATTCCTTTCCACTAGCCCTATAAGGTAGACTGGCTTGTCCTATCACTGGATGGTGAGACAGCGGACTACTTCATAAGCCCTATAAGTAGAATGTCCACACTACCCCAAAGATTCATAGAATTTATGTCTAGAACTGTAATAGATTCATATTTCTATTGTGCCTCTATATTAATCTTGTATGATTTATTGGAATCTTTGTTTATGGGTGTCTTTATTTGTATTGCTATATTTAACCTCAATAAAAAAATATTTTTTTTTAAAAAAAATAATAAAAAAAAAAAAACAGATTCTTTATTAAGCATCAAGAAGATACAATCATTATCATCTGGAACAGTGCAATTACAAAGTGCATAAGAGAGCGTAGCACCAAACAGTTGACATGTTTTGGCCTAAGCCGTAATACAAATAAGCAAGACCTTCCTCCATTGTTTCTATTGACTGATACCAGTTTATCCGGTCTTTGCTTTTCCTTGGGGTGAGTACCTGCACCGGGCGAAGACAGCCCTCACCCCTTCCTCTCAGCCTCTCTCATGTCAACACTGACGTCATCTGCAGCTGAGCACCGGATGCTGGATTCCAGACAGAGGGATAGACCGGGCAAAGGAGGAAGCCTGCTGAGTCTGCAGTGCCGTGCAGACAACTGATCACGGATCCCCGGATGCTCTTTTGCCCTCTGACGGCTGCCACAAGCTGCATTACAGGAGTCTTGATGAGGATCCAATACTTTGATACGGACTCTTTAGTACCCAGATACTTGGGGGGGAGTGAGCTTATAGATAAGACCCGGACACCAGAGAGGTGTATAATATACCGGACACTATTTACTTGTATACTCTATTGTGTATTCCTGTGGATATTTCTCTCTTCTTACTTTTCTATTAAAACATAAATACAGACATATTGAGTTAAAAATATACTATTTACAGCATGATATTGGTAAAAAAATACCTCAATGAAAAACTGTGGATAGTTAAATGAATTCCCAAGTTCTTAAAAATCAACTTAACCCCCTTTTGACCAGACCATTTTTCAATTTCCTTACCATTAAGGATCAGGACTTTTTTTACATTTCTCCGGTGTTTGTGTTTAGCTGTAATTTTCCTTGTACTCATTTACTGTATCCACACATATTATATACCTTTTTTCTCGCCATTACATGGACTTTCTAAAGATATCATTATTTTCATCATATCATATAATTTACTATAAAAAATATAAAGTATGATGGAAAAAAACCCAAACGTTATCTAACTTTGACCCACAAAATCTGTTACACATCTACAAACACCAAAAAAAATTTTTCCTGAGTTTAGAAATACAAAATGTTTACATGTTCTTTGCTTTTTTTGCAAGTTATAGGGCAATAAGTACAAGTAGCACTTTGCTATTTCCAAACCATTTTTTCAAAATTAGCTGATATCTTTCAGGAATCCCTGAAAAACACTTTACATGTATATATTTTTTTAATAGACAATGCAAAGTATTGATCTAGGCCCATTTTGGTATATTTCATGCCACCATTTCACCGCCAAATGCGATCAAATAAAAAAAAATCGTTAACTTTTTCACAAACTTTAGGTTTCTCATTGAAATTATTTAAAAACAGCTTGTGCAATTATGGCACAAATGTTTGTAAATGCTTCTCTGGGATCCCCTTTGTTCAGAAATAGCAGACATATATGGATTTGGCATTGCTTTTTGGTAATTAGAAGGCCGCTAAATCCTGCTGAGCACCACACTTGTATGATGTCCAGCAGTAACTGGATTAATTAGGTAGCTTGTAGGGTTAATTTTAGCTTTAGTGTAGAGATCAGCCTCCCACCTGACACATCCCACCCCCTGAACCATTCCTGACACCTTTCAAACAGCTCTCTTCCCTTCCCCACCCCCCAAAGGTCACCTCCATCTTAAGTACTGGAAGAAAGTCTGCCAGTATAAAAATTAAAGGTTTTTTGTTTGTTTATATATATATTTATATATATATATATATATATATATATATATATATATATATATATTTCTTTCATGTAATTGGCAAGAGTCCATGAGCTAGTGACGTATGGGATATACAATCCTACCAGGAGGGGCAAAGTTTCCCAAACCTCAAAATGCCTATACATACACCCCTCACCACAATTCAGTTTTACAAACTTTGCCTCCTATGGAGGTGGTGAAATAAGTTTGTGCTAAGATTTCTACATTGATATGCGCTTCTCAGCTTTTTTGAAGCCCGTTTCCTCTCAGAGTACAGTGAATGTCAGAGGGATGTGAATGGAGTATCACCTATCGAATGCAATGGTTTTCCTCACGGGGATCTATTTCATAGGTTCTCTGTTATCGGTCGTAGAGATTCATCTCCTACCTCCCTTTTTAGATAGACGATATACTCTCATATTCCATTACCTCTACTGATAACCGTTTCAGTACTGGTTTGGCTATCTGCTATATGTAGATGGGTGTCTTCAGGTAAGTATGTTTTTTTTTACTTAAAGGGACAGTCTAGGCCAAAATAAACTTTCAGATAGAGCATGTAATTTTAAACAATTTTCCAATTTACTTTTATCACCAATTTTGCTTTGTTCTCTTGGTATTCTTAGTTGAAAGCTTAACCTAGGAGTTTCATATGCTAATTTCTTAGACCTTGAAGCCCACCTCTTTCAGATTGCATTTTAACAGTTTTTCACCACTAGAGGATGTTAGTTCACATATTTCATATAGATAACACTGTGCTCGTGCACGTGAAGTAATCTGGGAGCAAGCACTGATTGGCTAGACTGCAAGTCTGTCAAAAGAACTGGAAAAAAGGGGCAGTTTGCAGAGGCTTAGATACAAGATAATCACAGAGGTTAAAAGTATATTATTATAACTGTGTTGGTTATGCAAAACTGGGAAATGGGTAAAAAAGGGATTATCTATCTTTTAAAACAATAAAAATTCTGGTGTAGACTGTCCCTTTAAGACACTCTCAGCTATGGTTTGGCACTTTATGTATTTATATAAAGTTTTAAATATATGTATTGTACTTATATTTGCCATGATTCAGGCTTCAGTATATTTCCTTTTGCAGACTGTCAGTTTCATATCTGGGGAATGCATTTTTTATGGAAAATGTATTTCTTACCTGGGGTGTAGTCTTTTTTCAATTGACTGTCATTTTTAAAATTTGCGGGTAGAATTAGGCTTGCGAGGGTGCAAAATGCTAAAGTTTATTGCGTCATTCTTGACGCAAGATTTTTTTGGTGCGAAGTTACATTTGTTGACGCAAATTAGTCATTTCCGGCGTCTTAGTTGACGCCGGATCCTTTCACAAGGTTGCATCATCTATGATGCGAGTGTGTCGTTTCCAGATATTTTTTGGCACCAAAAATATTTTTTCTGTTTGTTGTGCGTCATACTTGGCGCCAAATATTTTCATTATTTAAGACCCCATTCTTTTTTGCCTCCTGCCTTTTTTATGTCAGAGGGCTATGCTGTTTGCATTTTTTCCCATTCCTGAAACTGCCATGTTAGGAAATTGATAATTTTGCTTTATATGTTGTTTTTTTCTCTTACATTTGCAAGATGTCTAAATCTGATCCTGTTTTAAGAAATCACTGTTGGAACCCTGCGGCCTGACAACAGTTCTACCAAAGCTAAGTGCATTTGTTGTAAACTTGTGAAGGTTATACCTCCAGCTGTGGTTTGTAATAGTTGTCATGATAAACTTTTATATGCAGAGAATGTATCCATCAGTAGTAGTTCATTACCTGTTGCTGTTCCCTCAACATCTAATGCACAAGATATACCTGTAAATTTAAAAGAATGTATTTCCGCCTTCTAATAAACGTAAAAGGTATTTTAAAACTTTTCATAAGGTTGATGAAATTTCAAGTGACCAGCAACATACTGAATAATCTTTTTCTGATGAGAATCTATCTGATTTAGAAGATCCTGCCTCAGATATTGACACTGACAAATCCTCTTATTTATTTAAGTTGGAGTATATTCGTTCTTTGTTAAAAGAAGTGTTGATTACATTGGATATGGAGGAAACTAGCCCTCTTGATATTAAAACTAGTAAATGTTTACATTCTGTTTATAAACCTCCTGTGGTTATTCCAGAGGTTTTTCCAGTTCCTGGTGCTATTTCTGATATGATTTCTAAGGAATAGAATAAGCCTGGTACTTCTTTTATTCCTTCTTCAAGGTTTAAAAATTGTATCCTTTGCCAGAAGTTAGATTAGAGTTTTGGGAAATGATCCCCAAGGTTGATGGGGCTATCTCTACTCTTGCTAAACGTACTACTATTCCTACAGAATATAGTACTTCTTTTAAAGATCCTTTAGATAGGAAACTTAAATCTTATCTAAGGAAAGCTTATTTATATTCAGGTAATCTTCTTAGGCCTGCAATTTCTTTGGCTGATGTTGCAGCTGCTTCAACTTTTTGGTTGGATACTTTAGCACAACAAGTATCGGATCATGATTTGTCTAGCATTGTTAAGTTGATTCAACATGCTAATAATTTCATTTGTGATGCCATTTTTTATATTATCAAAATTGATGTTAAATCTATGTCTTTAGCTATTTTAGCTAGAAAAGCTTTGTGGCTCAAATCTTGGAATGCTGATATGACTTCTAAGTCCAGATTGCTATCTCTTTATTTCCAAGGTAATACGTTATTTGGTTCTCAGTTGGATTCAATAATTTCAACTGTTACTGGGGGAAGGGAGTTTTTTTGCCTCAGGATAAAAATCCTAAAGGTAAATCTAAAGCTTCTTACTGTTTTCGTTCCTTTCGACAAAATAAGGAACAAAAACATAATCCTTCCCCCAAGGAATCTGCTTCCAATTGGAAGCCTTCTTCAAATTGGAATAAATCCAAGCCATTTAAGAGAGCAAAACCAGCCCCCAAGTCTGCATGAAGGTGCAGCCCTCATTCTAGCTCAGCTGGTAGGGGGCAGATTAAAATTTTTCAAATATGTTTGGATCAATTCGGTCCAAAATCATTGGATTCAGAGTATTGTCTCTCGGGGTACAGAATAGGATTCAGAGTAAGACCGCCTGTGAGATGATTTTTTCTCTCATGCATTCCGGTAAACCGAGTAAAGGCTCAGGCTTTCCTGAAGTGTGTTTCAGACCTGGAGTTATCAGGGGTAATCATGCCAGTTCCGTTTCAGGAACAGGGTCTGGGGTTTTATTCAAATCTATTCGTTGTCCCAAAGAAAGAAAATTCAGACCAGTTTTGGATCTAAAGGTTTTGAATCGATATGTAAGAGTACCAACTTTCAAAATGGTGACTATAAGGACTATTCTGCCTTTTGTTCAGCAAGGGCATTATATGTCCACAATAGACTTACAGGATGCATATCTTCATATTCCAATTCATCCAGATCACTATCAGTTCCTGAGATTCTCTTTTCTAGACAAGCATTACTAATTTGTTGCTCTTCCTTTTGGCCTAGCGACAGCTACAAGAATCTTTTCAAAGGTTCTAGGTGCCCTACTCTCTGTAATCAGAGAGCGGGGTATTGCGGTATTTCCTTATTTGGACGATATCTTGGTACTCACTCAGTCTTTACGTTCTGCAGAATCTCACATGAACCAACTAGTGTTGTTTCTTCGAAGACATGGGGGGGTAGTTATCAAGCAGTCTACTTTTCTGACTTCGCCGGCCCAATACGCCCGCCTAAGCTTGCCTACCTTTGCCGCCGCGGACCTTGAATACGTTCGCCTAAGTTATCAAAAAAAGCTGTCAAAAAGCCACGGGACGATGAGCAGCGGACTGTGAGAGTTATCACTCATCCGATCTCGCTGCCCTTCGGCTTTTTCCCAGCTTTATTGCTAGCCTGTCACTAAGCACCCACACTAAACTACACTGTTCTATCCCTATACCGGTGCCCCCGGAGCCCCCCGCAACTCAATAAAGTTACTAACCCCTAACCCGCCGCTCCTATCCTAAACCGCCGCTCTGATCAGCCAATAGAATGCGAGCTCAATCTGATTGGCTGATTCCATCAGCCAATCAGATTTTTCCTATCTTAATTCCGATTGGCTGATAGAATCCTATCAGCCAATCGGAATTGAGGGGATGCCATCTTGGATGACGTCCCTTAAAGGAGCCTTCATTCGTCGTAGTCCGTTGGTGAAGAAGGAGGTTCCGCGTCGGCGGGAGGAAGATTCAAGACCCGGCTTGGAAGATGACATCGCCCTGATAGAAGAGCTCTTCAGCGCCTCTTTGAAGATGACATCGCCCGGATCGAAGACTTCTTCATCGCCGCCTGGATGATGACTTCATCGGATGGAAGATTTCTTCAGCGCTGCTTGGAGGATTAACTTCTTCCACTCCGGATGTCCACTTCAGTTCCATCGCTGCTCGAGTGAAGACGACTAAAGGTAGGATGATCTTCAGGGGATTAGTGTTTTTGTAAGGGGGGTTTGGGTTAGATTAGGGGTATGTGGGTGGTGGGTTTTAATGTTGGGGGGGGTTGTATTTTTCTTTTACAGGCAAAAGAGCTGAACTTTTTGGGGCATGCCCCCACAAATGGCCCTTTTAAGGGCTGGTAAGGTAAAAGAGCTTTGAACTTTATTTAATTTAGAATAGGGTAGGGCATTTTTTTTATTTTGGGGGGGGTTTGTTATTTATTAGGGGGCTTAGATTAGGTGTAATTAGCTTAAAATTGTTGTAATATTTTTAAAATGTTTGTAACTTATTTTTTTTTTATTTTTTGTAACTTAGCTTTTTTTATTTTTTGTACTTTAGTTAGTTTATGTAATTGTAGTTATTTGTAGGTAGTTTATTTAATTAATTTAATGATAGTGTAGTATTAGGTTTAATTGTAACTTAGGTTAGGATTTATTTTACAGGTAATTTTGTATTTCTTTTAGCTAGGTAGTTATTAAATAGTTAATAACTATTTAATAACTATTCTACCTAGCTAAAATAAATACAAAGTTACCTGTAAAATAAATATAAATCCTAAGATAGCTACAATATAATTATTATTTATATTGTAGCTATCTTAGGGTTTATTTTACAGGTAAGTATTTAGTTTTAAATAGGAATAATTTATTAACGTATAGTGTAGTGTTAGGTGTAATTATAACTTAGGTTAGAATTTATTTTACAGGTAAATTTCAGTTTATTTTAGCTAGGTAAGCTATTAAATAGTTAATAACTATTTAATAGCTATTGTACCTAGTTAAAATAAATTGAAAGTTGCCTGTAAAATAAAAATAAATCCTAAAATAGCTAGAATATAATTATTATTTATATTGTAGCTATATTAGGGTTTATTTTAAAGGTAAGTATTAAGTTTTAAATAGGATTAATTTAGTTAATAATAAAAATATTATTTAGATTTATTTAATTAATATTTAAGTTAGGGGGCGTTAGGGTTAGGGTTAGACTTAGGTTTAGGGGTTAATAATTTTATTACAGTGGCGGCGGCGTAGTGGGGGGCAGGATAGGGGTTAATAAATTTATTATAGGTGGCGACAGTGTAGGGGGGGCAGATTAGGGGTTAATAAATTTATTATAGGTGGCGACGGTGTAGGGGGGGCAGATTAGGGGTTAATAAATTTATTATAGGTGGCGAGGGTGTAGGGGGGGCAGATTAGGGGTTAATAAATTTATTATAGGTGGCGACGGTGTAGGGGGGGCAGGATAGGGGTTAATACATTTATTATAGTTGCGGTGGGCTCCGGGAGCGGCGGTTTATGGGTTAATATGTATAGAGTAGTTTGCGATGGGCTCCGGGAGAGGCGGTTTAGGGGTTAATATGTATAGAGTAGCTTGCGGTGGGCTCCGGGAGTGGCGGTTTAGGGGGTAATAACTTTATTTAGTTGCGGCGGTGTAGGGGGGCAGATTAGTGGTGTTTAGACTCGGGGTACATGTTAGGGTGTTAGGTGCAGACAGCTCCCATAGAAATCAATGGGATGTCTGTCAGCAGCGAACTTGTACTTTCGCTATGGTCAGACTCCCATTGATTCCTATGGGATCCGCCGCCTCCAGGGGTGGCGGTTTGAAAACCAGGTATGCTGGGCCGTAAAAGTGCCGAGCGTACCTGCTAGTCATTTGATAACTAGCAAAAGTAGTGAGAATGTGCCGCACTTGTGTGCGGAACATCTGGAGTGACGTAAGAATCGATCTGTGTCGGCCTGAGTCCGGCGGATCGAAGCTTACGTCACTAAATTCTACTTTAGCCAGTCTCGAGCCTTTCATAACTAAGGTGAATCAGCCTCGCCACAAATACGCTGCGGAATTCCAGCGTATTTGAGGTTGACGGCTTGATAACTACCCCCCATGGTTGGAGGATCAATTTACCAAAAAGTTCTTTGATTCCACAGACAAGGGTAACCTTTTTGGGTTTCCAGGTAGATTCAGTATCCATGACTTTGTCTCTAACAGACAAGAGACATTTGAAATTGATTGCAGCCTGTCGGAAACCTTCAGTCTCAGTCATTCCCTTCAGTAGCTATGTGCATGGAAGTTTTAGGTCTCATGACTGCAGCATTGGACGCGATCCCCTTTGCTCATTTTCATATGAGACCTCTCCAGCTGTGTATGCTGAACCAATGGTGCAGCCGTGCAGGGATTATACAAGGATATCACAATTAATATCCTTAAATCCCAATGTTCAACTTTCTCTGACTTGGTGGTTAGATCACCATCGTATTATTTTAGGGGCCTCTTTCATCCGTCCAACCACAACAGATGCGAGTCTTTCAGGTTGGGGAGCTGTTTGGGGATCTCTGACAGCACAAGGGGTTTGGAAATCTCAAGAGGCGAGATTACCAATCAATATTTTGGAACTCTTTGCGATTCTCAGGGCTCTTCAGTTTTGGCCTCTGTTGAAGAGAGAACCGTTCATTCAGACAGACAATATCACAATGGTGGCATATGTCAATCATCAGGGTGGGATTCACAGTCCTCAAGCTATGAAAGAAGTATCTCAGATACTTGTTTGGGCGGAATCCAGCTCCTGTCTAATTTCTGCAGTTCATATCCCAGGTATAGACAATTGGGAAGCGGATTACCTCAGTCGTCAGACTTTACATCCATCCACCCAGAAGTGTTTTCTCAAATTGTTCAGATGTGGGGCTTCTAGAAATAGATCTAATGGCATCTCATCTAAACAAAAAACTTCCCAGGTACCTGTCCAGGTCCAGGGATCCTCAGGCGGAAGAAGTGGATGCATTGACACTTCCCTGGTGTTATCAACCTGCTTATATTTTCCTTCCTCTAGTTCTTCTTCTAAGAGTGATCTCCAAAATCATCATGGAGCAATCGTTTGTGCTGCTGTTAGCTCCAGCATGGCCTCACAGGTTTTGGTATGCAGATCTTGTTCGGATGTCCAGTTGCCAACCTTGGCCACTTCCACTAAGGCCAGACCTTCTATCTCAAGGTCTGTTTTTCCATCAGGATCTCAAATCATTAAATTTGAAGGTATGGAAATTGAATGCTTAGTGCTTAGTCATAGAGGTTTCTCTGACTCAGTGATTAATACTATGTTGCAGGCTCGTAAATCTGTTTCTAGAAAGATTTAATATCGAGTTAGGAAGACTTACATTTCATGGTGTTCTTCTCATAAATTCTCTTGTCATTCTTTTAGAATCCCTATAATTTTACAGTTTCTTCAGGATGGTTTGGATAAAGGTTTGTCTGCAAGTTCCTTGAGAGGACAAATCTCTGCTCTTTCTGTTTTATTTCACAGAAAGATTGCTAAACTTCCTGATATTCATTGTTTTGTACAGGCTTTGGTTCATATCAAGCCTGTCATTAGGTCAATCTCTCCTCCTTGGAGTCTTAATTTAGTTTTGAAGGCTTTACAGGCTCCTCCGTTTGAGCCGATGCATTCTTTGGACATTAAACTACTTTCTTGGAAAGTGTTGTTTCTTTTGGCCATCTCTTCTGCTAGAAGAGTTTCTGAATTATCCGCTCTCTCTAGTGAATCTACTTTTCTGATTCTTCATCAGGATAAGGCGGTTTTGCAGACTTCATTTAAATTCTTACTTAAGGTTGTGAATTCTAACAACATTAATAGAGAAATTGTTGTCCCTTCCTTGTGTCCTAATCCTAAGAATTCTTTGGAGAGATCCTTACATTCTTTGGATGTGGTAAGAGCTTTGAAATATTATGTTGAAGCTACTAAAGATTTCAGGAAGACTTCTAGTCTATTTGTTATATTTTTTGGTTCTAGGAAAGGTCAGAAGGCTTCTGCTGTTTCCTTGGCTTCGTGGTTAAAGCTTTTGATTTATCAAGCTTATTTGGAGTTGGGTCAATCCCGCTTCAGAGAATTACAGCTCATTCTACTAGATCAGTCTCCACTTTGTGGGCTTTTAAGAATGAAGCTTCAGTTGATCAGATTTGCAAAGCAGCAACTTTGTCTACTTTGCATACATTTACTAAATTCTACTGTTTTGATGTATTTGCTTCTTTGGAAGCAGTTTTTGGTAGAAAAGTTCTTCAGGCAACTGTTTCAGTTTGATTCTTCTGCTTTTGATTTAAGTTTTTCTTTTCATTTATGAGCATAAACTTATATTTTGGGTTGTGGATTAATTTTTTTCAGCAAAAAATGGCTGTTTTTATTTTTATCCCTCCCTCTCTAGTGACTCTTGTGTGGAGTTCCACATCTTGGGTATTGCTATCCCATACCTCACTAGCTCATGGCCTCTTACCAATTACATGAAAGAAAACATAATTTATGTAAGAACTTACCTGATAAATTAATTTCTTTCATATTGGCAAGAGTCCATGAGGTCCACCCCTTTTTATGATGGTTATGATTTTTTTGTATAAAGCACAATTATTTCCAAATTCCTTTGTTGATGCTTTTTACTCCTTTCTTTATCACCCCACTACTTGGCTATTCGTTAAACTGAATTGTGGGTGTGGTTAAGGCTGTATGTATAGGCATTTTGAGGTTTGGGAAACTCTGCCCCTCCTGGTATATCCCATACGTCACTAGCTCATGGACTCTTGCCAATATGAAATAAATTAATTTATCTGGTAAGTTCTTACATAAATTATGTTTTTTTTTATATATATATATATATATATATATATATATATATATATATATATATACCGGGTATATATATATATATTTCTGCAGGGTAGTATCCCCCCTAACCTCCCTGACCCCCCATACAGCTCTCTAACCCTCCCCCCTCTACCTATTAGGTGCCATCTTAGGTACTGGCAGCTGTCTGCCAGTACCCAGCTTGTTGCAGATTTTGCTTGTATTTTTTATTTTTAAATCCCATTTTTTCCATAGTGTAGCTGCCCCCCCCCTCATTCCGCTACCACCCTACCCCAACCCAGATAATTGCACTAGCTAATATCCCCCTCTCCCTTCTTCCATCTTACTACATCTTTTCCGTAGTGTAAGTTGTCCCACCCTCTCCCGCCCCCTCATGCGCCTCTCACGCCCCCTCCAATGATGGGCCACCCACCCGCCTCCCTGCTATCCCTCCCACGCCACCAATGATCGGCACCATAATCCTCTCTGCATCGGTTGCTTAGCAAAGGGTATTGCACAATGCCTCAGCATCGAGGCATTGCTGCAATACCCTGAAAGCATCTGAAAGCGATAGTCCTTGGTCGTTATCAACCTTGGTTGTTAATTACCATTTTTTGTAGAAAGTGCCTGGCACAGCCTCTGTTGTTAAGGGGTTAAAGCTATATGTATCCCAGAAATTTCCTTTTGGGATTTAGACAGAGCATATAATTTAAAAACTTTTCCAATGTACATTTATTATCAAATTTGCTTTGTTCCCATAATATTGTTGAATAGATATCTAGATAGGTGTCTGGAGCACTACATGGCAGGAAATAGGGCCGCAATCTAGTTCTCTTGCAAATGGATAGCATTCTTGAAAACTGCTACCATATAATGCACCAGGCACATGCATACTCCTTGTCACGCCACGCCGCTCTAGCCATTGCTAGGGGCGCGGCGTCTCTTTCCCTGCTCGTTGCCAGGGGTTGTGTCGGGTCCGGATGCGTGCAGCGCTGACGTCATCGCTGCACACTCCTGATGCCGGTCGGACTTCTGTGGCGCGAATCCTGCGCCTATGTAAGTTCTTCTACAGGGAGCTTTCACTGCCCAAGTATAGTTGTTACTTTGTGTACTCCTGGGTGTGACAGATCATTGTATTTTACTGCCTATTTTTGTGTATGACCCCTGCCTATCTGACTACTCTGCCTGCTATACCCCTTAACTGCTGGATTGATATACTGCTGCTGAACCCTGCCTGTCTGACTACTCTACCTGCTATACTCCTTAATTACTGGATTGATATACTGCTGCTGAACCCTGCCTGTCTGACTATTATGCTTATTAACCCCTGTTGTTCTGGATTGCCTTTTTGTTGCCAAACCCTGCCTGCCCGACCATTCTAGTGGTGTGCCTTTGGACGGCTTTACTGTTGCCAAATCCTGCCTGCTTGACCATTTTAGTGGTGTGCCCTTGGACTGCATTGCTGTTGCCCAATCCTGCCTGCCTGACCATTCTAGTGGTTTGTCCTTGGACTGCTCTGCCGTTGCCACTGGGGACTGTCCTGCCTGTGGTGCGTGCCGCCTTCCTCATCTTACTAACTTTCTCTGCTCTGGGATATTCCCTATCATTCTGACACAACGCTGGAATAACAAGACTACTGGCCGAGTTCGGTCTGATAGAGGAGTATCTCACGAGCATTACACTCCTGAGTTTACGTCCCTGCTTTTCAACAAAAGATACCAAGAGAACAAAGGCAATTTGATAATGTAAATGTAGAAAGTTGTTTAAAATTGCATGCTTTATCTGAATCAAGAAAGAAAAAAACGTGGGTTTCATTTTCCTTTAAAGTCAATAAAAGGCTGAGCAAATCTTGAAGGCTGCCAGTCATCAGTCTGCATTGCAGATTGCATTGCCATAGTTGATTAGAAGATGCTTTCACATATGTATACCTTTGAAAAATGGAAGTAAATTATTTTTTGAGAATTGCCCACAAACACAGACAGACACATACAGTACAGTACAGAGAGACATATACATTTTCTCCAGCCAAAAATGGGTTAAAGTATCTAAGCAATAAAAGAAATGCATTATCATAAAACAAATCCCTAGAAGGTTCAAACTGCACATAGAGTTAATTATAATTATAATTGTAAGCATAATAAATCAGCTGTATTTCAAAAGTTTGAATATAGAAATATACAGTCAAGATACAGGGTGCAAGGAATTCATAAAATAATTACATCATAAAAGCCATAGAAATTTAGCTTTTTGTTTGTTTTTGTAATGCAAACCCCAATTTTATACAACAGCGCATAACAGGAGATAGTGAAGCTTGCTCACAAAAATAGCAATAATACAGGGGAAACCTCATAACTAGGGATGGGTGAATATGTTTGTATTTGAATGTTAGAACAAATGTTATTGTAGAAATTTGATTTACATAATCAAATGTTGATAAGAACGAATATTCTCAAAAATTCTATGTTCAATTGTTCATAATTAGATCGAATGAACACATTTGAAATTTCAAATGTGACTTTCGATTTAACAAATACTATTCAGAAGTTCAATGTGTAGGGAATTTTGTAAATTGATACATAATAGATACAAATATATAAATGTGAATGTTTCTATTTCGAATATTGCATAATTTGAATATTACATTTAAATAAAGCATTAGAAATATTATTACAAATACATCAATTCAAATTATTCGAATTTGAATATTGCAGAATGTGCACCTCATTATAGTGCGCTGGTATTACTTAGTTGAGCGCAAATATCACTTTAGCGTAAGCGATATCTAGCACTCAACTTGAAATCTAGCCCTAAATGTTTACCCAGTTGCAGTTCTAGAAAAAAAAATTTGGGGGGGCTAACAAAGGTGAAGAAAACAACATATGGAAATGCTTGACAGGGCATGTGCTTCCTTTGCAGATCAGTGGGTGCTTCATGTTTTTTTAGGTGTATAGCACTACATAGCACCCCTTATAATCACAACTATGTTTAGGTGTATAGGACTCCCTAGCACCCCATAGAATCACCTCTGTATTTAGGTATATAGCACTCCCTAGCACCCCCATAGATATAGATTCACCACTGTGTTTAGGTGTATAGCAGTCCATAGTACCACCATATAATAACAACTATGTTTAGGTGTATAGCACTCCCTAGCACCCCATAGAATCAGCTCTGTATTTAAGTATATAACACTACCTAGCACCCCCATAAATTCACCACTGTTTTTAGGTGTATAGCAGTCCATAGTACCCCCATATAATAACAACTATGTTTAGGTGTATAGCACTCCCTAGCACCCCCATAGAATCAGCTCTGTATTTAAGTATATAACACTACCTAGCACCCCCATAAATTCACCACTGTGTTTAGGTGTATAGCAAGTATCCCCATAGAATAACTATGTTTAGGTGTATAGCACTCCCTAGCACACCCATAGAATCAGCTCTGTGTTTAGGCATATAGAACCCCCATAGATTCACCACTGTGTTTAGGTGTATAGCACTCCATAGAATCACAACTGATTTTGCTGTTTAGCACTCCCTAGCACCCCCATAGAATCACCACTGTGTTTAGCTGTAAAGCACTCCCTTGCACCCCCATAAAATCACTACTGTTTGTAGGTGTATAGCACTCCCTAGCACCCCTATAGATGTTAATATGTTTACCTTAGCTGTATCATGGCAAAAAAATAATGAAAGGTCATGGTATGCAATTTTCTTACCTAAGCTCCAAGTATCCCCAGGGCTACATGGGTACATATACCAAAGGCTGAGAAACAAGGACATAGATTTTTGGACCAGTGGGATTCCCTATCACTGCCTACATTATCAAATAAACCCTTTCACTTTTCTATAAAGGGACAGTAAACACCTTTAGATGTTAAAATAAAATGTTTAGTTATGCATAATGAAACAACTTTGCAATATATGTTCATTATATATTTTGCCCCCTTTTCATGTAAATTTACTCTGAAAATTGAGTAATTTCTACCTCTCAGAACTTGAAGTGTACCCCTACTACCTATCTTGCACTAATTAGCTTTAACTGATAACAAAGCTACTTTATACTATCTTTATGACTGTGGCTAGCCTTGTTGTCTGCAGACTAAAGCCCAGATTGGCTCCTCCAAATATGACAAATGCTGCGTGGAGTTTCTCTATAGATAAATACTTTCAGTAAAAAGAATGTTAATTTGGTTTAAAAACATGAAGACTTTAACTGATATGTTATTCTATAGCAACACTACAGAAATGTCTTGTAATTACAAGGTGTTTACCATCCCTTTAAGTATTTTTCCTTTTTTATTTATTTTACATAAGAATCTATAAATGTTTAATGCCACATTTTTGTAGCAAATTAAATTCACCATTCAATATATTAATCCTGCTATTGTGGCTCTCACTGATAGGTTACTTGTCCTATGGATATTTTTGTAAGGTAATATTGATTTTTAGTTTCCATGGTGATAATTTCTTCATAAACAATACACAATCCGTTGCATAGATATATAAAAAATATAAATGATTAGTTCCCTAAATGCATAACAGCAAGATCAGCCCCTTCACATTCATTTACAATGTATTAGCAGAATATGTATTTAATACAGGCAGCATGGCTTGTGCTTCTTTGGATGTAGCCAAATGAAATGTTCTGCAACCGAGATTTGTATTCAGAATGAAACTGAATGATTCAATATGGTGAATGAATACTGAGTCAGATTATGAATGATCTATCACTTATACTAACATATAATTAGGAAAATATGTAAATTTATGATTGAATTAATTGAACACATGTTTTTTGTTATAACAATTAAGACATTAGTTACATAGATTTCAGTAAGTTTAGAACATCAATCAATTAAAACAAGCAATAAATTCAGCAATGGTTATCACTGGTGCAAAAGAAACCATATTCTGTTCTTTAAAGTATTTATAAAATTATGTATTCATTTTAATTTAAAATATATTTAATTGTGGTATTCCCTGCTGTTTTGTCAGGCCGCATTTCAGAACTCAGTAGAAGGCTGTTGTTCTAAAATGTATTTATTATTTTAAACAACAGATTTTGTATTCCATGTCTATTTTTTTTTTACTTTTATAAATGTTGTAAAAGCTTCAATGCATACAAATTGAGCAAAGTTTATAATCTATTAGCACTGCCATATTTATCCTAGTGGATGGTGCCCCTTGGCACAAGTTTCTAAACATACCCCCCCCCCATTACCCTGTATATAATACATTTTGCACATATAATTACATAAAGCGTATACACAGTCCAGAATTAATAAAAAGGAAAATAACAACGCATGTTTAAAATATTTCAAGTATAGGTACATACATACCAGTGTTTTAAGCTAAAAAAAGAAAGTCCCTCAATACAAATAAACATTATAATTGTGAACTTAAAGGGACATTATACACTATTTTTTTCTTTGCATAAATGTTTTGTAGATGACCCATTTATATAGCCCATAAATATATATTTTTTTAAATGCATAGTTTTGCTTATTTTTTAAATAACATTGCTCTGATTTTCAGACTCCTAACCAAGCCGCAAAGTTTTATGAGAATACCGTTAGCTACCTACTCCAGCTTGCTCCTGTTTGTGTAAAGGGTCTTTTCATATGCAAAAGAAGGGGGAGGGGGGAGTGTCTTATTTCCCACTTGTAGTGGGCTTTCCAACTGCCTTTTCAACAGAGCTAAACTGAGAGCTTCTAAGTAAGTTTTTAAACAGTTTTATTCTGGATTTTTATATCAGTATCCGTGCATCGTGTTCTTTATAGTAGTGTCTATTACATGCAGTTATATGAAAATGAGTGTATACTGTCCCTTTAACTCTAACAGTGCTCCCCTGGCTCCTCCCATCACAAATTAGCAAAAACAATGAATACTAAAAAAAATCAATTTAACTTTAATTTTAAATACCCAAATACCTCACCCTAATTTAAGTATAATTACAACTACTCAAACTTCAACCATTGCAACATAACCCTACTCAAATATACCAGAACCAGCACAATTAACCCTAACTGTAACCTGGATTTAGCACAACTGCAACCAAAAAAAAGATCTTAAAAAAAACAAACATTACAATAAAAGTATTCTTATCTTAATTTTCCTTAAGTCATTGGGCTTTTATGCCTATCGCAACAGGTCCTTCCTCTTACATCAGATGCCACTTTCTGGATTATCTTCATTGTGCCTTCTCTGTTCGTAGATTTTTTAAATTGAGTTGGTATAAATATATTGCTTGTATCCAAGATAATGATTAGAGACATGAAAAACAGTGACCCATCTCTAAACTCACAATGAAGTGAACAGTGAACTGAAAGCACGTAGCTTGAGACACACTTACGGTTTAATGTTCACATCTATAATAAAGTCTATAGAGTGACAGCATAACACCTCTTTCATACTTTCTAACATTTTCTGGATGCCTTCCAAAAGTAGGAGGAAAAGGGGAAAATTGTGAACAAAGGTGTTGGCGTTGTGAGGGTAGAACCATAACCAGAGGATAGAGTTATTGCTGTGCAGTGGCCAGATGAGATTGTGTGGGCTGTGGGCAAATTCTGGACAGACCCCTGTTTTCACTTCAAAATTTGGGACATTTGCCCTGTGGGAAAAGCTGTGGTGGGGCCTTTGATGCAAAGCTCACAAACAGTGACAATCCCATAATATTTGTTCTCTTACTACGTAAAAATGTCCTACTGTGCTTTGTGCATGTGCAAAATGACATCAACACAATCCACATATGATCCTAAAGCATGTGTGGAAAGAGCTTACGTCTGTTTACACATGCTCATATTGTTAGGTAGGAAAATTTGCCAGTGCTCTGTCGAAAAGAACTAACTTGTTGAGATTTGCTACCTCGACCTGCGCATGTTCACAATTATCTAATCGCACTCAGCATATGTTTGAAAGGATTTAGTGGAATGCAATTATGTAATCACCACTATCTTTTTTGCCTCTGTCTGGGGGGTTAAAGGGGGGACAATATGCCGATCCTCAGGCATCCACCCCAAGTAATCCTCGGGGAATGAGGTTTACAAGGGGGGCTTCAGCCCCCTTAAACTCCCAGGTGAAAACAAAAAAGATAGTGGATCACGTGATTTCATTTATGGGATCGGGTCAGGCGGAAGTGCCTATGACATCAGGCATGCCCTCCAGCACGCAATCCCATTTACCAAGCCGCTATGGCTTCAGGACAGCCAAACGGCTACGACATTCCATGCTGTCCTAATGACGTTAAAGCCCAGCATAGTTAGGTGGGCATGGAGTGTCCTAACAGCGGGAAAGGGTTAAAAGGCTCCTTTAGCAATTTTAACTCCAAGATCAACTTAAGCAGGTGCAGATTGTTGCCTACTAGTGAACTTGTGTTTCTGTCGAGCAAACTCATGCTCAAAAGTATGTACAACAATCAATAGCTAAGCAAGCTCTGAGAAAAAGCTGAGGTAAAATGTTGTCAGGCTTATGTCTGTATATTGCAGTGTGCATTATACTTCTATGCTGGGATTATACAACATTATGTCTTATGTACCATGACATTTCCATTCTCCTTTTATTACCCCCTTTCTCTATCCTAAACGGCTTGGGGCAAAACTAATTTTCATAATTACTTTTCTCTGATCTTGTGTGAATCATTGAACTCTTTCTGATTGAAACCACTGATCATATCTCTACTTATAATCAAGTCAGCTGATTGACATATCTATTTTCCTTAAAACCAAAGGAGGAATTTTTTCATGTGTGTATATGTATGTATATATATATATATATATATATATATATATATATATATATATATATATAAGGATTCAGCACCAGCTTCAAAAATGTAGTATTCTTCATCACTGTGTGTGTGTGTGTGTGTGTATATATATATATATATATATATATATATATATATATACACACACACATATTTCTTCTTTATCATGATTTTAATTATATATATATATATATATATATACTGTAGATATATTGAGATATATATATATACAGTAGATAGATAGATAGATAGATAGATAGATAGATAGATAGATAGATAGATAGATGGATAGATAGATAGATATTATATTCAAAACCTGCTATGTTATATTTATAGCAGAGAAATAATTTAATTCTGAAATTATTAAAGGCATTTCTAGCACAGCACTTTGAAAGTAAGAGACAGTGAGTAACACAGCACATAAATCAAATGATAATACAAGCATCAATGCTATGATATATCTGTTTCATTTTTCATCAAGCGGAGATGATTCATCTTCACCTGTAAAAGATTCTGAAAGCCAAAAGCTGAATTTGACAGAAGAGAAGCAAAAGACATATACAATTTTGAAAATGAATGTCAGGAGCACTTTCTGTATAGTTGTCTCATTAGCATAATTGCTGTATAATGTAATTTCTTGAGCAACAAAACAAATCCTTTAAAATAAACAAGTGTAATCATATGTTACCTACTCACTTGTTTAGCGAATATTATATGCAGCTAAAAATAAACCACAGGAGAAACAAGGAAGTCAGTGTTATTGTGACTATTATTGCTATACGTTAAATAAACGAAAATAGTACAAAAGTGTATTTATAAAAGGTACGGAGACATAGAGAAAGAACAAAACCTAGTGTTAAAAATCTGTAACATCTTAAATAAATGGAGGGCACCCATCTAATATATGTACACCATAAATCACATAACATTTTAGTATTTAATAATATCCAGATTATTTTCTAAATCCAATAGTCAATTTAAAAAAAAAATATTTAAAGAAACGTAAACCCCAAACGTTTTCATTCATGCGGCCAGATTACAAGTTTTGCATTATGAGCGGTGCGGTACTAACTTGCACGTTATTGTCACCGCTCACTTACCTACAGCGCTGGTATTACAGGTTTTTATAAACCCGGAGTTAAAAGACAAGAAGTGAGCGTAGAGCAAAATTGAGCTCCATACCACACTCCAATACCAGCGCTGCTTAAGTCAGCGGTGAGCTGGTTGTACGTGCTAATGCACGATTTCCCCATAGACATCAATGGGGAGAGCCGGCTGAAAAAAAGTCTAACACCTGCAAAAAAGCAGCGTAAAGCTCCGTAATGCTGCCCCATTGATTCCTATGGGGAAACTAAATTTATGTTTATACCTAACACCCTAACATGAACCCTGAGTCTAAACACCCCTAATCTTACAATTATTAACCCCTTATCTGCCGCCCCCGACATCGCCAACACCTACATTATACTTATTAACCCCTAATCTGCCACTCCGGATATCGCTGCCACTATAATAAACACAATAACCCCTAAACTGCCACACTCCCGCTTCGTAAACACTAGTTAAATATTATTAACCCCTAATCTGCTGCCCCTAACATCGCCGCCACCTACCTACATTTATAAACACCTAATCTGCCGCCCCCAACATCGCCACCACTATACTATATTTATTAACCCCTAAACCTAAGTCTAACCCTAAACATAACACCCACTAGCTTAAATATAATTAAAATAAATCTAAATAAAACCTACAATTAATAATTAAATAATTCCTATTTAAAACTAAATACTTACCTGTAAAATAAACCCTAAGCTAGCTACAATATAACTAATAGTTACATTGTAGCTAGCTTAGGTTTTATTTTTATTTTACAGTCAAGCTTGTATTTATTTTAACTAGGTAGAATAGTTACTAAATAGTTATTAACTATTTAATAACTACCTAGCTAAAATAAATACAAATGTACCTGTAAAATAAAACCTAACCTGAGTTACACTAACACCTAACCTTACATTACAATTAAATAAATTACCTAAATTACAAAAAAAAACAACTAAATTACACAAAATAAAAAACAAATTACAAGATATTTAAACTAATTACACCTAATCTAATAGCCCTATCAAAATAAAAAAGCCTCCCCAAAATAAAAAAAAACCCTAGCCTAAACTAAACTGCCAATAACCCTTAAAAGGGCCTTTTGCGGGGCATTGCCCCAAAGAAATCAGCTCTTTTACCTTAAAAAAAATACAAACAACCCTCCAACAGTAAAACTCACCACCCGCACAACCAACCCCCCAAATAAAACCCTAACTAAAAAAAACTAAGCTCCTCATTGCCCTGAAAAGGGCATTTGGATGGGCATTGCCCTTAAAAAGGCATTTAGCTCTATTGTGGCCCAAACCCTAAGCTAAAAATAAAACCCACCCAATAAACCCTTAAATAAACCTAACACTAACCCCTGAAGATCCACTTACAGTTTTGAAGAGCCGACATCCATCCTCAATGAAGCCGAGAGAAGTCCTCAACGAAGTGGCAAGAAGTCCTCAGCGAAGCCGGGAGAAGTCTTCTACCAACCCGGCAGAAGTGGTCCTCCAGACGGGCAAAAGTCTTCATCCAGACGGCATCTTCTATCTTCATCCATCCGGCGCGGAGTGGGTCCATCTTTAAGACATCCGGCGTGGAGCATCCTCTTCCAACGAAGTCTTCTTCCAGAATGAATGTTCCTTAAAGTGACTTCTTCAAAACTGTAAGTGGATCTTCAGGGGTTAGTGTTAGGTTTTTTTAAGGGTTTATTGGGTGGGTTTTATTTTTAGCTTAGGGTTTGGGCCACAATACAGCTAAATGCCCTTTTAAGGGCAATGCCCATCCAAATGCCCTTTTCAGGGCATTGGGGAGCTTAGGTTTTTTTTAGTTAGGGTTTTATTTGGGGGGTTGGTTGTGTGGGTGGTGGGTTTTACTGTTGGAGGGTTGTTTGTATTTTTTTAAGGTAAAAGAGCTGATTTCTTTGGGGCAATGCCCTGCAAAAGGCCCTTTTAAGGGTTATTGGTAGTTTAGTTTAGGCCAGGGTTTTGTTTTGTTTTGGGGGGGGGGCTTTTTTATTTTGATAGGGCTCTTAGATTAGGTGTAATTAGTTTAAATATCTTGTAATTTGTTTTTTATTTTGTGTAATTTAGTGTTTGTTTTTTGTAATTTAGGTAATTTCTTTAATTGTAGTGTAAGGTTAGGTGTTAGTGTAGCTCAGGTTAGGTTTTATTTTACAGGTAAATTTGCATTTATTTTAGCTAGGTAGTTAGTAAATATACTATAACTATTTAATAACTATTCTACCTAGTTAAAATAAATACAAAGTTGCCTGTAAAATAAAAATAAAACCTAAGCTAGCTACAATGTAACTATTAGTTATATTGTAGCTATCTTAGGGTTTATTTTATAGGTATTTAGTTTTAAATAGGAATTATTTAGTTAATAATAATTGGTTTTCTTTAGATTTATTTGAATTATATTTAAGTTAAGGGGTGTTAGGGTTAGGATTAGACTTAGGTTTAGGGGTTAATAAATTTAGTATAGTGGCGGCAACGTTGGGGGCGGCAGATTAGGGGTTAATAAATGTAGGTGGGGGCGGCGATGTTAGTGACGGCAGATTAGGGGTTAATAATATTTAACTAGTGTTTGTGAGGAGGGAGTGTGGCAGTTTAGGGGTTAATATGTTTATTATAGTGGCGGCGATGTCCAGGGTGACAGATTAGGGGTTAATAATTTTATTTTAGTGTTTGCGATGCGGGAGGGCCTTGGTTTAGGGGTTAATAGGTAGTTTATGGGTGTTAGTGTACTTTGTAACACTTTAGTTATGAGTTTTTTGTTACAGCTTTGTAGTGTAATACTCATAACTACTGACTTTAGAATGCGTTACGAATCTTGCGGGATAGGCTGTACCGCTCACTTTTTGGCCTAAAAAAAAAAAGCTTGTAATACCGGCGCAATGGAAGTGATTTGCGGTACGGCCAAAAAAGTGTGCTCGACAGCTGTACCTACAAGACTCGTAATAGCAGCGGTAGTGAAAAAGCAGCGCTATGAGCCTTAACGCTGCTTTTTTACTCATAACGCAAAACTCGTAATCTAGCCAATGGTTTGTAATTTACTTCTAATTGTCTTCATTTTCTAGGTATCTTTTGTTGAAAAGCAAGAATGTAAGCTCAGGAGAGTGCACGTGTTTGGAGCACTATATGGTAGCAGATTTGCAAGAGAACTAGATGGCTGGACTATTTCCAGCCATGTAGTACCTAGGTATCTCTTCAACAAAGAATGCAATGGGAATGAAGTAAATGTGATAATAGAAGTAAACTAAATTATTTTTATTTATTTATATTAAATAAACGACGGTTTAACAAACTAGCACTGCTTAGGGTGCAGTGTATTTTAGTTCTTGGTACCGCTCAAAGGAACTGATGATCTAAAGATCTCCACTCAGGCAAGATCATTTAAGCAGTCTCATCGGTACAGCAAGGCGTCTCAACTTTAGAAACACAAACTTTAGCTTGAGAGCTGTTTACTATGCAGGGCTCCTAATGTCAATGAGAAACCTCTATACTAAAGCATAAGGTTTAAAGAAAAATCCTATACATTTTGTGTGGCTTCTCTCCATGGCAAGTTTGTGATCATCAGCCCAGAAAGCAGCAAAATCCTGTAGTAAATGAGCCTGATCCTGCGTAAAAGCCAGAGGTATATTACATTAAAGGGATATTAAACCCACATTTTTTTTCTTTTATGATTCAGATAGAGCAAGCAACTTTCTAATGTACTCCTATTATCAATTTCTCTGCGTTCTTATGGAATCTTTATTCATTCCTGCTTTTTCAAATAAATATACCAAGAGAGCGAAGAAAATTGAGCATACGGGTAAATTAGAAAGTTGCTTATAACGGCATGCTCTATCCGAATCATAAAAGAAAAAAATGTGGGTTTACTGTCCCTTTAAGCAAGGAGTCCAGGTATGTTTTACTACTCTTAGGCTGACCAATCCCAGGGTTATTTGCAACTTAGTGCATAATTAGTTTAGAAGGTATATTTATTTATTGCAACCATCCTCCATCCTAATAGTATCACATTTATTTACTAATACAAAATGTTTACTAACCAATTTGAGGGTTTGTGTTTTGTGGTTTAAATCTGTCACTCTTTGCAAAGTCAAGAAGATAAATACCATGCCCAATGCAATATGTAGAACAGCACGTTGTGGCATTTGTACTCTATCATACCATTGTACTTTTTTGTACTTGTGAAAATAGTAATGATTTTTTTATATATATATATATTTATATATGATAACAATTGGCATACAGTTTAAGACTGACTGGTGGCAGAAAATGCAGAAGATGGGCTTAGACCCCCCCGAAGAAGCTTGATGTGAAACGTGCGTCAGGTGCGCTTATGTTGGGACCATAGTCTGCTCATTTTTTAATCTTTTGCCTAACTCCTTACCTAAATTTTATTTGCCTAAAAATAATAGATAAAATAATTATAATCTACAATGAACTAGTATGAATGAGTAGTAAGCATGTGAATCACCTATTAATCTAAACTGCACTAAGTAACATTAAAATATGAGACACAGCAAACCTTTTTGGGACACTTGGTTGTGCTTTTGAGTAAAAAGGCTTAGATCAATACCTTGGGTTGTCTACTTTTAAAATATATATATATAGTTTGTTGGTCAGTTTTAAAAATGTTGGCAGTGAGACATTCCATGATATATACAGTACATATATATAATGATATATACAGTGTATAACTGCACATACATAAATTAGAATTTTAAATATATATATATGTGTAACAGATGTGTATCTGTCTGTTTGAGGATGGGGGAAACCCCGAAACGTCACCTTATTAAATAATCTTTTCTACATTTCAAGACCCGGTGAGTGCCTTTCATTTTGGACTGTCTATATTATTACTGCAAAGTGCACCCCGAGCAGGAATATACCTATATTTATGTTACTGAGAGTGCTGTACCACTACTCTCTCTCTCTCTCTCTCTCTCTCTTTCTCTTTCTCTTTCTCTCTTTCTCTTTCTCTCTTTCTCTTTTTCTCTTTCTCTCTTTCTCTTTCTCTTTCTCTCTCTCTCTTTCTCTCTCTCTCTTTCTCTCTCTCTCTTTCTCTCTCTCTCTTTCTCTCTTTCTCTTTCTCTTTCTCTCTCTCTTTCTCTTTCTCTTTCTCTCTCTCTTTCTCTCTCTCTTTCTCTCTCTCTTTCTCTCTCTCTTTCTCTCTCTCTTTCTCTCTCTCTCTCTCTCTTTCTCTCTCTCTTTCTCTCTCTCTCTCTCTCTCTCTCTCTATATATATATATATATATATATATATATATATATATATATATATATATATATATATATACAGACCATAGCAGACATAGAGGATGCCAATAAAAAAAAAACATTTTGGGATCTTGTTCTACAGTTGTTAAGCTTTCTTGAATTATATCAGTCTAATCCTGCCTAAAAGGGTGATCAAGCCCTGAAATACTAAGCAATCCTCCTCTAAACAAGGAACATGGCAATCCCAGATGATTGTTTCAGCATTCTGTGAGCCTTGTCCGTGAGGTGCCAAACAATTGGGCTAAGAGAGGCTGAAGAACAAGCTACTGAGTCTTGTTCATTCCTGGTTGATGGCTTCTTTCTCTCTGTATAATTGTAGTATGATCTTGGCCCTGGGAGGGTTACCTGGCTGGGGCTCTGTAAAGAAAAGGACCGGGTTAGCGTGGCTCTCCAGTAAGTATTGAACTGTGTAAGGAAATTAATGAATACTGATGATTTTCATGAGTATTTATTCATTTTCTTTACATCTCAGGGTGAATTTGTTCAGATATTCATTTTGTTTCACTAACCAAATATCCAAACCAATTCACCCAGTAATTTAAAGAAAACAAATAAATACCGATGGAGTTCATCAGTATTCATTCATTCAGTATCCCTGTTTTGTCAAAAATGTGCATTCATGACAAAAATGTCTAGAAAAAATATATTTTTATCATGATTAACTGTGGCTTTTTCATATAAATGATATAAAGATGTTGAGTACAAATGTCCCTTTAAGTACAGATATTCTTTTTAAATAAAATGTATCTAAGCTTTTTGTTTTTTTTTAAAGTTATCTACTTAATCTACAGTAACTACCTCCCTAGGCAGTAAGTTTCACAGCATGGCTGCACTTATTGCAAAAAAAAATACTATACCGAGCGGCAGGTGAAATATCTTCTTTTTCTAAATGCAGGATTTCTTTTATCATCTACCATTTTGTTGGTAGAAATGGTACTGACAGATCCCTTTCTTTGCTCTGAATGTATTTATATAAGGTAAACAACATATCTCCTTGTATGCACATCTTTCCTTAAAGGGACAGTCTAGTCAAAATTAAACGTTCATGATTTTGATAGAGAATGCAATTTTAAAAAAAACTTTACACTGTACTTCTATCATCGAATGTGCTTTGTTCTCTTGGTATCCTTTGTTGAAAGGCATATGTAATTATGCACGGGAGCAGCAATGCATTACTGGGAGGTAGCTGCTCATTGGTGACTGCAAATGTTTATGCCTCTTGTCATTGGTTCAGAGGATGTGTTCAGCAATAAAGTAAACCAAGAGAACAAGTCAAATTATCTATCTGAATCATGAAAGATGTATTTTTGGTTTAATGATATTTTAAAGGGATACATTACCCAAATGCTAAATCACTTGAAAGTGATACAGCTGTAAAAAGCTGACAAGAATATATTCCCTGAACATCTTTATTTTAATAAAAGAAGATATTTTACCTCAAAATGTCTTCAGTTCACAATAGTAAACAGTTGTTCTTCAGCTACTGTCATCTACATTTTTGAAGAAAAAAAAAATCAGTAGTGATGTCACGCTTTGCTTTACTGTGATCTTGTGATATTTCACTTAAACCTGACAACAATTCATAGTAAACTTTCTTAAATTGAGGAGGGAAATAACATGAATGTGCCTGTGCATGCCACATGTATGCTTTTATGCAAGTCCTGGGACTAGCATCCTGATTGGCTGCTTAAAATCCCTTTACATTGGGATGTGACTACTTAGGAAATTTTGAGTTAAAATATTTTTTTTTTCTACATAGA
The DNA here is from genome assembly GCF_027579735.1 of Bombina bombina. NCBI lineage: Eukaryota > Metazoa > Chordata > Amphibia > Anura > Bombinatoridae > Bombina > Bombina bombina. Next base: position 208,782,684 of record NC_069507.1, read on the forward strand.
GATGTTCAGGTGCTATTTTTTATTCAGTCTTTTACAGCTATGCTCCATCCCTTTTAAGTGCTTTAACATGTGGGTATCATGTCTCTTTAAGGAGAAATTTCCAATCACTAGAACTTGTAACCCCTCATTAGATTAAGACAATTTTGTTATATGGCCACCTTGAATGTAGGAGATTGCCATAAAACAGGGATCACTTGCAACACAAATCACCAGGAACATTTTGCTGAGAGGGAAAAACCCTACTCATTCAATGCTTTTTGGGATAAAGAGGAAACGATTCCTTAATTTGAAAGCAAGAGTTTTGATCCCACAACTCCTTTGGAAACAATGGATATTTTCGATAGAAAGTAAAAAGGGCTATTACCAAACCGTTATCTCCCCTTCTGCTTTACTTAAAGGAACATTAAACTCAACATTTTTCTTTCATTATTCAGATAGAGAATACAATTTTAAACATTTCAATTTACTTCTATTATCTAATTTGCTTTATTCTTTAGATAGCCTTTGTTGAAGAAATAGCAATGCACATTGATGAGCCAATCACACAAAGAATATATGTGCAGGCACCAATCGGCAGCTACTGAGCCTATCTAGATATGCTTTTAAGCAAAGGATATCAAGAGAATGAAGCAAATTAGATAAAAGAAGTAAATTAGAAAGTTGTTTAAAATTGCATGCTCTTTCTTAATCACGACAAAAAAAATTGGGTTTCATGATCCTTTATTTAGCCAGTAAACACCTTGTATTTACAAGTCATTTGTTGTGTTGCTATAGAATAACAGCCAAGTCTCAATTTTTTTATTACAAGTAAATATTCTTTTTCACTGCAATTATTTTTCAATAGTCAAACTGCACCCACCATTTGCCTAATCCATCTGGGCTTTCGTCCACAGACAACAAGGCTAGTCACTGTCATAAAGTTAGTATAAAGTGAATTGTGTGGCCGTTGTTATCTAAAGCCAATTAGAGACATTTATACAGCAAAGCTCATTCCAAGTTCTTAAAATTAGAAAATGTTTCAATTTTAGAGCAAAACCTCATGAAAAGTGGGCAAAATAAATATTGAAAATATATTGTAAAATTATTTCATTATGCATAACTGAAGGTTTTATATGAAAATCTTATGGTGTTTCCTGTCCCTTTAAATATTGGATGAGACTCCTCCGTTAAAAGGAGAGTAAGCACTTGCTTGAATAAGACCTCACACCCTCTTCTAATTTGTGAGGGATCACCTTGGTAATGGTAATCACCTGCCTCACTAGACACAGGTAAGGGGAGAGGGGACACTATCTTACCGCTTAAAAAAAAAACATATGGAGAGATCTCATGCTCCTGTTATGGGCCAAATTATAAGTGGCGCGTTATCAATTACACACAAGTGAAAAGGGGCTTATCGCGGTTGTTTGCACAAAAAAAAGTTATAAGGGCTCAAAGATATGAGGTCTCAGGTGTTAGAAAAAAAAGGAGGCAAAGGGATTTAACATTGAGATACATTCATATACATGTCTAAAAATGTATATATATATATTTATATGTATGTACATATGTATTTATATATGTATTTACAGACATATATACAAAAATAAACACATATGTACACACATTTAGAAATATATAGAGGCCCATTTATCAAATGTGTGTTGGATCTGATCCGACAGTGCGGATCAGGTCCGACAGACATCGCTGAATGCGGAGAGCCATACGCTCTCCGTATTCAGCATTGCACTAGCAGCTGTTGTGAGCTGCTGGTGCAATGCCGCCCCCTGCAGACTCACGGCCAATCGGCCACCAGCAGGGGGGTGTCAATCATCCCGATCGTACTCGATCGGGTTGATTGCGGCGATGTCTGTTCGCCTGCTCAGAGCAGGCGGACAGGTTATGGAGCAGCGGTCTTCAAACTGCTGCTTCATAACTGGTGTTTCTGGCGAGCCTGCACGGGCCCTCAAGTTCCATTCGGAGCTTGATAAATGGGCCTCATAGAAGTTCATTGGAGCCCTTTGCAGTCAAGTAGAAGTAGGAATATGTTCTTTGTATTTTTAAATATATATTCCTATATATAATCATGTGAAAACTAGGGATGGGCGAATGTGTTTATATCCAAATTCGAATGTTAGAACGAATGTTATTGTAGAAATTTGATTTACATAATAGAATGTTGATAAGAACGAATATTCTTAAAAATTCGATTTTCGAATGTTATTTACAGTTTTCGAATGTCACATTCGAATTCGAATGTCACATTCGAATATCACATTCGAATTCGAATATTACATTTATAAAACACAATTGTAGACTAGAAACACTATTTCGAATGTCACAATCAAATCGAATATCACATTCGAATTGAATGTCACATTCGAATTCGAATATCACATTTATAAAACACAGTACAGTATTAGACTAGAAATACTATTTCGAATTCGAATGTCACATTTGAATCGAATATCACATTTAAAACACAGTATTAGACTATTCGAATATTACATTCATTAAACACAGTTGTAGACTAGAAATACTTTTTCAAATTTGAATGTCACATTCGAATTCAAATGTCACATTCGAATTCGAATATTACATTTCGAAATTGAATGAATACATAGCTAAACATTCTATTATTCAAACTAATATTTTCGAATTTTATTGAAAAATTCGAAAACGAAAATTCGAAAATAGAATGTTAGAATGTTATATAAACATTCAAAATTCGATTTGAACGAACGAATGTATCAAAATTAGTTTTAAATTTCGAATTTTTAGAAACATTCACCCATCCCTAGTGAAAACACCCAAACACTACAACCACTATTGACAGTTAAAATGACAAATAAGTGGCAGTGCAATTAGACAATGCTTTCTTTTAAATTGTATTAGAAACATTTTTCAATATACTTATATTTAAAAAAAAAAAATGCTTCTTTAAAAAGTTACTGCTGTTCTAAAAATAGCCTTTTTGTTCATGTGACCCATTGAGCACACAGCGGAAGGCTACATAAATGCACCTCTACAATTCACAAATGCACAACGTGTCCCTTAAACGTTTAACAAACCTCTTTATCAACTGTAAACATACTCACTGTAAGATAGATTTCCTGTTGCATTAGATCTCCTTTAGCCATAGATTTTAGTAGAAAGGAATTATACTGTCTGATCTAAAAATAACTTTAAAAAGATAATTGGCCAAGCATATTCCTGTCTCGAAAACGTTGCATCTTGTTATTAACGTAAGCCCAAATGATAATACAAAGACCTGTAATGAATTAGCATAAATTAATTTGCTGTATATTTCTAATTTATACTAGTTTCATTTATAAAATATCTTGTAGATGTTTTATTGTAAAACTCTGTGCATAAAAATAGCATTCTTAAAGGGATTGAAAAGTCAAAATTAAACTTGCATGATTCAGATAGTAATTTTAATACTTTTAAATTCACTTCTATTTTCAAATGTGCTTTGTTCTCTTGGTATCCCTTGTTGAATAAAAATATACACATATGCTACACTGGAGGGAGCTAGCTGCTGATTGGTGCCTGTACACATTTGTCTCTTGCGATTGGCTAACAAGATGTGTTCAGCTAGCTCAGTAGTGCAATGTTGTTCTTTCAGCAAAGGATAACAGGATAATGAAGCAAATTTTGTTAATAAAAGTAAATTGGAAAGTTGTTTAAAATGATATATTCTATCCAAATCATGAAAGAAAATGTTGAGGTTTCCTGTCCCTTTAACCCTTTAACGACCAAGGATGGGCCAGGCACATCCTACAAAAAGTTAATGACCAAGGAAATGGCTTCCAGCCACTTCCAGGGTATTGCAGCGATGCCTCAATGCAATACCCTTTTTTAAGCAAACCAATTCAGAGAGGGCCACTATGTGGCCCTCTCTGCACCAGCCAGCAATGGTGCCGATCGTTGGTGGCATGGGAGAGATACGAGGGAGGCGGGTGGGCGGCCCATCGCTGGAGCAGTTCTGTCGATCAGTGATCTAGTTCCATTGAGAGCATGCAAGGGGGCGGTGGCGTGCGCACACGCGAGGGGGCGGGGTCGTGCATGCATGCGCTACATAAAGTATATTGTAAGTAATGGAGCCGGAGGAAGAGAAGGGGAGAGGGAGGGGGGAATTAGTGTTATGAAAGGGATCTGTGAGGGGGTAGGGTATTGAGGGTAGGCAGCTACACCACAGAAAAATTGTGTATTTATAAAAAAGGTCAAGTTTTAAACACACTGGTTACTGCAGACAGCTTCCGGTACCCAAGATAGTGGCCAATAGGTAGGGGGGAGGGTTATACAGCTGTTTGAGGGGATCAGGGTGGTTGGGAGCTAAGGGGGGGATCCAACACTGTATTATATAATTAAAAAAAAAATATATATATATATATATATATATATATATATATAATTATATTTTAGTACTGGCAGACTTTCTGCCTGTACTTAAGATGGCGGTGACAATTGTGAGGTGGAGGAAGGAAGAGAGCTCTTTGAGAGGGGTCAGGGAGGGATCAGGTGGTGGGATGTATCAGGTGGGAGGCTGATCTCTACACTAAAGCTAAAATTAACCCTACAAGCTACCTAATTAACCCCTTCACTGCTGGGCATAATACAAGTGTGGTGTGCAGCGGCATTAAGTAGCCTTCTAATTACTAAAAAGCAAAGCCAAAGCCAAATATGTCTGCTATTTATGAACAAAGGGGATCCAAGTGAAGCATTTACAACCATTTGTGCCATAATTGCACAAGCGGTTAGGTGAGAAACCTAAAGTTTGTGAAAAAGTTTGTGAAAAAGTTAACGATTTTTTTTTATTTGATCACATTTGGGTTGTCTTTAAAAAAAAAATACATGTGAGGGGTTATTCAGGAATTCCTGACAGATATAAGTGGTAACTATCGCTAATTTTGAAAAAAAAAATGGTTTGGAAATAGCAAAGTGCTACTTGTACTTATGCAAAAAAAAAGCAAAGAACATGTTAACATTGGCTATTTCTAAACACAGGACAAAATTTAGAAACTATTTAACATGCGTGTCTTTTGGTGGTTGTAGATGTGTAAAATTTTGGCGGTCAAAGTTAGAAAAAGTGTGTCTTTTTCAATTTTTTTCATCATATTTTATATTTTTTTATAGTAAATTATATGATATAATAAAAAAATAATGGTATCTTTAGAAAGTTCATTTAATAGTGAGAAAAACGTTATATAATATGTGTGGGTAAAGTAAATGAGTAAGAGAAAAATTACAGCTAAACACAAACACTGAAGAAATGTGAAAATAGCCCTGGTCCTTAACGGTAAGAAAATTGAAAAATGCTGAGGTCACTAAGGCCTAGATTTGGAGTTTGGCGTTAGCCATGAAAACCAGCGTTAGAGGCTCCTAACGCTGGTTTTAGGCTACCGCCGGTATTTGGAGTCAGTGATTAAAGGGTCTAACGCTCACTTTTCAGCCGCGACTTTTCCATACCGCAGATCCCCTTACGTCAATTGCGTATCCTATCTTTTCAATGGGATCTTTCTAACGCCGGTATTTAGAGTCGTTTCTGAAGTGAGCGTTAGAGCTCTAACGACAAAACTCCAGCCGCCGGAAAAAAGCAGGAGTTAAGAGCTTTCTGGGCTAACGCCGGTTCATAAAGCTCTTAACTACTGTACCCTAAAGTACACTAACACCCATAAACTACCTATGTACCCCTAAACCGAGGTCCCCCCACATCGCCGCCACTCGATTAAAATTTTTTAACCCCTAATCTGCCGACCGCCACCTACGTTATACTTATGTACCCCTAATCTGCTGCCCCTAACCCCGCCGACCCCTGTATTACATTTATTAACCCCTAACCTGCCCCCCACAACGTCGCCGCCAGCTACTTACAATAATTAACCCCTAATCTGCCGACCGCAAAGCGCCGCCACCTACGTTATCCTTATGTACCCTAATCTGCTGCCCCTAACACCGCCGACCCCTATATTATATTTATTAACCCCTAATCTGCCCCCCTCAACGTCGCCGACACCTGCCTACACTTATTAACCCCTAATCTGCCGAGCGGACCTGAGCGCTACTATAATAAAGTTATTAACCCCTAATCCGCCTCACTAACCCTATCATAAATAGTATTAACCCTTAATCTGCCCTCCCTAACATCGCCGACACCTAACTTCAATTATTAACCCCTAATCTGACGACCGGAGCTCACCGCTACTATAATAAATGGATTAACCCCTAAAGCTAAGTCTAACCCTAACACTAACACCCCCCTAAATTAAATATAATTTAAATCTAACGAAATTAGAATAAATTATTCCTATTTAAAGCTAAATACTTACCTGTAAAATACATCCTAATATAGCTACAATATAAATTATAATTATATTGTAGCTATTTTAGGATTAATATTTATTTTACAGGCAACTTGGTAATTATTTTAACCAGGTACAATAGCTATTAAATAGTTAAGAACTATTTAATAGTTACCTAGTTAAAATAATAACAAAATTACCTGTAAAATAAATCCTAACCTAAGTTATAATTAAACCTAACACTACCCTATCAATAAATTAATTAAATAAAATACCTACAATTACCTACAATTAACCTAACACTACACTATCAATAAATAAATTAAATACAATTGCTACAAATAACTACAATTACATAAACTAACTAAAGTACAAAAAATAAAAAAGAACTAAGTTACAAAAAATAAAAAAATATTTACAAACATAAGAAAAATATTACAACAATTTTAAACTAATTACACCTACTCTAAGCCCCCTAATAAAATAACAAAGACCCCCAAAATAAAAAAATGCCCTACCCTATTCTAAATTAATAGAGTTAAAAGCTCTTTTACCTTACCAGCCCTGAACAGGGCCCTTTGCGGGGCATGCCCCAAGAAGTTCAGCTCTTTTGCCTGTAAAAAAAAACATACAATACCCCCCCCCAACATTACAACCCACCACCCACATACCCCTAATCTAACCCAAACCCCCCTTAAATAAACCTAACACTAAGCCCCTGAAGATCTTCCTACCTTGTCTTCACCATCCAGGTATCACCGATCCGTCCTGGCATCCGGTGCTGAAGAGGTCTAGAAGAGGCTCCAAAGTCTTCCTCCTATCCGGCAAGAAGAGGACATCCGGACCGGCAAACATCTTCTCCAAGCGGCATCTTCGATCTTCTTCCATCCGGTGCGGAGCAGGTCCATCTTGAATCAGCCGACGCGGATCCATCCTCTTCTTTCGGCGTCTCCCGACGAATGACGGTTCCTTTAAGGGACGTCATCCAAGATGGCGTCCCTCGAATTCCGATTGGCTGATAGGATTCTATCAGCCAATCGGAATTAAGGTAGGAATATTCTGATTGGCTGATGGAATCAGCCAATCAGAATCAAGTTCAATCCGATTGGCTGATCCAATCAGCCAATCAGATTGAGCTCGCATTCTATTGGCTGATCGGAACAGCCAATAGAATGCGAGCACAATCTGATTGGCTGATTGGATCAGCCAATCGGATTGAACTTGATTCTGATTGGCTGATTCCATCAGCCAATCAGAATATTCCTACCTTAATTCCGATTGGCTGATAGAATCCTATCAGCCAATCGGAATTCGAGGGACGCCATCTTGGATGACGTCCCTTAAAGGAACCGTCATTCGTCGGGAGACGCCGGAAGAAGAGGATGGATCCGCGTCGGCTGCTTCAACATGGACCCGCTCTGCACCGGTGGAAGAAGATCGAAGATGCCGCTTGGATGAAGATGTTTGCCGGTCCGGATGTCCTCTTCTTGCCGGATAGGAGGAAGACTTTGGACCCTCTTCTGGACTTCTTCAGTGGATGTCTAGCCCCCGCTTGGGTTGGATGAAGATATCGGAGCCAGGACCGATCGGTGATACCCGGTGAGGTGAAGACAAGGTAGGAAGATCTTCAGGGGCTTAGTGTTAGGTTTATTTAAGGGGGGTTTGGGTTAGATTAGGGGTATGTGGGTGGTGGGTTGTAATGTTGGGGGGGGGTATTGTATGTTTTTTTTTACAGGCAAAAGAGCTGATTTTCTTGGGGCATGCCCCGCAAAGGGCCCTGTTCAGGGCTGTTAAGGTAAAAGAGCTTTTACATTTATTAATTTAGAATAGGGTAGGGAATTTTTTATTTTGGGGGTCTTTGTTATTTTATTAGGGGGCTTAGAGTAGGTGTAATTAGTTTAAAATTGTTGTAATATTTTTCTTATGTTTGTAAATATTTTTTTATTTTTGTAACTTAGTTCTTTTTTATTTTTTGTACTTTAGTTAGTTTATGTAATTGTAGTTATTTGTAGAAATTGTATTTAATTTATTTATTGATAGTGTAGTGTTAGGTTTTATTGTAGGTAATTGTAGGTATTTTATTTAATTAATTTATTGATAGGGTAGTGTTAGGTTTAATTATAACTTAGGTTAGGACTTATTTTACAGGTAATTTTGTTATTATTTTAACTAGGTAACTATTAAATAGTTCTTAACTATTTAATAGCTATTGTACCTGGTTAAAATAATTACAAAGTTGCCTGTAAAATAAATATTAATCCTAAAATAGCTACAATGTAATTATAATTTATATTGTAGCTATATTAGGATTTATTTTACAGGTAAGTATTTAGCTTTAAATAGGAATAATTTATTTAATAAGAGTTAATTAATTTCGTTAGATGTAAATTATATTTAAGTTAGGGGGGTGTTAGTGTTAGGGTTAGACTTAGCTTTAGGGGTTAATCCATTTATTATAGTAGCGATGAGCTCCGGTCGTCAGATTAGGGGTTAATAATTGAAGTTAGGTGTCGGCGATGTTAGGGAGGGCAGATTAGGGGTTAATACTATTTATGATAGGGTAAGTGAGGTGGGTTAGGGGTTAATAACTTTATTATAGTAGCGCTCAGGTCCGCTCGGCAGATTAGGGGTTAATAAGTGTAGGCAGGTGTCGGCGACGTTGAGGGGGGCAGATTAGGGGTTAATAAATATAATATAGGGGCCGGCGGTGTTAGGGGCAGCAGATTAGGGGTACATAGGGATAACGTAGGTTGCGGCGGTGTACGGAGCGGAAGATTAGGGGTTAAAAATAATATGCAGGGGTCAGCGATAGCGGGGGCGGCAGATTAGGGGTTAATAAGTGTAAGGTTAGGGGTGTTTAGACTCGGGGTACATGTTAGGGTGTTAGGTGCAGACGTAGGAAGTGTTTCCCCATAGGAAACAATGGGGCTGCGTTAGGAGCTGAACGCTGCTTTTTTGCAGGTGTTAGGTTTTTTTACAGCTCAAACAGCCCCATTGTTTCCTATGGGAGAATCGTGCACGAGCACGTTTTTGAGGCTGGCCGCGTCCGTAAGCAACTCTGGTATCGAGAGTTGCATTTGCGGTAAAAATGCTCTACGCTCCTTTTTTGGAGCCTAACTCAGCATTTTTTTGAACTCTCGATACCAGAGTTAATTTTATGGTGCGGCCAGAAAAAAGCCTGCGGAGCGTTAACAGCCCATCTACCGCCAAACTCCAAATCTAGGCCTAAGGGATTAAAGTGAAGGTAAACTTTGATGAATGAAAGCCCATTTTTTTAATATACTATTAAAAACAGGGGCACTTTCATTCATCAAAGTTTAGAAGGCAGCTGTTTTGATTAAAAACTTGCCTTTTCTTTTTTCACAGAGCAGCTTCCCCCACCCGGAGATCCTCTCTTCACACATCATCAATGACTAATCCAGCTTCCTCCAATCACGGCATGGCCTCAGGCAATGACTACCCTGGAGGGAAAGCCGTGAAGCTGTATTAGTCATTGATGACGTGTGAAGAGAGGATCTCCGTGTGTGGGAAGCTGCTCTGGCTGTGCAAAGAAGAGAGAGGTAAGTTTTTAATCAAAACAGCTGCTTTGTAAACTTTGATGAATGAAAGTGCCCCTTTGAACTGACTTGGCTATGTAAGTTTTTATTTTAAAGAAGGATGAATTTAAAACTTTATATATATTTGTATAACATAATCAAATAAGATACCTTTTCCCCAGTGTAAATAATTGCAGCTTTTCTTTGTAGAGCAACTCTTTCATTCCCCTTATCAATTTTTTTTTTACTTTTCTCTGCACATTTTACAGTTCTATAATGTATTTTTTGAAAACTGTTGCCTAAAATTGCACTGCACTTGGGGGCAGAGCCTGTTCTCACTGCGGCAAGACGTGTTTTGTGAAGCTCCTGAAGCTTGAGAGACTTTATACAAGCTTTGCATAGTAAATATACTTCAACCTACAGATTTGTGAACATCTTTCCCGCTTGGAACTGATAGATGCCCAGTTCTGGGGATCAGACAGGGTCTTTGCCTATGTTCTTTGAGACAGCTATGTGATCCACGCTTGCACAGGCCTGGAAACCATTTTTGCAGGACGCTATAACTACGCAGCATGAAAATCCCAAGAAGCTATCCCTGTGTCGGAAGTGAAGCATAGGTTTGGGGCTGCCACAAATTAACCCCCCCCCCAAACTCTGGGGTTACGATATCCTGTTATAGGATACTGGACTGCCTTGTAACGGAGCCTATATGCTAAAAGGGAGCATTGTTACAGAGTCTGCCCAGCTACTACTGACATCCTCAAAGCACCAGTCATGGGGGATTTCTATTATAGCCTAAGTTCTTCTGAAGGATTTTGAGAAGAAGTTTTGTGACCAGATGGATGATCTAATCTTATCTGTACATACGGAAGAGGAGACACATGAGCAAACTACATTGAGAGCAGAAGCAACAAGTAGCAAACTCCCAACAGAGTGGCCTGAGAGCTTACAAACATACACCTCACTACAGCTGGAGCTCCCTACAGTTACGGCCCTGGAATCCATTACTGAGGGTGCAAGTGTGCTAGAGAGACCTAGTGCCGAACAAACGGTAACAACCCCACAGATGAGGAGCAATCGGAAACCAGCACTGATGATCAGCAATGCCAAAAAGTGTTTTACTTTGGCTCTGACTCCCGCGGATGCAGACGGTTTGCGGGATCGAGTCACAGATATTCCTGAGCCCTTGGCTATTTCCTCTCATGGAAACCGCGACCTAAGAGTCATTCCCCAGCATAAGCCCACATGGTTAGGTCTGGAGGGGCCTGTGGTAAGCGCATATATACGGCAATGTCTAATGGTCCTCTGCCTAGAGATGATTCCTACATCTCTTGAACATGGCTCTCCTTATTGTGCCCTGCATTCCCTCATTTCGTGGACTTGGTCCCAAATTGACATTTCTGGAGTGAGTATAAATTGACACCCGGACCAAGCCAGCTATAAGAACACGGACTGGACTATAACTTTACTTCTTCTAAAACAGGAGTGATCTTTAACTTATTAGCTTATTGCTCCAGGTTACCTAGCCCAGAAAGCGTATCTTTAGTATGTAAATCTTAAAGCACATAAGTCTACCCTTCACCTATACAGGCGTGTATATGATCTCACTTTTGTTTATATACAGGTGAAACTCGAAAAATTTGAATATCGTGCAAAAGTTCATTTATTTCACTAATGCAACTTAAAATGTGAAACTAATATATGAGATAGTCTCATTACATGCAAAGCAAGATAGTTCAAGCCGTGATTTGTCATAATTGTGATGATTATGGCTTACAGCTCATGAAAACCCCAAATCCACAATCTCAGAAAATAAGAATATTACATGCAATCAATTAAACAAGGATTGTACATACCTCTAGAACAATATCGGACCTCTGAAAAGTATAAGCATGCATACTGTATGTACTTAGTACTTAGTTTGGGCCCATTTTGCAGCAATTACTGCCACAATGCAGCGTGGCATGGAAGCTATCAGCCTGTGGCACTGCTGAGGTGTTATGGAAGACCAGGATGCTTCAATAGCGGCCTTCAGCTCTTCTGCATTGTTCGGTCTCATGTCTCTCATCTTTCTCTTGACAATGCCCCATAGATTATCTATGGGGTTCAGGTCAGGCGAGTTTGCTGGCCAATCAAGCACAGTAATCCCATGGTCATTGAACAAGGTTTTGGTGCTTTTGGCAGTGTGGGCAGGTGCCAAGTCCTACTGGAAAATGAAGTCAGCAACCCCATAGAGCTTGTCTGGGGAAGGAAGCATGAAGTGCTTCAAAATCTCCTGGTAGACGACTGCATTGACCCTGGACTTAATGAAGCACGGTGGATCAACACCAGCAGATAACATGGCTCCCCAAATCAACACAGACTGTGGAAACTTCACACTGGACTTCAAGCATCTTGCAGTGTGTGCCTCTCCACTCTTCCTCCTTACTCTGGCTCCTTGGTTTCCAAATTAGATGCAAGATTTGCTCTCATCAGAAAAGAGGACTTTTGACCACTGAGCAACAGACCAGGTCTGTTTTTCTTTAGCTCAGGTAAGATGCTTCTGACGTTGTTTGTTGTTCAGGAGTGGCTTGACAAGAGGAATACAACATTTGAAGCCCATGTCCAGGATCCATCTGTGTGTGGTGGCTCTTGTGAAAGTCCCCAACACTTTTGAATGGCCTTTTCCTGACAATCCTCTCCAGGCTGCGGTCATCCCTTCTGCTTGTGCACCTTTTTCTTTCACACTTTTCCCTTCCACATAACTTTCTGTTAATGTGATTTGAAACATCCAACTTCTTTTGCAATTACCTTTTGAGGCTTTCCCTCCTTATGGAGGGTGTCAATGATGGTTTTCTGCACAACTGTCAGGTCAGCAGTCTTTCCCATGATTGTGATTCCTACTGAACCAGACTGAGAGACCATTTAAAGGCTCAGGAACCCTTTGCAGGTGTTATGACTTAATTAGCTGATTAGAGTCGGACACTTTGAGCCTAGAATATTGCACCTTTTCACAATATTCTAATTTTCTGAGATTGTGGATTTGGGGTTTTCGTGAGCTGCAAGCCATAATCATCACAATTATGACAAATCACGGCTTGAACCTCACGGGTGATTAGTTTGTGCTTTACAAGTATCCAATAGAATAGAATGTAATGAGTCTAGCTCATATATTAGTTCACCTTTTAAGTTGCATTAGTGAAATAAATGAACTTTTGCACGATATTCTAATTTTTCGAGTTTCACCTGTATATGCTGTATATATTTTTATGACCGTTTCTTGTAGGTCATTCTATTCTTCTTATGTTGCTACAATACCACATGTATAATGATCACTATAGACCCATATGGCAAGGCTCTTCTATAGTAATAATTATCACTATATCTCCCTTATATATCAGAGCTGCATAGTGCTATTGTGGGGTATGTGTTGTTATGTATTTATCTACAGTATAGTTTTCAGTGTTCATATTATGTGCTCCTACACCAGCCAAATCTAGCGTACTTCTCTAGTACCATGCTTAATTGCCTGCCAATCCTGGCACATTTACTTAGGTGTACCATTCTTTGCTCTAAATATGGTCTACCTCCCAAGCAAGATGATAATCTTTCACTAAAGATCTGTTGGAAGCCTTTTGCATAGTCAATTGAGAGTCTAATGAAGCAGAAAAATCTGAGCTGTGTTATGATTACACTGTATGCAATATTATTTTACTTTAAAGGGACAGTCAAGTCCAAAAAAAACTTTAATTTTTCAAATAGGGCAGGTAATTTTAAACAACTTTCCAATTTACTTTTATCAACAATTTTGCTTTGTTCTCTTGGTATTCTAGTTGAACGCAAACCTAGGAAGGCTCATATGATAATTTTTAAGCCCTTGAAGCCCGCCTCTTTTTATTAGCTTTTCACAACAGGGGAGAGCTAGTTCATGTAGGCCATATAGATAACATTGTAATCACGCCCGTGGCTAGTGGCAGACACTAATTAGCACTAATTGGCTAAAATGCAAGTCAATAGATAATAACTAAAAGTCATGTGATTAGGGGTCAGAAGATGCTTTGATACAAGTTAGTCACAGAAGTAAAAAGTGTATTAATATAACAGTGCTGGTTATGCAAAACTGGGGAATAGGTAACAAAGGGATTATCTATCCTTTTTAAACAACAATTCTGGTGTTGACTGTCCCTTTAATCAAATTTAGGCTAAAAGTTAGTCAACATATATGCTATGTATAACCAAAGCCCCCTGGATTGTAAGTTACAGTACTCTACCTCAGGTAGTTTGGTAGTTAACATGCAAACATAGCTCACTAGTATTTACCCGGGTATGCTCTGTACTATATCTTATTTGTCTAGGGCAGTATTACTATTTGATTGTAAACACCGTTCATTTGCACCTTTTATCTGTGCTTTGTACATTTTTATATATACTCTGAGTAGCTCTACTATACGCATGTAAGTAATGCTTGTTAGTTCATTATTATGTTGCTCCTATATTTAAGATGAGTTTCTACCTATATATCCTTACTGAGGGTCCAAGGGTGGCCCTGTATTTTCACACACCCTCTGACAACTGTAATTTGCAATAGCATTGAAAGTGCAAGACTGACTTGTATCTGAGTAAGGAGGCAAAAGTTTAATCAAACAAAAAATAGAGGTTTCAAATTCTAAAGGTCACAAATGATAGTGTGATCATATTTGCCGTTTTCTTTCTTTGTCTTTACGCAGCTCAAATGTCTTGTTGTATCTTGATCTTGACCTTGACTGTCTGTTATGTTGTTGCTTGAACCTCAATAAAAAATATTTAAGAAAAAAAAAAAAATTGCACTGCACTGGGCTTCACTTAACAAATGCTGGATGGACAAGATTTGCTTCTAGGATCCTTGCCGACCCAGCATAGTGGCAAAAGGGCAGCATGCGCTGCCTGCAGTTATCATTACACAACTAAATGCTCATGCATCGCTTGCCCCTGCTCTCGCGCAAACAATCGTGCAAGAGCAGAACTTCTCAGTCATTCAGATAGGATCTGATCAGGATGATTTAACTCCGTCGCCGTTAAAGGGACATTGAACCCACATTTTTTATTTTGTGATTCAGATAGAGAATGCAATTTTAAGCAACTTTCTAATATACTCCTATTGTCAAATTTCCTTTATTCTCTTGCTATCTTTATTTGAAAAGCAAGAATGTAAGTTTAGATGTCAGCCCATTTTTGGTGAACAACCTGGGTTGTTCTTGCTGATTGGTGGATAAATTCACAGACACCAATAAACAAGTGCTGTCCAGGGTCTGAACCAACAATTGTCTGGCTCCTTAGCTTAGATTACTTTTTTCAAATAAAGATAGCAAGAGAACGAAGAAAAATTGATTATAGGAGTAAATTAAAAAGTTGATTAAAACTGCATGCTCTATCTGAATCACGAATGAAAAAATGTGGGTTCAGTGTCCCTTTAAGATCGCAACCCGCTTGGACTCCGAAGTTGCATCTGTTGATTGATAAATGGAGCCTTTTGTGTTTTGTTAAAGGGATATAAAACCCAAAGTTTTTCTTTCATGCTTCAGATAGAGCATGCCATTTTAAACAACTTTCCAATTTACTTCTGTTATCAATTTTGCTTCACTCCCTTGTTATCCTCTATTGAAGGAGCAACAATACACTACTGGGAGCTAGTCTAAACAAATCAGTAAGCCAATGAAAAGAGGCATATATATGCAGCCACCAATCGCACGCTAGCTCGCTGCTCCAAAGCCTACCTAGGTATGCTTTTCAACAAAGAATACCAAGAGTACGAAGCAAATTAGATAAAAGAAGTAAAGGACCAGTCAACACAGTAGATTTGCATGATCAACAGATGCAAGATAACAAGACAATGCAATAGCACTTAGTCTGAACTTCAAATGAGTAGTAGATTTTTTTCTGACAATTTTAAAAGTTATGTCTTTTTCCACTCCCCCTATACCATGTGACAGCCATCAGCCAATCACAAATGCATACACGTACCATGTGACAGCCATCAGCCATTTACAAATGCATACACACTTATTCTTGCACATGCCCAGTAGGAGCTGGTGACTCAAAAAGTTTAAACATTAAAAGACTGTGCACATTTAGTTAATGGAAGTAAATTGGAAAGTTGTTTAAAATGGCATGCTCTACCTGAATAATGAAAGTTTAATTTTGATTGAGTGTCCCTTAAATTGGAAAGTTGTTTAAAATTGTATATTCGCTCTATCTGAATCATTAAAGAAAAAGATTGAGGCCTAGATTTAGAGTTCGGTGTTAGCCGTAAAAACCAGCGTTAGAGGCTCCTAACGCTGGTTTCTTACGCACTCCGGTATTTAGAGTTTATTTACCGCCACTCAAAATACACCTAACGCTCACCTTTCTACCGCCACCTCAGACCCAGTAGTAAACATATACCGCCAAAAAAAACATCCACGAATCACAAAACAAATATTACACAAAGTACACTTACACTCATACAAACACAACACTATCTTTATTTTTCTTATTTTTTTTTTTTTCGTTAAAATACAAAGGATTAAAGTTGCGAGATCTCGGGTGTTTGAAAAAAATCCACACAAATCCATTTTCCCATTGACTTACATGGACATACGGGAAAAGACCCTCATATACCTACATCTAACGAATAACATTATCACAAACATACACTCATCGATGCATACAAACAATATACACCACATGACATACACAAAATATTTATTTATTACAAAAAGAACACGATTTATTTACTTTTTCACACAAGATCATGACGTCACTCACTTTACGAGGAAAACCAGTCTTAGAAAAAAAAAAATAGAAATCTTTGGAGCCTCCATTGACTTCTATTGGGAAGACGTGCTCGTGCACGCGAAACCCTCATTTCCCTAACGCACGCAAATAGCGTAGACTGAAAAACTCCAAATACCAGCGCTAGAAAATACATGATTTCATGCGTTAGACCCAGCTATGATAAATAGATCAAGAAATGACTATTTCCCTATGGTGGACTTATGGTTTTTAATATTAAATATTCACCACACCATAAATATTTTTAACACTTTTAGATTACATCAACTACAAATCCCCATCACTAGTAACACATTATTATTTCAATAAAATTACATTTACAATTAAAATAAAATTCAATACACATTTCTGGATTCACAAACACTACACAATGGGAAACATCTCTCATTTACCTTTATTATTGCATTTCAGTTATTCAACTCATATGCTTGCAGCAACTGCATATCTACATAGGCTTAACACATAATCACTCATGGATGCACATACATTACTTTTAGCATTCACTCATACATGTGCATTCAAATGATGGGGTAAAAACACATTACATTCTCTCTAGGAATCACAAAACACAACATATGGATTTTACTGTACTTTTAACATCATGATTCCATCACCAGAAACCATTAGGAATTACGTACAACATGAACATCATTACACCAGATTACAGATGTCACTTTATGGGAAGGAACAACAATGCCAGACCGCTATATAGAAGTCAGCATATGTGGGACACAATCACAATATATACGTACATGTACATAACACGCATCACCCATCACGCAACCACAAAGCACACATTTAGATTTTATTCAGCACACAATAACAATGTAGCACAATACAACAACACAATGAGGATTTCAGAACTACATAGGCAGGTTAATAATATCATGACGTCATTACAAGATTCAACCATACACATCACAGATTCACCACTGTACCGCCCCTTTAGGAACTTTAACACTCAATACTACAATACAACATATACGTAAACCACACTTTTGAACAGCATTATTATGGAGATTTCAATGGGACAATTAAGAAATATTGTCAGATCGCAAATCAATTATATATACAATACTACAGATGACAGCCGGAAGTTATTCAGTATTCGTGCAATTTTTATGGGACGCATACAATATTGTCAGATATAAAATCACTTATATATACAATACTACAGATGACAGCCGGAAGTTATTCAGTATTAGTGCCATTTGAATGGGACGCATACAATATTGACAGCTCGGCAATCACTTATATATACAATACTACAGATGACAGCCGGAAGTTCTTCAGTATTAGTGCGATTTGAATTGGACGCATACAATATTGACATCTCGGCAATCACTTATATATACAATACTACAGATGGCAGACGGGAAGTTCGGAATTATTATTGCGATTTTAAAGGGACGCATACAATATTGACTGCTCGGCAATCACTTATATATACAATACTACAGATGGCAGACGGGAAGTTCGGAATTATTATTGCGATTTGAAAGGGACGCATACAATATTGACAGCTCGGCAATCACTTATATATACAATACTACAGATGACAGCCGGAAGTTATTCAGTATTAGTGCCATTTTAATGGGACGCATACAATATTGACAGCTCGGCAATCACTTATATATACAATACTACAGATGGCAGATGTTACTTTATCGTTTACAAACAATATTGCATCAACATTGATCGATCACATTCGATGCACATTATACACAACTATGCACTTTCATTCATGTTAGCCTGGACGTGTGCTTGTTACTATAAGATCGCGTTTAAGAAATATTGATTACGCATATGATCAAACATAACAAACATGCACTGTATGTGTGATATTTGACACTTTCACATTGAGAATCATTGTTTGAAACTAACATTTCAGCAAACAACAAATAAACGCCCACTGTGAAAGCATTCGCGCCGCTCACATATAAATCCCCCAAACAACATGGCCAATGCATCACTTGTGATCCACATCAGATCAAGTGCTTACCTTGTTACGCTGTTTTGAAAGATGGATGACGATGACATGGTAGACGCTGCTGGTGGTGCTATTGGCGAACTAGCTGTTGGTCGAATCAGGCAGCCTCGGCGGCTCAGACCGAGACGAAGGGGTCGTCTGGTTCGAGGTCCTCGTGTCTACAGGGTGAGACCCACCTTGGAAAACATGAGCGACTTTGAGGTTTTTGATAAGTATCGGCTCGATCGCGAACAGCTCATTGGCCTTTACGAGCTTCTTAAACCTCATTTGGAGCCACGTATACAAATAAGGACTGCTGTTCCCCCCATGAGTAAGATGCTAAGCTGTCTATACGTCCTGGCCTCCGGGAGTTTTCAATCCGGAGAACTGTACATGCATGGCCTGGCTCAAGGTACATTCTCTGGGGTGTTTGATAACTTTCTGAACGCCATGGTACGTATCAGTAAGCAATACATAGGATTCCCACAGAATGATGGTGATTGGAGGCGCCTGAAGCGGGAATTCTTTGATATTGCTCAATTGCCCAATGTCTTGGGAGCCATTGATTGTACCCACATTGCGCTGCGTGCTCCAATTGATGACTTGCCCTTCAGAAATCGCAAACATTTTCATAGCCTCAACGTGCAGTATGTTTGTGACGCACGGATGAGGATTATGCATGTGTATGCGAATTTTGGAGGGGCTTGTCATGATGCCCGCATCCTCTCTCTGTCGTCCCTGTGGAGACAGTTTGAGGAAAGACAAATGCCCCCTGGTTATCTCGTTGGTGAGTATTTGTGCTCAACATGGTTAATTATTTTGCCAATTGCCCCTGTATTTTTTAACTGTTAGCGTCATGTTCAGCTATAGGATTAAATTTAACCATTTGTTATTTACCGACGCTAATGTCTAGTTTTATTGAAAAGCAGATATGTAGCATGTCTTACCTTAAGTGTTCAGATAGAGAATGCAATGTAACCATGTAGTTAGCATTTTACACAAGGTTTGGTTTAGGAGAAATACGCATATGTAGCATGTCTTAGATGAAATGGCAAGATATTATCTCATGCAATTTAACCCTGTCATTGTCTTTTTCCGCTAATGTCTAGTTTTATTGAAATGCAGATATGTAGCATGTCTTACCTTAAGTGTTCAGATAGAGAATGCAATGTAACCATGTAGTTAGCATTTTACACAAGGTTTGGTTTAGGAGAAATACGTATATGTAGCATGTCTTAGATGAAAAGGCAAGATATTATCTCATGCAATTTAACCCTGTCATTGTCTTTTTCTGCTAATGTCTAGTTTTATTGAAATGCAGATATGTAGCATGTCTTACCTTAAGTGTTCAGATAGAGAATGCAATGTAACCATGTAGTTAGCATTTTACACAAGGTTTGGTTTAGGAGAAATACGCATATGTAGCATGTCTTAGATGAAATGGCAAGATATTATCTCATGCAATTTAACCCTGTCATTGTCTTTTTCCGCTAATGTCTAGTTTTATTGAAATGCAGATATGTAGCATGTCTTACCTTAAGTGTTCAGATAGAGAATGCAATGTAACCATGTAGTTAGCATTTTACACAAGGTTTGGTTTAGGAGAAATACGCATATGTAGCATGTCTTAGATGAAAAGGCAAGATATTATCTCATGCAATTTAACCCTGTCATTGTCTTTTTCCGCTAATGTCTAGTTTTATTGAAATGCAGATATGTAGCATGTCTTACCTTAAGTGTTCAGATAGAGAATGCAATGTAACCATGTAGTTAGCATTTTACACAAGGTTTGGTTTAGGAGAAATACGCATATGTAGCATGTCTTAGATGAAAAGGCAAGATATTATCTCATGCAATTTAACCCTGTCATTGTCTTTTTCCGCTAATGTCTAGTTTTATTGAAATGCAGATATGTAGCATGTCTTACCTTAAGTGTTCAGATAGAGAATGCAATGTAACCATGTAGTTAGCATTTTACACAAGGTTTGGTTTTGGAGAAATACGCATATGTAGCATGTCTTAGATGAAATGGAAAGATATTATCTCATGCAATTTAACCCTGTCATTGTCTTTTTCTGCTAATGTCTAGTTTTATTGAAATGCAGATATGTAGCATGTCTTACCTTAAGTGTTCAGATAGAGAATGCAATGTAACCATGTAGTTAGCATTTTACACAAGGTTTGGTTTAGGAGAAATACGCATATGTAGCATGTCTTAGATGAAATGGCAAGATACAGAATTATATATAAATTTATTTATTTTTTTTTATGTTTCTGACAACTTTTAATATGGATTATGGTTTTAAAAAAATATATTTATACAACAATATACTAGTTTAAGTATTCTGTTTGAATTATGTTCTGTTCTAAATTTATAGGTGATTCTGGGTACATGAGCCGGCCTTGGCTCATTACCCCCTTGCGTAGCCCAACTGATGTGTCTGAGGAGCGCTACAATAGGGCTCATAAGAGAACCAGGGCGGTGGTTGAAAGGATGTTCGGGCTCCTGAAGATGAGATTCAGGTGCCTGGACCGTTCTGGAGGAGCACTCCAGTACAACCCAAAGAAGGTGGCTAAGATCGTTGTAGCCTGTAGCGTCCTGCATAATATTGCACAGCGGGCTGGGATGCTGCAGGCCGTCCCGGTGGACAGAGACCTCCTCAGAGATGAGGAGGATGATCCTGTTCTAGAGGGGGAATTCCAGGACGAGGGACTTGATGTCAGAGCAGACGTCATCAACCGCCACTTTAGACGGTAAATAATAGAAGTTACACTGGAGTATTTTCAATAGATGTGAACTCTAGGGAAATGACAAGTAGAGAATTGTGCAAACATGTTAGTATTGATCAAATGTTAGAATAATCTTTATTTCTCATAATATAGGTGATGCTCTGGGCATTGGGTCCTATAGCGAGTCTTTGCCACCTGGTTTTTAAAGAGGACATCAGATGGTAAGTAGAAATGTATGGACTGTTGCTGGCATGATTTGTACACAAATACATCATATGGCATACATTTTAAAAAATATAACTTTGTTTACACATTACTTAAAATGTACATAATCAGAAAGGGATACTCTAGAATGACTATGGTTCAATGTCACACAGAGGTTTGTTCTGCTCAATATGACTCATCTTCACACTTGATAGAAAATAACACAGGTTCATACACAGGCTTAGTAAGCTAGTGATAGATATTTATTATGAAATGGGGGGTGGGAGAGGGGTACAGAACTGATTCACACACTTGTATGAAATCTTTATATATAATTTCTTACATTAGGGAGATGACTTAATCTAAAGACTGAAAGGGAACAATTTGAAGCCTGACAGTGAAGATTTCCAAGACTGACAGTGGGGAAAAAGCCAAGATTGAAATTGAATTATACCAATGGGATCATGTCTGGCATTATATTTCAATTCTGCTGACCTTGAAAACCATACAAATACATGTTCACATGGTAAGTGCAAACTATTTGATAGAATAAGGCTGTGGAGACATCCTATTGGAGACACTTAGATGATTTTCTATTTTGTAGATGGTATTTCCCAGTCCTCTATTTAATGAACTGATGAATAATACACCTATTGAAGATCAACTGTTTACCCCTGAATTGACTTTCAAAGACCATGCATTGTCCAGGTTGGTGTACCAATGCATGCTAGTGAAGACTGTAGAATATTAGTAGCTTACATACATTAGTCATATTTAGTTCTTAATTAGATATTTAGGGATCACAATCAGACACTTAGATGATTGTACTTTTTTAGATGGTATTTCCCAGTCCTCTATTTAATGAACTGATGAATAAGACACCTATTGAAGATCAACTGTTTACCCCTGAATTGACTTTCAAAGACCATGCATTGTCCAGGTTGGTGTACCAATGCATGCTAGTGAAGACTGTAGAATATTAGTAGCTTACATACATTAGTCATATTTAGTTCTTAATTAGATATTTAGGGATCACAATCAGACACTTAGATGATTGTACTTTTTTAGATGGTATTTCCCAGTCCTCTATTTAATGAACTGATGAATAAGACACCTATTGAAGATCAACTGTTTACCCCTGAATTGACTTTCAAAGACCATGCATTGTCCAGGTTGGTGTACCAATGCATGCTAGTGAAGACTGTAGAATATTAGTAGCTTACATACATTAGTCATATTTAGTTCTTAATGAGATATTTAGGGATCACAATCAGAAAAAGGAATACATATTATAGTTGATATAGAGGTATTTGAATGGACATGAAATATTACATTTATGTTCAGCATACATATATTGTTTACATGTGATATACATTATTATGTATAATTTTAATTTTTGATATTTAAATATAATTTTTAATCAACAATATAATGGTGTATGTATTTCATTAATTTAAAATCAATGTAATGATTATCTTTAAAAAATGTTGATCAAAGTTAGAGCATAGACACCATATGATTTTAAATGTATTTTATGAATATTTTACAACGTGTGTATTAACTTTGTTCCATTTTTATTATTTGTCATTTCAGATTGGCATCTGATGACTTCCTGGAATATTTAATTATTTTCTATTAAATATATGTTTATTTTTAACAGATTCTAATATATATCAATATAATCTGTAAATAAATAAAACTTGGACTCCCATGACTGGTAGTTGGCTATTTGACAAGCACATGCATAAGAGAAAATAATGCATTAATAGTAGAAAATAAAAATCTTCCGAGAATATTAAAATATATCTTTTAACATTAATTGGGGAGTCAGATTCTTCAATGCTTTTATATTGAAAAAGTATATATTAAAAATATTTAGGATATGTAGTAATATTATGATTGTTTTAACATTTAATAAGGTGAAGTGGTTCAATTACATGAAAGTGACAGTGTTGTTGAATGTAAAAAGAATTGTATAAGATCATGTATCTTCCTTAGGTATCTCAAAACATTATTAGAAAATATTTTACAATTATTACATTTATAAATGGTAGGTCATTTAACTTGATATTTTTAAAAAATTAGTTATTGGATGCCAGGTTAATCTATGTAATTTTCTAGTGGAGTCATTTAACTATACTTAGTAATATTATGTATTTATTACAATCTTACCTCTTGGGTTAGACATCAAATATCTATATAGAATGTAATTTCCCCTTTAGTTTATTTTGTCAATGTTAAATCAAAATACAATATGTTTGGGTCCTTAAAGGGGTCATTCAAAATGTATATTTTGTATAGATTGTTACAAATATCATACAAGAATTTAAACATATTTAGAATGTACTATAGAATTACATTCAGTCTTTAAATATACTTGTTAAAATAAAAATAAATGCACATATCTTAGTCAATGATATAAGGCATCTATATGCAAACAACAATCAGCATCAAAATAGCCTATGTAGAGATGTATTTAATCCACGAATATATATAATTACAATATAATGATTGAATAACAAAACATATTAAGTTGGTCAAATATAAGATTATTATACAAAATGCATACATAACATATAGCTTAATGTCCCTCTACGCTGAAGGCTAAAAAAGACCTCATTTAATAAATATATTTCAGTCAGTGTGTAAAACAATCTAGAAGTTAATCTAAATTTGCTTTACTCATATGTTAGACTCATTTAGCAAAAGGAAGGTGCCTAGGTTTATGATATATTAAGCATTATTGTGAAATGTTTATTTAAAGGGACATGAACTCAAAATATACTTAAAGGTAGCCAGTTAAAAAAACAATGATTTATACATTCTGAATGAGTATTCTATTTTAATCAACTTTAAAACTTGTCTCATATTATGAATGCTCATTGTGATGTTGCTATCATTACTTTAGAAATAAGGCAGTAAATAGCTAATTTATTTGCTTCAGTACTCTGGACAGAACTTGATTGTTTGGAATAATTGATGCAACAATCGTCAAGGACAACCCAGGTTTTTATTAAACAATTGTCCGTAATATAAAATATCATTATTGATTTGCAAAGAAACATAACAAGATAACTTAACATTTGATAATCGTATTAAATAATAAAGTTGATTAACATTTCATGCTCAATCACCAATGGTAAATTTGTTTGGACAGTGTCCCTTTAAGAGATTTAAAGAGTGTATTTACTTCTCTTCCTATCTTGACATACTTTGCTTGAAAAGCATATCGAGATAGGCTCAGTAGATGAAGATTGGTGGATGCACAGAGATGCCTTATGTGATTGTCTCAACCATGTGCATTTAAATTTCTTCTGTTGAGGATATATAAATACTAAGAGAAAATGATTTACAGTTTAAAGTCTAAACAATCTTCTATCTCTACAGATCATTTGATACAATTGTTTGTTTGTAATGTCTCTTTAAAACTAAAGACGCCATTGCACAATAACATATATGAGCACTTCAGAGAAATACAAGCTCGAGGTTTATTTGCGAATAACAAAGCTGTAGTTTAACATTTATAAACAGATTATCCAAGTTACTGACATTCTAACCGGAATTTTAACATTAATAAATATTGCGTGGGAAACGCATCTTCAAACACCAGATTAGCATATTTAAACATTAGTGTAATGTCACGCAATAGCACACAATCAATGTGCATTATAAATACATTTAATAGAGCAATGTCAATACTTCACAATAAATTTATTTAAAGAACAATAAAGACATACAATATTAAATGTGTATTTGTATTAAAGAAACAGACCGTTATTAAACCGAGAAATGTCTACAACATTAATAATGTGACAGTATTAGATTTTAAAGAGTATTTAATCATTAATATTTCACGGATCCCGGATATTAAATCTGCGTCACACATATCCGCATGACAGGCCCATGAGTTACAAATAAGTCTACATGAAAAATGAAGTTACAGCACCACCAAGCGGTATGTGTAAGGAAGTTACTAAGATATGAAACATTAAGGAACGGCCAATCAGAGTTCATCACACAAACACAACTTGAGTCAGGATGGTCTCACAGACATTATAACAATATTTCAAACTTTTATCCAATCAGATGTACAGATAAATTGTCCCATGGTGCATCTCATGTTTACTTCACCATATAAAAGTCCATTACACGTTGCCATCTTTGTCAGTTCTCTAATGCCTGCAGGCAGTTTATATTATTATAATATATTTATTGGACAACCCAGCAGGCATGTCAGTTCCCAGGTTCACCAAGGAGGAGAGCGCTGCACTGGTCCACGCCGTCAAGGACTTTTATCCCCAGCTGTTTGGGAACAAGAGGAGCTCGACAGATGCGCCTGTTAAGAAGGCCCTCTGGGAGTCTATCACCAATGCGGTTAGATTGGTGTGTGACGTCCAGAGGACCCAGGATCAGATCATGAGGAGATTCGGAGATATGAGGTTGCTTTTATCGAAAAAAGTCAACCTCATAAGGGACTGGGTACAAGCCCGTAAAAGAGGGGGCCAAAGAAAGGCCCCGCGGAAACTGTACCTACTCCCTTATGAGGTGACTTTATGCGAGCTCCTCAATCTCCGGGTCCCCAAAAGATTTAGATCCTCGCCATCCTCGGCCTCCTCTTCTTCCCTCCCAGCTGCGGGATCTGAAAGTCCTGACGCGGGGGCCAGGGCAGCTGCTTCTCCGTCCGGTGGCCTGGGAGGAGCCGATAGAGAATCTGAACCAGGTAATTATCCAACTTCATATAATATTTATAATTTTAAAAATCAAAAATGTGTATTTAGTCACATACTAAACCTATACAGATCTCACAACATACACTACATATGATGTTTAGATATCTGATTTTAGATTATTGACACATGAAATAGGAATGATGTTTCTTGCGCTCTACAGAGTATGCGTCACAGAGCGGAAATGTAATTTCGCATCCACGTTAACATGGGTTTGCGGAAAGTGGCATTGCTTTATACATGTTGTTCAAATGACGGATGCGTAATTCCGCTTGGAATCATTGCGCAATGATCGCGAAAATGGCATTTCTCATCCACGTTAACATGGGTTTGCGGAAAGTGGCATTGCTTTATACATGTTGTTCAAATGACGGATGCGTAATTCCGCTTGGAATCATTGCGCAATGATCGCGAAAATGGCATTTCTCATCCACGTTAACATGGGTTTGCGGAAAGTGGCATTGCTTTATACATGTTGTTAAAAATTAAATGGAAATTCTTAGATTAGTGAAGAATACAGTATTCTTATTTTAAATATTATATCTAATAAAAAACGAATAATACTAATAAATTATAACATATGGCCATCAATTGATGATTATGTAATAACAAGCAGATATTCTTAAAGATACAGTAAACAACACAACTGATTGAAAATAAGAGTCCAGGATATATTTATCATTAATTTAATTGCGGAAACTATTAACTCATGGGACTACCAAAGGATTAATATTTTTCTATTGATTTGTTATTAATGTAAATATTTTAAACATGGCATGATTAGTATTAATGATATGCAATCCTCATTTAATATATTACAGATATGGATGTGGCTGCTGGATCCTCAAGCCAGGGCTTGTCACAGTATGGTATGTCTCATTTTAATTGACATTTGTCTTAGAAACATGGAATGAACATTACATACTAAATACACATTGTTCAATATTTATATGTAATGTCTATTTAATAGATGAAAATTATATAATTATTCGGATATCCTTAAATAACATATTTGATTTTAATTGCATGCTCAATACCATTCATTACATCAACATATGGAGTAGATAATTCATTAACAAACAACAACATTGTGGAATCTATTTAATTTTAGATTAAAGGGATACTGAGCTACAATTATTAATATTGTCTTTCACATACAGTATGCAATATTAATAAACATAAAATATAATACTATCATCATATGTGACATATTCTATTGCTAAATGTAGTTTAAAATAAAGAAAGTACGTTTATGTGCATCTAAATATTTGTTGACCAACCTGGGTTTATATTGATGATTGGTGGATACCTTCAACAAACAATATTTATTGAATCCAATATTCCTTATCTGCCTTTAAGATTAATATCGAGCAACATTCTAATTATAATAGGAGTCAATGTTAAATCATTTTTTACAGTTTGAACATAGAAATCAATTATTTAAATTAATCATGTCAGTGTCCCTTTAAGACAAAATAGATTCATTCATCTTTACATTATTTTTATTAAAAACTATTGATATATAAATCTAATTATCTGTTGGAGTTACTTTATAGATATCTGCATACTCTAACAGCACCATGATTACATATTTGTAATAATCAAGTTTGTTATGTATTGTGATAAATATGTGTTGTGTCCTAAACAAGATTACTGTACATTGAAAAAATGGGTCGATGTGACACATGTTTGTTTAGATTTGTCAACAGATGCTCCTCAATATGTGGTTTGTGTGTATTCTTGTAACTTCTTAAGGACATATGACGGAATTATTCCGTCATAAAACAATTGAGCTAAGTGAAAGCTGTGTCCTTAAAGGGTTAAGAACATTGATCATTGGGTATATTTAGATATGCAATAGCAGCATCTGAGATGAATTTGATGTCTAATGTAGTCTGACATTAAACATATGTTCAATACAGATATGTTTACAGAATCCCCTTGATTCAATCAAGCATTTTCTGGTGTAATGACTGCTCTATTCTTCACATTTTAAAGTTGATTAATGTTAAAATTCTAGACAGATGTGATTTAGTGATATCCAAAATGTGTTTAATAATATATATCTATATCATTCATAGAGAGAGTTGGTGTGGGAAGCCCACAGGAATCCAGCAGTGACATAGAGCCGCCTTTGCGGTCTCCTGGTAAGTCCATTGACTCATTTATATGTAATTGAAGGTGTATTGCTAATCAATATTATGATCATGATTCCGATGAAGCATAACATTATAAAAAATCATAGAATTTATCTTCTGATTATATATTTATTTTTTATATTGAGCGATTAATAATTTCTACTTTATTAGTCTACACATTTGTTATTCATAAGATGTCTAACATATGTTTTTTTCAATTTGTTTTTTTGACAACAGTCATCAAGTGATACACACATGAGAAATCTTAAATGTTCTATGTACTATGCTTTTATGAATTTAACATTAAGACAAACAATACATTAATATTCTGATTTATTGACAATAACAAATCTATTGTCATTTGTATGCTCCATCAAAATGATGTAAATCATAACTTTGTGTGTGTATATCTTTAATGCAACATTGATGTGCGTATTTGAGCAACAGTAACATATGTTATAATATCTGATCTTAAGGTGTACACAACATGTTATGTTTTACAGAGATTGATGTCACATGTGGGATGGAGGAGGAAGAGGCTGCCTTGGAGTCTGATGGTATGTGAAATATATCTATCATGTTTCCAACATGTTTCTTTTTTTTAAATCATTTTATTGAAGACATTCAAAGTCTACAGCTTTTTCCCTTTAAAAAGGAATATTATTTGTCTGTTCAAATACACTACTGCCCCCTTTCTATATCAGGCAGCATGAAAATCTGCTTGTATATATTTTTTTAAGAATATATAATTCATGCCATCATTATGTCACATGCATATTCCATGCCAAAACACAATAATAAGTTTCAAATTGTACAGACAGTCATTGAGATTCATCTGAGTGCCTATATAGATACCATATCCTCATTTCAGAATAGTTTACAGATTCAAACACACTTCGAAGTATATTGAAAACATAATCAATTTGAAATGCATTGATTTGATGTCAGGATGTATGAGATGTTAATATATTTCTTTTACATTTTCAGATGGATCCACCACTTCTGGTCATCTGGATTCCGCCCCTGCCCAGTCACAGACCCCTCCCCGTGCACACACCCCTGACCATGGCCACACCTCTGCACACACCCAGAGCCCTTCCCATCACCAAACTCATGACCATGCCCCGACCACTGCCAGCCCTTCCCATATTTCATATCCTGTCCCTCCCAAAAAACGCCCATACACCCCCCTTCGCCGCTCTCCCCGTATTCTGGCCCGTACAGCTGCCCAGACCCAAACTCCCCACTCCCCAGCTGTACGGCCTACCCTGGAGCGGCAGCTCACCACTCCCCAAGCCATTCCCATCCCTCCCCAAGCCAATCCCATCCCTCCCCCCTGTTTCAACCTTCATTGTCCTGGGTGTCAGATTGTCCTTCCCAGGCACAGCTGTAAGTATCATTCTAAATACACTTTATAAGATACTTAAAGGTACAGTGAAGTTAAATTGGTTAAATTGTGATTCAAATCCAGCATGCAATGTTAAGCCAATGTATAATAGAATACTCTTATGAATTATTCGTCATTCTCTTGATATATTTATGGAAAACAACTTATTCCTATAATTAGTTTAAACAATAAAATAAATGTGGCCATCATTTCTTTATTGTTGGATGAATGTATCCATCAACCAGCATGCACAAACAAAGTTCATCAACAAATATTGGCTTCCATAAAAACCAACATTCTTGCATTCAAAATATAGCTTGACAATTAAAACATATAATGAATATGTGTAATTTCTAAAGATTTGTCATGTCATGCTCTATCTGAATCAGTCCATTAAATATTTAGGTTCAGTGTCCCTTTAATTGGATATCACTACATATACCAAACACCACTACTTGGATCCAAAATTTTATGTCCAAATGTGGATACATTATCTCTTGTCTAACCCAGTGGGAATGTAATTTCTTCTGGTTGCTATGTTTACACAGCTTGTCCTCAATGCCAAAATGTTTAAGGATAGGTGTGCCTACCACAGTCTAAATTGAATTTTTAAATTGCTGATGTAAGTACAATGTAAATCCTTTAACAAGATTTGATACACTCAAGCTGTATAAGTGGATCATCTAAAACCAATTAAAGGGGACAACATGTTTGAGTAACATGAGCCTTTAATGATTTCTGTCTGTCTGAATAACCTAATTCATGTGTAAAGAATATATGAAAAATAATTTATGTAAATAATTATTTGTCTTTATGATGACAATGTATGTATTAAAATCTTTTATTCTGTTGTGTAATTATCCTTAATATTTAATTTTATTTTATTTTAGGCTGTGACTCAGCATGGCTCATGCTAGAAGGGATAGCAAGAGTAGAGCAGGCCGTGTTGAGGAACGCAGCTGTCCTGAGAGGGATGAACGACACCATGCAGGCCCAGCTCCGGGTTCAGGACTTGACTCTGCGTGAAATTATGCAATTACGTTCAAGGCCTGAATCTGGAGCTGGACATGCATAGGACAATGAAGAGGATGACCAGTAAGTGGAGGATCTGGATATGCTCCATGGTGGC
Source organism: Bombina bombina (assembly GCF_027579735.1). NCBI lineage: Eukaryota > Metazoa > Chordata > Amphibia > Anura > Bombinatoridae > Bombina > Bombina bombina. The sequence continues at coordinate 208,813,574 of NC_069507.1, forward strand.
AGATAATAATCCTCCGTCCACATGTTGAATTTGTATTTATATTGTTGCCATTTGGCCTTTTTATCAGTTTATTGTTGTGCCTGTTGCACTCTTTTACCTTGTCATGTGTCTCCAATGAGGCTATGCTGGCCCTTGGCAACTCTCTTCATGGACTGTGATGCACTGTGTTACCTTGTCATGTGTTTCCAATGGGGCTATGCTGGCCCTTGGCAACTCTCTTCATGGACTGTGATGCACTGTGTTACCTTGCCATGTGTCTCCAATGGGGCTATGCTGGCCCTTGGCAACTCTCTTCATGGACTGTGATGCACTGTGTTACCTTGTCATGTGTCTCCAATGGGGCTATGCTGGCCCTTGGCAACTCTCTTCATGGACTGTGATGCACTGTGTTACCTTGCCATGTGTCTCCAATGGGGCTATGCTGGCCCTTGGCAACTCTCTTCATGGACTGTGATGCACTGTGTTACCTTGCCATGTGTCTCCAATGGGGCTATGCTGGCCCTTGGCAACTCTCTTCATGGACTGTGATGCACTGTGTTACCTTGCCATGTGTCTCCAATGGGGCTATGCTGGCCCTTGGCAACTCTCTTCATGGACTGTGATGCACTGTGTTACCTTGTCATGTGTCTCCAATGGTGCTCTGCTGGCCCTTGGCAACTCTCTTCATGGACTGTGATGCACTGTGTTACCTTGCCATGTGTCTCCAATGGGGCTATGCTGGCCCTTGGCAACTCTCTTCATGGACTGTGATGCACTGTGTTACCTTGTCATGTGTCTCCAATGGTGCTCTGCTGGCCCTTGGCAACTCTCTTCATGGACTGTGATGCACTGTGTTACCTTGCCATGTGTCTCCAATGGGGCTATGCTGGCCCTTGGCAACTCTCTTCATGGACTGTGATGCACTGTGTTACCTTGTCATGTGTCTCCAATGGGGCTATGCTGGCCCTTGGCAACTCTCTTCATGGACTGTGATGCACTGTGTTACCTTGCCATGTGTCTCCAATGGGGCTATGCTGGCCCTTGGCAACTCTCTTCATGGACTGTGATGCACTGTGTTACCTTGTCATATGGCTCATATATTCCTTATTTTTACAAGATTATTTATAAACGTTGTGTATGTTTTCTTACATACTAATAAAATACATTTTATTTCACAAATCTTTGTCCTCATTCTTCCTGTTATTTTTTGAAAGCTCTAGTTTATGTTGTTTATCCTTAAAGGGACCTAACAAATATATTTGTTATAATGAAATCATATATGTAAGACAATAGTAAATGACTTTAAGATTAACATCTCCAATGTAATCTTATTATTTGTGTTTATATTATTTTCTCTTAGCTCTATCATTGCCTGATTATGATTAGCAGAGTAATTTCTTTATATATGTATATATATTTTTGTATTTGTGTATATATGTATATTTAAATGTTCAGATCCATGTGTGTATTTATAAACTCTGCATGAATTGATGCACCTTTACCAAATGATCTGAGTATTGATACAATGATATAATCCCTGTAAAGTGTTCATTTTATTTAAATAGTATTGACTATGTGTATGCTCTTTTTAAAAACAAAATAATGTCCCTTTAAGTGATGTTGATCACTATTGTAAATGAATGTATTTCCATTTGTAAAGCGTTTTTGTCCTTTTTACAAGAACAAGGACATATAGTTTTATTAATAAACAATCTTATTGTAATGTTGACAGCACCTGTATTTCATTTTCAAATCTATATTATTGTCAAAGTGTAACCAAATCAATCTCTGTGTGTAATGCAAATAATGTAGATGATGAATATTAGTTAACTAATATGTTAACAAAATACATCTCCTCCCATATATGGCTATAGGTAGGCTGACAATAATTAAACTTGAATAAATGACACGTTTAATCAATACATGTATAACTATTGTTATTCAACAACAATCCAAACATATCTTAAAACATCAATGGCATATGTATTTCTCATGTGTATCTTTTAAATGTTAAAGATATACACCATAGCTATAGTTCAAGGGACAGTCAAGTCGAAAAGATGATTCATGATTTGGTGACATTCCTAGATAGCAATCTACACACATACTAGTTCCTAAAATATAAATACGTTTCTTAGTGATATGCCAAGATGTCACTGAGTCCTTGTATTGTCTGCGGTTTTTCAGCGATCTCGGATGCGCCATGTTGCTTAAGACGTCACCTGCCAGGCTGTCCAATGATTCCTTGTATTGACTGACGTTCTTACGTGATCAGGAATATGCCTTTTATTGGATTGCGTTTTGACGCGATCAAGGATGCGCCTTTTTTTTGGGGCGTTCTTACGTGATCAATAATGTGCCTTTCATTGGATGGCGTTCTTACGTGATCAAGGAAGCGCCATGTTAAGACGGCACATGTAAAGGTAAAAAAACGTCTGATTGGATTGCGTAGTCCCGCAATATTTGTGCACGTTAAAAACGTTTGTGACTGCATGCAATTTTAAAAAGCTTGCGAATATGTATTATTTGCATCATGTTACATTGTTGACCCGTAGCTGATAAAGACCAACACATTCTCTTTTGCTGGATGTCTGGTTGAATCAACGAACGAAAGCAAAATGTTTTCATGCATAGGATATTTATAGGCAAGTGCAAATCTCTACAGTCCATGTTTAATATGTTTGTCAACAATGTTCCTTTTTCTGAAAAATTACTGTTGTGTTTAATGTTGAACATATCTAATTAATAAATATGCGCTATTGTGTTTGAATAAAGTAATCAATATGCATTTATCATATGCTAAATATATGATGCCGACTTCTTCTAAATGTAATTTCGTTGTATATTTTATGAAAGGTTCATTAGACACTCACATTATAAATAAAAATATTTGATTTTGTCTCTAGTTAGATAGTCCATTGTTTAACCAATAGGTTTATTTTGTCTTGTGTTGTAAGAAAATGTAAGTAATTTTCTTACTCCTCGCAAAGCCTCTGAGTTTCATGTGAGTACCATCTCCAGCTTTGTCCAGTTTGTGTAAAGGGTCTTTTCATATGTTAATGATGGTGTATTGTGTTGTTTTACGGTTGTAATGGTGGTTCATCTATATTTTCAATATAGCTAACCCTATTTTATTTGCAAGTGTTTGAAGCTTTTTAATATTGATATCAGTATATGTTAATCTTGTTGTTTGTAGTAGTGTCTATTACATACAGTTATGTAAAAAATATAGGATACTGTCCCTTGAATGCAAATGTTGTTTTTTGTATCATGTATGAGATCCACATAGTTTAATCTTCAAATATATTTTTGTTAGCATATTTCCCCCCCCCCCCCCACTCCTAAAAGGACTTTAAACCATATTCATTGTTAAAAGAAAAATATTTACAATAAAATATTAACACAATAATGTCTCTTAAAGAAAATAGACTTTATTTAACACGTCAATATAAATGTGATTTTAAAAAAATTTTTTTGACAAAGTACATGTAGATATACCAACAAGCTTAAAATATGTGTTAGCATATGTAATGTTGTTAAAGGGACAGTTTAGAAAAATTTTATTTTTTTAAATTATTCGAAAAGTCAATTCTGTAATATCAAGGATATCAAATGTTTCTCAACAATTGAACATTTGTCTGGGTTTATTTAAATTTGCTATCTAAACCTATGAGGTTGGTGTGCTCATTTCTTCGATCTTGAAGAGTACTTGTAATCATTATACAATTTGAGCACTAGAGGGCATTTGGATAGCATTTGTATATGTAAAACCTTGTGCTCATACAGCATATTATTGACCATGTATTGATCATTGATATCTAAAATGTTGTTATGTCAGAACAACAAATAAGTGGTCATTTTTCATAGTCATAGATACAAGGGTAAGCACATAAGTCACACATGTATTTCTCCATGTTTTGTTGTTTCAAACTTTATAATGCGTAATACAGTGTTTTCTTTGTAATCAATAATTTTCTGACTGTCCCTTTAAGCTGTGTTATTGGCATTCAAACAGTAATATGCCATCATGGATAATTGTTATGGTAATTTAGTTAGCGATTCGGGAAACAGTTTGGACATCACATCACAGAAACCAATCAATATCATGAACAAGGATAGGTATGTGATGATGTGGTTTTCACACACTTATAACCCACACTCTGCAAAGAATCTTCCTCCATGGACCCGGTCCCATAGAAGTCGATTATATACAGAGTGTGGTCCACAAGTGTATGAAAACCACATCATCACATACCTATCCATTACACATTACATAAAAAAAAAATTTGAAGATGGAAAAAAATACTTACTTCCTCTTCCTTCCCCTCTTCCCACGGGGCTGAGGCTCTGGGAGAGGCAACTGCCGACTCCGAAGAGTCCTCCTTGGAGCTGTTGTGGGAGGAGTGGAAGGAAGAGTACTGGGACGACCAAGGTGAGGAGTAGATGGCTGAGGAGGAGAAGATGGATGAGGAGGAGAAGATGGCTGAGGAGGATGAGTAGATGGCTGAGGAGGAGGAGGAGTAGATGGCTGAGGAGGAGGAGGAGTAGATGGCTGAGGAGGAGGATGAGATGGGCCGGCAGGAGGAGATGGCCCAGCAGCAAGAGGCCCAGCAACAAGAGGCCCAGCAACAGGAGGTAGACCAGCATGCGCCTCCCGGAAAAATGTGAACATTTCCTGATGAAGATTAAACATTCTTGTTTGTCCTTCTTGTATTCTATTCAGTATGCTGATTATTTCATTTTGGCCTTGAATTATTTGATTCTGGCCATCAAGTATTCTGCGTCGTCCTTCTATGTTTTCTATCCGGGAGGTACGCATCTGGTCTATGTACTCCAGTAGAACCCGCACCTCCGCTATTTCCTCTTGTTGTGCCTGTTGAACCCGTGCACGGTGGGGTGCCCGTGCACGGCGGAGTGCGGGTCTTTGAGGGACCTCGGGTTCCGCGGGTTCCGCGGGTTCAGCGGGATCCTCCTGTGCTTCCGGGGCCTCTTCATCATCTCCCGTGCGCTGTTCGTCACGGGGGGCCTCTTCCCTCCGAAGTGGGAATTCCTCACCACCACTCTCATCCCGGGGAGATGCAGGAGGCTGTGCTGCCTCGTCCCCAGACTCTGTATATAAATAAATAAAAAAAAAAATATATATATATATTAGCATATTTGCAAATCAAGGTTTAAATGACTTAGCTTACGATACAATTACAAATGCAGAATCATTAATCCACTTTGAAATCTAACAAACAATCAATACGATTTCCGCTTTTTCTAAACCGTGTTTGTGATATCTGTGGTCAATGTGAATGTTTTTGCGTTTGTTTTCAGTCTGTTTAAATGCACACCTAACCTATAGCCTAGATACTGATGTAACCGCAAAGTAATAGAATGCGTGTAAACAGCGTAATAGCATTAATCTGATCCTTAACACATGAAACCCAATGTTTTAATCTTTCATGATTTAGAAGCATACATTTAGTATCAACTTTCGAATGTACTTTTCTTATCTAATTAGCTTCATTCTCTGGATATTCTTTGCTGAAAAGCATATCTAAATATGCTTATAAGATGCTGATTGTTAGCTGAATAAAGCTGCCTCCTGTGATTGTTTCACCGTGTGCATGGCTATTTCTTCATTAAAATATATCTCAAGAATGAATCAAATTAGGTAATATAAGTACATTTGAATGTTTTGTCAAATTGTATTCGCTACCTCAATCATGAAAGTAAATGTTTGCGTATAGTGTCCATTGAAATACATTCGTATGTGAAATTATTGTTCAATGAGCTTACCGTCAGATGAGAGTGGCAGGTTCCCGGTATCGATTCCTCCGATACCGACTACTTCCACCTCGGAGATGCTGGGCCGCAACATTTCCTCCCATCTGCAGTACTCCATTTCAAGGGCAGGGCCGCCACCGGTCCCTGCGGCATGTCGGGCCTCCAGGCTTAACTTTTTTTTAAGTTCAAGTTTACAGTCCCGGTACCGATGTTTGATAGAATCCATATCCCGGTTCCGGCCACCCACTGCATTGACTGCATTCCTAATCTCGTTCCAGAGCCTCCTCTTGTCAGTCGGGGTGGTCTTTTGGTGCTGCAGCATCCTATGCCTGGCCATATAGGCCTCTACGAGGGCCTCCTTCTCCTCCATCGTAAACCTCGCCTCCCTAGTCGCCTTGGCCTTCCCCTGTGATGATGCCCTCTGTTTCCCGGACTGTGAAGCCCTACTCTGACCGCCACTGGGCCCAGCCACTTGGTCATCTTGAACCAAGTGGCTGGGTCCACCCACCGCTTCCACCCCCGCTTCCTGCCCCCCTTCCTGCCCCCCTTCCTGCCCTGTTCCTCTCCCCCTCCCTCTACTCCCCCCTCTACCTGTCCCCTGCCTGGCCTCCATCTCCTCCCTAAACTAAACCCCAAATAATCAAACAAAAAGTGAGTGTGATGAAATGAAAGGGGGTCAAAATAAAGAACTAAAAAGACAAAAAAGGTGCTTAAAGTGTGAGGGATGTAAAAAAAACAAAGAGGGTAAGGAGTATTTAAATAAACGAAAAGAATAAGACTAAAAGGAGGATATGTAAACTAAATGTAACTAGGGGATGGGTATGGGATGGGTATGGGGTATGGGATAAGAGTAAATGGGATGAAAGGGAATGGGACTACAAGGAATGGGGTATGGAGTGTAGTATGAGGGGGTAGGGGGTATGGAGTGTATGTAGTGTTATTGATAAGTGTATGTATGTATTGAATGTGTTTGCGTGTAAATGTGTTAAGTGTACAGATAAATCACTCGCTCGCTAACTCACACTACTTCTAATTCTCAATAACAAACACTCCCACTAACGCTCACTAACTACCACTAACTGACGCTCCCACTAACAACTCTCACTAATAACTCCCACTAACTCACTCACGCTCCCACTAACAGACTCTCTCCCACTCCCACTAACTCCCACTAACTCACTCACTCTCTCACGCTAACACTACCAACTGACTCTCTCACGCTAACACTACCAACTGACTCTCTCACGCTAACACTACCAACTGACTCTCTCACGCTAACACTAACTCACTCTCAAAAATTCTCAAACTCTCTATTCTTAAACCTCCAATCTCCAAAGACCCACCAGCAACACAGTCAAAGAAGCCATGCTTGTGTGGTGCTTATATACCCTGTGTAAATGTTTAATGATGTCCCAATTTCCATTGTAATTAGTGTTCAGGTGTGCTTTATTAGCAATTAATATTATTGCAATGTGTATTAGGTGTGTGAATTTGCGCATGCTCATTTAGAGTTGGTATTTGTGGAATGTGTAGAATGCGATGATGTCATAGTGTTCGTTTTAGCTTTCATTGTCCAAAAGTATTCATTTTAAATGTGAATTTGCGATGGTGTGTTCTTCGTGAAGTGTTGTATATGTATGTTTTTCATAATATATAATGATATTGAATGCGATTTTGTTTCTAGTGTATGTATATATTTTTTAATCCTTGTTGTTATTGTGCGATTTTCCGCATCTTAAAGTATATGCGTATTCCCCGTATAAATAGTATTAAAACTTCCCCCGCTTGTGAATGTGTAATGCTTGTGTGCTTTGTTGATTGATTGTTGTTGTGACATTTGCGGCGTGTTATTGTTGTGCATGATGTGGTATGCGTCATATGACCGAGCTGTGCGTATTCTCGCGAGATCGAGTGTTAGGTGAAAAAAGGCAATTTATTTGCTTTCCCATTGATCTCTATGGGAGACTGTCTAACGCGGGCAGGATTACGCGTGTGACATACACGCGTTAGGAGCATCGTTAGATGGTCTTATATTAACTCTAAATACCGGAGTCAAACAATGACGTGCGTTAGACATAAACACGCGTGGCGTTAACAGCCCATCTACCGCCGAACTCTAAATCTAGCCGAGAGTTTCCTGTCCCTTTAAGCAGCCAAAGAAGATGCCCCATGAGAGTAAATACATTTTAAGGTGCTATATACATTGCTTATTTTAAAGTACAGCCCTGTTTCTGCACTTTTTCATTGGGAAGTATAAATACTTTTATCACATTACTACAGACAGCAGATACATATTTGTACACTGAAAAACTTTGAGAAACCGGCAGCTAAATTTTGTATGCGTTACTTTATAGACCCTATTTACATTATCTCTTGCTCTTTAATGATTGCTTGAGATTACCAACATTTTACTGGGTTCTAATTGTGCTTCACGCTGCTGCCAAGCTATATGAAGTTCTTGCAATCACATTATTATTTTGCTGCTTTAAGCATTTAATACTTTCATTCTGTCTCGGTTTGATATTTTTCATGTTCCCATGAGCATGGAGAATTTCTTTTATAGCAGAAAATGCATATTCCTTTATGTTATAATTGTGCAGTTTCTTATACACCAGCATCTGTTAATCATGCACAGCAGTTGGTTAGAATAGAGCTAAAATAGAGCAAACACCGTCATAGCACTACCTAGATGTGGCCCAATTAAAAGTGTTGTTGTTTTGCATCTGGGAGTACAAATATTAAGCAAAACGGTGACACATTTTAATATAAAATGCATACACCTATCAGTGCTCTGTAAAATGAATAACACAAAAGTATCAGTGAAATTAGCACATAAAAAAGGAAATCTTATGACTAAAATATATTTTACCATAAACTGTTGAGGTGTATTGAGCATATCAGTATCAGATCTATGGAAATACTTAGAGAAGCAGAGGACAAAAGTGCAGCCCATTTAAATAGACATAAAAGTGCAAGAAATATATTCTCTAATGTGTTAGAACAATGTATAATTGTACTGTTGCTTGTACATAACTATGTGTTACCCCCTGCAAAGGAATTAAACACATAGTTAAAAAGAAAAAATAGAGTTGCAATGCCATTCGGCTCCAGAGCTTAAAGGGTTATGAAACCCATACATTTTCTGACAGAACATATTTTTTACAAAAGGTTTCCAATTTTCTTCAATTATCAAATTTGCTTAGTTCCCATGATATTTCATTAAAACATAAATATGGACATATTGGGGCAGATTTAATAAGCAGTGGATGCTGTTTAATCCGCCCAAAGTTTCCGCCGATCCAGAAACTGAAGTTAAGAATCAGCTCCTTTTAGGTGGCGGACTGCAATCATTCCGATCAGATGCGATCGGGATGATTTACACCCCCTACTAGTGGCCAATTGACCTCATTGACTTAGAAATATACTAATTGCTACATGATATTAGTAAAACATGCCTCTTAAAGAAAATTATATGGATGGTTAAATGAATTGGCAAGTTCTTCAAAATCAACTTAAAGGGATGTGAAATCCAGAAAAAAAAAAACATTTTAATTCAGACAGAGCATATTATCTGAAAAAAAGTTTTCAATATCTATTATCAAATTTGTTTTGTTCCCATGAACTTCTTTGTTGAAGAGTTACCTATGTAGGCATCTGGAGCACTACATGACAGGAAATAGTGCTGCCATCTAGTGCTTTTGCAAATGGATAACATTCTTGCAAAACTGCCGCCGTATAGTGCTCTAGAAATGGGCTGGATTCTAAGCATATGCCCCTGATTTGTAACAAAAGATACCAAGAGAACAAAGAAAACTTGATAATAGAAGTAAATTAGAAAGCTGTTTAAAATTGCATGCTCTATCTGAATCATGAAAGAAACATTTTGGATTTCATATCCCTTTAACATGGCTGGATGATTTAGATAGAACATACCATTTTTTTTTAATTTTTTTTTAATTTTATTTTTTTTATTGAGGTTTGTAGCGAAATGTGCATTACAAAGATAATCTGTCACAGCACAATATGAGCAGGTATAATAACAATTTTTGTACCTTAAAGGGCCATAATACCCAAATGTTTAAACACTTGAAAGTGATGCAGCATAGCTGTAAAAAGCTGACTAGAAAATATCACCTGAACATCTCTATGTAAAAAAGAAAGATATTTTTCCTCAAAAGTTCCTCAGTAGCCACCTCCCATTGTAAAGGATTTCTAAGCAGCATATTAGTGTGTCTGTCCTGGGACAGCTGAAAGGATGAGCTTCGTGAACTCTCATATTATTTCACCAATCAGGTAAAGGAAGTTTACAATGAAATCTCATGAGAGTTAAGTCAAATCTCATGAGATCACAGTAAGAGGTCATGACCTCAGCACTGCTGATGCTGATTGGCTGCTGTTCATTTCTTCATTTTTTCTATTTTTTTACCTGCAGCTGGGAGCAGCTGAGTATAACTTTTTACACAGAACTTACTCTGCTGAGCTGAGGAGATTGTGAGGTAAAATAACTTCCTTTTTTGCATAGAGAAGCTCAGGTGATATTTTCTTGTCAGCTTTTTACAGTTATACTGCATCAATTTCAAGTGATTTAGCATATGAGTATTATGTCCCTTTAATAGGAAGAAAATATACAAAGAGTTACATAAGTACTCTAATTTAAACAGATTCAAATAACAACCTACAAACCTAGGAATTACAGGCAAATATATCCTAAGCCTCTTTTTATATATTTATAGAGACATCCTTAGCTATTCATTGGCCACTCTTGGCCCCTAACGTACTCATCAGTATAGACGGAGGTATGCTAGCATGATATGAAATTTTATATACCTCCCGAGTAATATATAGGCTATTAAAGAAACAATGGACTATATCTTGGGTGGCTTGAGGTGAAAAGTCTATAGTGATATACGGTCACTTTCGGACCATAGCACATAATCTGTATTCTATAGTATAGTATAAAATTATTCTTTTTATATATTTATATCTTATAGTAGGTATAACAGCAGGGAAGTACTGCTTGGTATCAAACATTAGCAGCAGTAAATGCAAATGATATGGCACACTAAACTGGGGAGCTACGGAAAGGCTGAGTGCACAGTGTGATACTGAATCCAAATATCGCTGAAATTCGAATACTACATGACAAATAGCGGCAAGAGCCAAGCTAGCTGAACCAAATTTTCGCTAAGGGGAATTCCATGTATCTACATTCAGGGTAACTCTAATCTGCACCTGATATCAAGCTCTTAAGCAAACACATATACACCTCGTCTCTACAGCACATATATATAGGTAACTTATTAATATAATAACAGAAATGTGGATCCACAGCTAACCAAATATGGTGAACTACAATAGATATAGATGGGGATGTCTGGTCAAGCAAAGTAATGAAGCCAGAATCGTTCTTAGTAACTGAGCTGTTAAGTCGCAACGTATATGTTAATTTAGAACAGTCTTCTAGAACCTAGACCCTCGCTGCCTCGGCCACAGGCAGACAGGTTGCCGCCGTTTATATCAAAATAACTGGTGCACTCAAAAGTTAAATAATGTAAAGGTGCACTCAGCTAGTCCTCTTCCCCCTATCAAACAAAGGGTACGTGTCATATAGTACTAAGAATAACTACTTTTTAAGGAATTAACTGAAGTAGAGACACTTAGTGTGGAAAATGTACCTAGACCAGTTTCTGTGATCCTAGTTAAAGGATTTTCCTTCCATGTTACTAAAAAACTACAATATAATGTTAAAATGCCTCTGTTTTGTATCACCCTTTGCATTACCCTGTATTATAAGCACAAACAATATGTATATATATATATATATATATATATATACAGTTGAAATCTAACAGGCCATATGACTTCAAGTAATACAGCAATAGCAGAAAGAAAAGACCTGTACAGTGAAAAACAAATCCTAAGTATGCTTCCAAATAGCGCCTAAGACATAGGCTGTGTTTATGAAATATATAACTTAGGTGTAAAGTAGAAAGGGAAAGTACAATATAAATATAGGACTGATCTAGGCAGACCCTCCTATAAAGCGCGGATGCAGTTAGGCCATCCATTTTAATCTTAGAGAAAGAATCACTAAGTCCCGTATCACAAACTCTTATATTGGAAACTGATATTATTAACTGTGTAAATGCAAATATGGAAAGAATCCAAGAGTTCAATATTATTAGCAGTACTTTGTCATGTATCCTCCTAGGAACAATCATTTGGCTAATAATCACACAGATCCATTTACCCCCTAGCGATCCTCCAAATGTTCATAAGAATATCCACATACATGAGCACTATACACTTTATGGCATCTCAGTTCCCTTAGCAGGAGACTATCCTACACCAGTCTTAGGGTTTTATTGACCTCCCAAGGAACATCTTACTCCTTGATGCGGCACCAGCCGAACCCTGAAAAGACTTAGATAGGAGGAAGACGATATGCGGTAAATCACACAGTCACTCCGCTCCAACAAGGGCGATGACGAACCAAGAGAAAACTCCATTGCGAAGTTAAAGACTCCAAGTGGCTCCTTTCCCCTTACTGCGATACAATGCACCTCACTCGGGGGACTCCACCACTTCTGGACACGATCGTCCCTAGCCTCACTCTGCTTCCCGCTCGACATGGTTAAGGTAATGTTCGCATAGCCAACTTGAGCAGGAGTCTTAAGCGCAGTTACCTCCCGCACCAGCTGATTCAAGGTTATATTCGGCTCAGGAGAATTTCCAGTTTGTAAGCTGTCATCAACTGAAAGCAATGAAAGTAAGTCGCCATCTTGAAAAGTGCGATCAGACTTCGCAGTGCTGACATAATCCAAATCACTCAAATCATGTAATAATGATAGTAAAGCAATCTCCATGTTTCTCAAATCACAAACTGCGTGGTGGGTCGCTGCAGTTAAAGTACACTAGCAGACAAGAACTGCTTTTACCCAGCCCAAATTCCGACCGGGGATGGTATTGATGAACTGGTGTAGGCCGCCGCCAGCAGTCTCAGTCATTTGTTCTGAGGGCTGGAACAAGGCAGAAAGAGGTGTCCGCTCGCTCCAGAGCTTCTTCTTAGCCTATACCTCCAGTTATATTATTGTATAAAGCGTTAGCTTAGAAATATTTAGCATAAAACTTAAGTCTCATATGGAGCTGCTAAAATTCATGACTGCTCGTGGCGACGGCTTGGCCACTCCCCCAGAACATACCATTTTAAACAACTTTCCAATTTACTTCTATTATCTAATTTGCTTCATTCTCTTAGTATCCTTTATTGAAAATGATACCTAGGTAGACTCAGGATCTGGGAGCTAGCTGCTGATTGGTGGCTGCACATATATGCCACTTGTCATTGGCTTACCAATGTGTTTAGCAAGCTCCTAGTAGTGCATTGTTATTCCTTCAATAATGGATATTAAGAGAACAAAGCAAAATTGATAATAGGAAGTAAAATGGTAAGTTGTTTAAAATTGTATGGTTTTTATGTCCCTATAAATGCAATTTTAAACCTTACAATAGAGCAAGAAAATCAGTCTAACTGTCCTATTGAATATATTATGGTAGCCTCCAAGGGTATTTGCAGTCCCAGCTTATCTACTTATTACTTATCAAATGACAATGAACCAAAATAATCAGACACTGTTCAAATTTCAAATTACACAACAAAAGTTTTATTTTCTTGGCCTGTTAACACATTTTTTTCATCTTTTTCAGACCCTTGATAGTACGCACCCCTTTTATGAATCCAACAACCATCTATTTGGCTCCATTCTCATGTCAAATTTCAAGCATACATGAAATTCAAAATTATGACGCAGTTATCCTCATATAAAATAACATAAGATTATCATTTCATAAGTATATGTCATTGCGTGTAAACCAGCAGGCCTATTCTCAAAACTATCATTTTCACAAGGAGCTGAAACTTTGTCCCAAATATTTTTTTACATTCAGAATATTTGAAGTTATGAATCCTCTTAGAATACAAAAGAAAGAGATTTCTGTCTTCTAGAGCTCACAATACACAAATTATTGTGAGCAAGTGTAACACCACACCAGTGAACTCTTTTACTCTTTTGATTCTGTTTACCTTAATGTGTTCGTGTCGCTATTTTGTTTAGCTATATTTTTGAAACAATGGATGAGGTAGGAACTAGAAAACCAGCAATCGGCGCCAGTTGTCCAATTGACAAGTTGCCAGAGAGTGCTGCTGAACAAGAAATCTATCCTGACTATATAATAAATAAAAGGAAGAATTATTCTTTCTAAAATATTTGTGAAACAAATAAAGCTTTTTTTGGTTTAGACAAAATAATTTATTATTTAAGTAAAACCGCATTTCACAGACAAATATATGTTTGAAGCAAGGAGACCCCTTTTTTAATTTTTGTTTTAATTTACGGTTTGTTAAAGAAAATGGTTATCGACAAACCAATAATAAGTTTGCACATTTGCATCAAGTATTGCATACAACAACTGGCTAAGATGAAATTATTGTATTCTGTTACTTCAGACAGGTCTTTGTAATTTCTTCTGTTCTGTGACTGAATCGGAATTTAATTTTTTGGATATTAGCTTTTGCTGGGGAACTATGTATAAATGAATATATAGGGGTCGAATGATCAAGCTCTGAATGGAGCTTGATGCCCCTGTTTCCGCGTGAGCCTTCAGGCTCGCCGGAAACAGTAGTTATGAAGCAGCGGTCTGAAGACCGCTGCTCCATAACTTGTTCGCTGCCTCTGAGGCTGTGGTTTTCAATCCGCTCGATCCTATACAATCACCAAAACTGCTTGTGCAATAATAAATGCCGACAGCGTATGCTGTTGGCATTTATCTATGTGCGGCGGACATGATATGCTACATCGTATCATGTCCGTCCGCACTTTGCTAAATTGGCCCCATAGAGTCTAAATATACACATATATATAAACACACCCATATATATATATATATATATATATATATATATATATATATATATACAGTATATATATATATATATATATATATATATATATATATATATATATACATATATATATATATATATATATATATATATACATATATACAGTACTGTAAAAAAGTCTTAGGCCACCATTAGATTTGTTCTTTTAGCAATGCTATAATGACCATATATAATTATTTCTCAGTCTCTTTATCAGAATACAATCAGGAAATATAGGATATTTATATGCAGTATTAAAAAACAGAACAAATCTGAAAAAAACAGCTTCAATATGGTAAAGTGGCAAGTAATTAGTGTGACCTCCCCTTACACTTGAGAAATAGCAGGAATCTGGCTCTCGAAAACATAAATGGAAGGGGACCCTAATTAATGTAATTGCTAACACCTTAATTTGCCCTACTATCTCATGTCAAAATGACTGCTGTGAAAAAGGTCTATTACACCAGGTTTGTGCAAGACATGCTTGAGCATTTCATACACATGTGGTATGAGTTTAATTAATTGGTAGCTTGCTAATAAGACCAACTTTCAATCACATAATTCCATTCAAAATGCCAAAGATTACAGAATTTGACAGAAATAAAATTATACTTTTTCATTACCAAGGCCACTCTCAAAGGGAAATCAGTAAACAAACTGGATATTCAAGATGTGGTATTCAAGCTGTTATAAGTAAATTTGAAGAATCAGGAGAGGTCAAGAACAAAAAATGGACTGGAAGGCCAAGGAAACGTTCAAAATCTGATGAAAAGTTTCTCAGAGTTTCTTCTTTGCGAGACCTTAAGAAGTCCAGCAAGGACCTGGCTCAACATCTGGCAGCTTCTTCGGGATGCTAAGCTGACCCTTCTACAGTCCAAGGAAGCTTGATCAGGAATTGTGTTTGGGGAAGGGTAGTATCCAAGAAACCACTTTTTTGGAAGGGGAACAGGGTGAAAAGGCTAAGATATGCTAAAGCTCACAAAGATTGGAATGAAGAACAGTGGAAAAGAGTATTATGGAGTGACTTATCCAAGTTTGAAAATGTTGGTCCAATCGTCAACAATACGTGAGAAGAAGAGTTGGTGATAGGTGGAAGAATGAGTGCTTGCAGCCTTCTGGTAATAGGCTGAAAAAAGATAGGAGAAGAGAGCCTCAATGGCTTTTTAAACATGATCTCACCTGTATAATGAGACCTATTGATAGCTAAACAAGCAACCATGAATCCAGATTAATAAAATGTCAGCCGTTTAGGAATCAGTCCGGGGTTTAACCCAACTGCTAGCGTGAAAAGTAAAACACACGCTAGCACACTGAGAAATAACCAGGACGTGACCCACTCAGGAAACAAATACGATAGGTTACAAAAAATAATAATAGTTCCTTTAATCAGAATATCCACAAAAGAGTTAGCGTTCCTTTTAGAAGATTTGAATCAAACAAATGATAAAAGTTCACTTAGCAACTTGTAGAAGTAAACGTCCCTTTAAGCAGGTTTTGAAATATATAAAAGATAATGTTCTCTTTAAGCAGCTTGTAAAAGTAAATGTCCCTTTAATTAGGTTTGCAACAAACAAAAAGGCAAAGTTCTCTTTTGTAGCTTGTAAAAGTAAATGTCCCTTTAAACAGGTTTTCAACAAACAAAAAGACAAAGTTCTCTTTTGCAGCTTGTAAAAGTAAATGTCCCTTTAAGCAGGCTTGCAACAAACAAAAGATAAAGATCCTTTATAGCAGTTTGTAAAAGTAAATGTCCTTTAAGCAGGTTTGCAACAAACAAAGATAAAGTTCTTTTTAGCAGCTTGTAAAAGAAAATGTCCCTTTAAGTAAGTTTGTAACAAACAAAAGATTATGCTTACTTAAGGCAAGGCTGTAGCAGGACAAGACTGAAGCTGACAGGCAAAGGCAATATATATCCAGAGATAGATAAAGGGACTAGGCAAAAGCAAGGTCAGGCAGGCAAGAGTCAGTATCCAGGCAGCAGTAGTAGGGACAAGGCATAAGCTAGGTCAGGCAGACAGTAGTCGGTATCCAGGCATCAGTAGTAGGGATAAGGCATAAGCTAGGTCAGGCAGGCAGTAGTCGGTATCCAGAATCAGAAGAAAAGTCAGACAGGCTCAGAAATAGTACTCACAACGCCAGAGTAATCCAACAAACGGGCCCCGAGTAAGATCTCCCGCCGTGGTTTAAAGGCAGGAGCGGCGACGTCATCAGAGGGAGTGTCAGAGGATGCATCACGTTGCTAAGCAACGTGACGTCATTCACACTGAGAAGATCCGGGAGCCGCGGCGACACGGCGATGAACGGGAGGATCATGACAGCACCCCCCTCCTCAAGGACCCCTCCGGGGGACAGGACCAGGCCTAGCAGGGTGAGACTTGTGGAAGGCCTTTATCAAGGTAGGAGCATTTACTTGATGAGCCGGCTCCCAGGATCATTCCGTGACTGGATAACCTTTCCAATGAATGAGATAATACAATTTCTTGCCACGGAGTTTGGAATCTAGAATGTGGCTGACCTCAAACTCAGGGTGTCCATGAACAAAAAGAGGTGGAGGCTTGGAAATAGGTTTAGAATACCTGTTAGACAACATAGGTTTCAGAAGAGACACGTGGAATACAGGATGGACTTTGAGAGTCTTGGGTAAAGCCACCCGGTAAGCAGTGGAACACACTTGACCCAGTATTCGGAAAGGACCCACATATCGTGGTCCCAGTTTGGTAGAAGGTTGTTTTAGGCGAAGATAACGAGAAGAAATCCAAACTTTGTCACCAGGACGGTACTTGGGAGACTTAGTAGATAAGGTTGAAAAAAGACTGAAGTCGAAGATCTGAATAGAACTTGTAACGTTTAGAAGCCACAGAAAGAATATGATGTATTCTCCGCCAATGACGAGTTAAACTTCGGGCAAAAAGATCAGAAGCAGGATTTTCTGTGGAAGAAGTATGCAAAGGAAATGTTCTGGGTTGATATCCGTAGGCCGCATGAAAAGGAGAGGTCTGAAGGGAGGAATTATACCGGGCGTTATGAGCCAATTCAGCTAATGGGAGATAAGAGGTCCAGTTAGAGTGAAAATGATCCACATAATGTCTAAGATATGTTTCAAACACTGGTTTACCCTTTCAGTCTGGCCGTTAGATTGTGGATGATGTGAAGTAGACAGAGAAATTGTTGTTCCAAAGTGTTTACAAAGGGACCACCAGAATGGGGAAACAAACTGTACCCCTCTATCTGAAACGATATCCAGAGGAAATCCATGTATTCTCACAATATGCAAAATAAAAAGTTCAGAAAGTCTTTTGGCAGACGGTAAGCCGGGTAAGGGAACAAAATGAGCAGTCTTAGTGAACCTGTCGAACACCACCCAAATAGTGTTGTTTCCAGCTGAAAAAGGAAGGTCGGTAATAAAGTCCATGGATACATGAGTCTAAGGCTGATGAGGTATGGGCAACGGTTGAAGCAAACCAGAAGGAAGTTGACGAGGAGACTTGTTTGTGGCACATTGTGTGCATACTGAGACATAATCTTTAACATCTTGAGAGAGAGTGGGCCACCAGACATGTTGTTTGAGATTTCGAGCGGTGTTACTAATGCCAGGATGTCCAGAGAGGGGACTATCATGAGCCCAAAATAGGATCTTGGAACGAAGGCGTTCAGGAACAAAGAGTAGACCATCAGGAGGTTTACAAGACAAAGGAAGATTCTTTTGAGCAGACTGTAAATCTTGTAACCAGGAAGTTGATAACTGGGCTATGACTTCATGAGGTTGGAGAATGGTACCAGACTCAGGAATTGGGGTATCATGAAATTGTCTGGAAAGGGCATCTGCTTTAATGTTTTTAGAACTGGGTATATAGGACAAATTGTAGTGAAACCGGGAGAAGAATAAAGACCAACGTGCTTGCCTGGAATTCAATCGTTTGGCCGTTTGGAGATAAAGAAGGTTTTTATGATCTGTGAGTATGGTAAACGGCAAAGAGGTACCCTCCAGCCAATGCCTCAATTCGTCCAGGGCCATTTTAATGGCAAGCAACTCTTTATTGCCTACGTCATAGTTAAATTCAGAAGGAGTGAACTTTTTAGAGAAGAATCCAACAGGATGAATTTTTCCAGTATCAGGAATTCGTTGGGAAAGAACAGCTCCAGCAGCAACAGAGGAAGCATCAACTTCCAGGATGAACTGAAAATCTGGATTCGGGTGACGGAGAATAGGTGCAGAAGAAAAAGCTTCTTTGAGAGACTCAAAAGCTTCAATAGCCTCAGGAGGCCATTCTTTACAATTTTGCTCCTTTCTAGTGAGAGAAGTAAGAGGAGAAGTAATAGTAGCAAAATCTTTGATGAACTTCCTGTAATAGTTGGCGAAGCCCAGAAAACGTTGCAGAGCCTTCAGAGAATCAGGTCTAGGCCAATCCAAAATGGCAGAAAGTTTAGTAGGATCCATTTCAAATCCAGATGCAGATATTACATAACCCAGAAAGGGTATGGGTTTTTGATGGAATGAACATTTCTCCAGCTTAGCAAACAGATGGTAATCTCTTAAACGTTGAAGTACTCTCCTGACGAGGTGCACATGATCTTGGTGGTTTTGAGAAAAAATCAGGATATCGTCAAGGTATATGATGACAAAGATATTAAAAAAATCACGAAAAATCTTGTTCACAAAATGTTGAAAAACCGCAGGAGCATTACATAGCCCAAAAGGCATGACCAGATACTCGTAATCCCCAAATCGAGTGTTAAAAGCAGTCTTCCATTCATCTCCCTTGCGTATACGGATAAGATTGTATGCACCACGTAGATCAAGTTTGGTAAATATGGTGGATCCTTGAAGATAAGTAAGCAGTTCAGGAATAAGGGGTAGAGGATAACTGTTCTTGATGGTAATTTGATTTAGTCCTCTGTAATCAATACAGGGTCATAGTCCGCCATCCTTCTTTTCTACAAAAAAGAAACCAGCCCCTACAGGAGAAGAGGAGGGTCGAATAAATTTGCCTCTAGGGTAAGTAGCCCCAGGAAGAAGATCAATGGGGCAATCAAAAGGACGGTGAGGAGGAAGACGTTCAGCTTCCTTCTTGGAGAAAACATCCACAAAATCATGATAAGGCATAGGTAGAGAGTCCGGAGTTTCGATTGTGAGAGCGATAGTGAGTGGTAACTTAGTGATCTTTTGAAGACATTTAGTCTGGCATGTTGAGCCCCAGGAGGTGAGTTCGCCAAAAGTCCAAGAAAAAGTAGGATTATGTACTTGGAGCCAGGGAAGTCCCAAAATGATGGGAAATTGAGGAGTAGAAATGACGTCAAAACAAATCGTCTCAGAATGAAGTATTCCAACAGTAAGAAGTAAAGGTTTAGTAGCAAACTGAATGAATCCGGAACCCAAAGGATCTCCACTAACCGTAGAGACAGAAATAGAATACTTTTTCTTTAGTAAGGGTATAGTGTGAGTAGAGACAAATGTGGAGTCAATGAACACACCTCCCGCACCAGAGTCAACAAGAGCTTGGGTATGTATCTTACTATGTTCAACTTGAAGGGTTACTGGAACAAAGAGTTTCTTGTATAGGGAATGACTACTTTTTTGGCTTAACTCAGTTCCCTGGACAAAAGTTAAGCCCTGGCTTTTACTGGCCTGGTAGGACAATCCCTTAATAAATGCCCCTTAAGGCCACAGTACAAACACAGGCCAAGAGAACGTCTTCTCAAGCGTTCAGTCTCTGTTAATTTTATGCTTCCCAATTCCATAGGTTCAGCCTGATCAGGAGTAGGAGAGACAGGAGTGACTGGATTAGAAAAACGAGGAGCCAAACAAAAAGGAGTTCGAGTTGATGACCTCTGTGTTCTATCCCTTTCTTGTTGGCGTTCACGAAATCTGGCGTCGAGACTGATACAAAGATTTATTAAGGCTTCCAAGGATTCTGGAAGTTCCCGATACACCAATTCATCCTTGAGACGCTCAGAAAGTCCTTTACGAAAAGCGGCTCTAAGTGCTCCCTGATTCCAAGTAGTTTCAGAGGCAAGTGTGCGGAACTCAATAGCGTATTGAGAAACTGGTTGACTTCCTTGTCGTAAATCTAAGAGAGTCGCCTCAGCAGCGGAAGATCTTCCAGGTTTATCAAATACATTTGAAAATACAGAGAGAAATGCATCAACATCCAAAAGTATAGGATTATTCTTTTCTAGCAAAGGTGATACCCAAGCCAAAGCTTTTCCTTTCATTAAGGAAATAAGGAATGTAATTCTCGAAGAGGGAGTAGCAAAGAGAGTAGGGCTATTTCGGAAATGGAGACGGCACTGATTCAGAAAACCCCTACAGTCTTCAGGATTCCCATCATACTTATCCGGAAGTGGTATCCTGGGACTCAGTTGTACTTGAGACTGGTTGTTTGGGATCGAAGGAGGTAATGCCTCATTAGGATTAGGATTGGGAGGTGCGGGAGGAACCAAACTTTGTAATAAAGCAGTTATTTGATCCAGCTTAGAATCCAGGGATTGCAAGTGGGTAGCATGAGATCCCAGTAGTTGTCCCTGGTGAGCCACGGCCATGGATAATTCAGTGGGGTCCATTTATGGCCCGTTTGTAATGTCAGCCGTTTAGGAATCAGTCCGGGGTTTAACCCAACTGCTAGCGTGAAAAGTAAAACACACGCTAGCACACTGAGAAATAACCAGGACGTGACCCACTCAGGAAACAAATACGATAGGTTACAAAAAATAATAATAGTTCCTTTAAGCAGAATATCCACAAAAGAGTTAGCATTCCTTTTAGAAGATTTGAATCAAACAAATGATAAAAGTTCACTTAGCAACTTGTAGAAGTAAACGTC
The DNA here is from genome assembly GCF_027579735.1 of Bombina bombina. Lineage (NCBI taxonomy): Eukaryota > Metazoa > Chordata > Amphibia > Anura > Bombinatoridae > Bombina > Bombina bombina. The sequence continues at coordinate 208,835,084 of NC_069507.1, forward strand.
CCTTTAAGCAGGTTTTGAAATATATAAAAGATAATGTTCTCTTTAAGCAGCTTGTAAAAGTAAATGTCCCTTTAATTAGGTTTGCAACAAACAAAAAGGCAAAGTTCTCTTTTGTAGCTTGTAAAAGTAAATGTCCCTTTAAACAGGTTTTCAACAAGCAAAAAGACAAAGTTCTCTTTTGCAGCTTGTAAAAGTAAATGTCCCTTTAAGCAGGCTTGCAACAAACAAAAGATAAAGATCCTTTATAGCAGTTTGTAAAAGTAAATGTCATTTAAGCAGGTTTGCAACAAACAAAGAGAAAGTTCTTTTTAGCAGCTTGTAAAAGAAAATGTCCCTTTAAGTAAGTTTGTAACAAACAAAAGATTATGCTTACTTAAGGCAAGGCTGTAGCAGGACAAGACTGAAGCTGACAGGCAAATGCAATATATATCCAGAGATAGATAAAGGGACTAGGCAAAAGCAAGGTCAGGCAGGCAAGAGTCAGTATCCAGGCAGCAGTAGTAGGGACAAGGCATAAGCTAGGTCAGGCAGACAGTAGTCGGTATCCAGGCATCAGTAGTAGGGATAAGGCATAAGCTAGGTCAGGCAGGCAGTAGTCGGTATCCAGAATCAGAAGAAAAGTTAGACAGGCTCAGAAATAGTACTCACAAAGCCAGAGTAATCCAACAAACGGGCCCCGAGTAAGATCTCCCGCCGTGGTTTAAAGGCAGGAGCGGCGACGTCATCAGAGGGAGTGTCAGAGGACGCATCACGTTGCTAAGCAACGTGACGTCATTCACACTGAGAAGATCCGGGAGCCGCGGCGACACGGCGATGAACTGGAGGATCATGACATAAGAGATATTTTAACTGTATCAGATGTTAATATTTTTATAAAAGTTATAGATATTAGTTCTTTCATTTTATTTTGTTTTTTTCACACTGAATTTAAACCTGAAAAGTCCAATAAATCTATAGTAGCCGGTTGTTAAGGTTTTTTCTGTTTATAATAGCGTGGGTCCCACCGCAAGTGGCCAAACTGCGCTATTATAGCCTCCCTCCTCCCTTCTGGTCTCTGGAAATAGAGCAGTATCGCGAGACAGCACTATTAATAACGTAATCCCCATAGAAAGACCAATGACGTACATGGTATATTATGGACAGAGAAGGTTCTCAACTACAATATTAGAATGGAGTTTACTGCAAATTTCTGTGTTTATTTTAAATTCTTTAATAAAGGAAAAAAGCATGAAATCAAAGCACAAAGTAGTATATGTAACAACGTGACTGGAGAGACTTAATTCAGTAATCCATTCAGAAATTATTTAAGGTCCCATACAAACAATATTTCTAACAATTTAGCACCAATTTAGTTAAAAGAGTATTTGTAAGAATGTATAATTTTGTTAGTATATAGTTGTCAATCTGTTAAATACAGCCACTTGAAGCTTCCACACAAAGTGACAAAAGTGATCTTCACTCAAAGACACTTTATAGACATAAATGTTTAAGAGATATACAATAAATGATGAACACAAAGTGATAGAAAGTTTAATTGCTTGTGTGCATGAGCCACTTGACTACCAGATAAACTGTATGTAGTATGATCATTTTTTTGTTGAATACAGCAGCATGTTAAAGCAGGAGATGTTTATATATTATAGAATGCAAAACAAGGAGCCATCAATCAGTGGCTTGTTTTAAAAGGACATGATCGTAACATCAAATTCTAATATAAAATGTTTATTTATGTGTATTAAATATGACAGAATATTTTCATTATATATTTTATTCCCCTTTTTCAGTAAATTAAATCATTATTTTCAATCCTAGTCAGTATTCAAGTGGATACCTATATCATGTTTAGCAGTTGTTAAAGGGTTAAATTCCATTCAGCTAATACCACTTGATCCACTCTCTTCTGCCGGCAAACTGTTAACTAGACAAATTTAGCAGTGACGTTTTCACAGCTCCGCCAGTCTGTGTGTATGCCATACGACTCACATGCACGCGGATTGACCAAGCAGTGAAAACACTACTGCTAAAAAAAAAAAATGTTTACAGTGGGTCAGCCGAGGAGAGTGAACGGAGTAGTATTAGCAGAATGGAATTTAACCTTTTAGAAACCGCTAAAAGAAAAAAATATATAGGCACATACAGATTTAGGGCTAGATTTATTAAAGCGTATACGCGCCCCTGTACGCCTCAGCTCACCTGTGGTGGGGCGAAAATACCCGCAGGCATTCGGCATTGCACACAAGCGCAATTTTGCGCTCGCGTGCAATCCCGCCCCCTGCCCGTGCACAGCCAATCACGCGCGGGCAGGAGCTGTCAATCTCCTCGGTCGGACTCGACCGTGGAGATGGAATTTCGCCAGTTTAGAGGTGGCGAAGAGTGTAGGGAAGCAGCGGTCTGGTGACCGCTGCTTGATAAATCACGGCGAGCAAGTTCTTATGAGAACTTGCTGCCGTAGGGGCTTGATAAATCTAGCCCCTAATGCTTTGTTTTGATTGTTGTGTTTTACATACACTTGAATGCATTAGCTGTCTACACATGTTTTAAACACATTTTTGCACATTTGATTTTGTCTGAGCGCTATCAATAGCGCTCAACTTTTAATCTAGGCCTCTATAAATTTATAAGGAGAAATCACCTCATAATAGTTTAAAAATCCCATGATATAAACAAAATAATATCTGCACAGGAATGTAAGTTTACAAAATATAACTGTAATAAACAATGTAAAATTACCTAAATACCAAAAATTAGAAAGACAAAAAAAATCTAACAATAAATGTACAAAAAATAATAATTCATAGGGTGAGCTCTTTGAATAATCTGAGTAAACACAAGGTTAAACCAATTTAATATTGTTTAATATTGTGAGTCACAGTGGAGCAATGCACCAAGACACCAGCTACCCACAGTAACCGAGGAGTTAACCAGTCTTCATATAGTAAAACTTTGTTCATAGGTAAAATGTCCCATGTGAGCTATAAAACTCTCAGAGCACAAATTAGCAGCACAGACAAACAGGGAACGTTCAGCATAGCTCAGCATAGAGATTAAGTAAGTTGCAAACATCAGATAGTTAGTAAGAGTACACAGAACCTCCAGGGAATACTGCAGAGACAGCTATAAATGGTAGTATTTTTTCTCCTGATTCCTACTTCTGAGCCATACTGTTGTGATTTATGCCAGTCCAAACCATTCTTCAGCTGCCATTGTGATAAATGAACAAGCTGTATGATCTTCACAGGTATATGGACAGACAACTCAAAATCACCAAAGGCCGAAAGCAGCATAGCTCCTCTGACTAACAGGGCTGATGTAGGAGTTTTATTAGGGCTACATGTTTCTCTCATATGACTCAACGGGGCAGAATGATCAAGCTCTGAATGGAGATTGATGCCCCTGTTTCCGCTCGAGCCTTCAAAGACCGCTGCTCCATAACTTGTCCGCTGCCTCTGAGGCTGCGATCTTCAATCCGCCTGATCCTATACGATCGGGCTGATTGACACCCCCTGCTAGCGGCCGATTGGCCGCAAATCTGCAGGGGGCGGCATTGCAGAAGCAGTTCACCAACTGCTTGTGCATTTATCTATGTGCGGCGGACATGATACACTACATCGTATCATGTCTGCTCGCACTTTGGTAAATTGGCCCCAATAAATCGACTTCATCATACAATGCTTTATATACATTAATTCCTTAGTGCTTAAATGAAAATTTGTAAAGAGCATAACATGATCTCAGGTACCAAATATATGTCCCTTAATTTATAACTAAATATACAACATAAAGAAAAATAAGAGCCATTCAGCGAGATTACAAGCTTTGCGGTAACAGGGGTGTGGTGCTAACTTGCATGTTATTCTCACTGCTCACTTCCCTGCAGCGCTGGTATTACGGGTTTTTACAAACCTGGCGTTAAAAGACAAGAAGTGAGCGTAGAGCAAAATTGTGCACCACACTTCACTCCAATACCAGCGCTGCTTAAGTGAGCGGTGAGCTGGTTATACGTGCTCGTACACGATTTCCCCATAGACATCAATGGGGAGAGCCGGCTAAGAAAAAGTCTAACACCTGCAAAAAAGCAGCGTTTAGCTCAGTAATGCAGCCCCATTGATTCCTATGGGGAAACACATTTTATGTTTACACCTAACACCCTAACATGAACCTTGAGTCTAAACACCCCTAATCTTACATTTATTAATCCCTAATCTGCCACCCCCGACATCGCAGACACCTGCATTATATTTATTAACCCATAATCTGCTGCTCTGGACATCGCCGCTACCTACATTATACTTAAAAACCCCTAATCTGCCGCCCCCAACGTCGCCGCCACTATATTAAATGTATTAACCCCTAAATCTAAGTCTAACCCTAACACCCCCTAACTTAAATATAATTTAAATAAATCTAAATAAAAATTACTATCATTAACTAAATAATTCCTATTTAAAACTAAATACTTACCTATAAAATAAACCCTAAATTAGCTACAATATAACTAATAGTTACACTGTATCTAGCTTAGGGTTTATTTTTATTTTACAGGCAAATTTGTATTTATTTTAACTAGGTAGAATAGTTATTAAATATTTATTAACTATTTACTAACTACCTAGCTAAAATAAATACAAATTTACCTGTAAAATAAAACCTAACCTATGTTACACTAACACCTAACACTACACTACAATTAAATCAATTACCTACATTAAATACAATTAAATAAATTAAATTAAATTAGCTAAATCACACAAAAAAATACTAAATTACAGAAAATAAAAAAATTACAGATCTTTAAACTAATTACACCTAATCTAATAGCCCTATCAAAATAAAAAAAAGCCCCCCCAAAATAAAAAAACTCATAGCCTAAACTAAACTACCAATAGCCCTTAAAAGGGCCTTTTGCAGGGCATTGCCCCAAAGAAACAGTTCTTTTACCAGTAAAAAAAATACACACAACCCCCCAACAGTAAAACCCACCACCCACACAACTAACCCCCCAAATAAAAATCTAACTAAAAAAAACCTAAGCTCCCCATTGCCCTGAAAAGGGCATTTGGATGGGCATTGCCCTTAAAAAGGACATTTAGCTCTATTGCAGGCCCAAAGCCCTAACCTAAAAATAAACCCACCCAATACATCCTTAACCCCTTAACGACCGAGGACGTGCAGGGTACGTCCTCAAAAAAAAGGCAGTTAATGCCTGAGAACGTACCCTGCACGTCCTCGGTGTGGAAAGCAGCTGGAAGCGATCCTGCTCGCTTCCAGCTGCTTTCCGGTTATTGCAGTGATGCCTCGATATGGAGGCATCCTGCAATAACCCCCCTTGGCCATCCGATGCAGAGAGAGACACTCTGTGGCCCTCTCTGCACCGGACATCGGTGGCCGGTATCGTTGGTGGGTGGGAGCAAGTCTGGGAGGCGGGTGGGCGGCCATCGATGTGCCCAGTGGAGTGGAGGGGGGCGGGATCGGGGGCGGGAGGGGCGGGAGCGCGCACGGGAGCGCGCACGTGCACGGGGGGCGGCGGGCGGGCGCGTGCACGGGGCGGGAGCGGGAGGGAACCGCTACACTACAGAAAAATCAAGTTTAAAAAGTACTTCAATTAACTTTTTGAAAGCTGTAAATAACAGCTAAGAGATGTGGAAGGGGTGGGGGGTTGATCTGGGGGGGGGGGGGGGGAAGCTACACTGCAGAAAAGGGTTGTTTTTTTTTAAAAAAGGCACATTTTTTCACTAAACTGGGTACTGGCAGACAGCTGCCAGTACCCAAGATGGCGCCCATTAAGGCAGAGGGGGAGGGTTAGAGAGCTCTTTGGTGGGGGATCAGTAAGGCTGGGGGCTAAGGGGGGATCCTACACAGCAGCATATGTAAATATGCTAAAAAAAAAAAAAAAAAAACCCCAAATATAGCTTTTATTTTAGTACTGGCAGAGTTTCTGCCAGTACTTAAGATGGCGGGGACAATTGGGGGGTGGGGGAGGGAAGAGAGCTGTTTGGGAGAGATCAGGGGGTCTCATGTTTCAGGTGGGAGGCTGAGCTCTATACTAAAGCTAAAATTAACCCTGCAAGCTCCCTACAAGCTACATAATTAACCCCTTCACTGTTAGCCATAATACACGTGTGAAATGCAGCTGCATTTGGCGGCCTTCTAATTACCAAAAAGCAACGCCAAAGCCATATATGTCTGCTATTTCTGAACAAAGGGGATCCCAGAGAAGCATTTACAACCATTTGTGCCATAATTGCACAAGCTGTTTGTAAATGATTTCAGTGAGAAACCTAAAATTGTGAAAAATTTAACGTTTTTTTTAATTTGATCGCATTTGGGGGTGAAATGGTGGCATGAAATATACCAAAATGGGCCTAGATCAATACTTGGGGTTGTCTACTACACTACACTAAATCTAAAATTAACCCTAGAAGCTCCCTACATGCTCCATAATTAACCCCTTCACTGCTGGGCATAATACACGTGTAGTGCGCAGTGGCATTTAGCAGCCTTCTAATTACTAAAAAGCAACGCCAAAGCCATATATGTCTGCTATTTCTGAACAAAGGGGATCCCAGAGAAGAATTTACAACCATTTAAGCCATAATTGCACAAGCTGTTTGTAAATAATTTCAGTGAGAAACCAAAAGTTTGTGAAAAAATTTGTAAAAAAGTGAACGATTTTTTGTATTTAATCGCATTTGGCGGTGAAATGGTGGCATGAAATATACCAAAATGGGCCTAGATCAATACTTTGGGATGTCTACTAAAAAAAATTATATACATGTCAATGGATATTCAGAGATTCCTGAAAGATATTAGTGTTCTAATGTAACTAGCGCTAATTTTGAAAAATAATGGTTTGGAAATAGCAAAGTGCAACTTGTATTTATGGCCCTATAACTTACAAAAAAAGCAAAGAAGATGTAAACATTGGGTATTTCTAAACTCAGGACAAAATTTAGAAACTATTTAGCATGGGTGTTTTTTGGTGGTTGTAGATGTGTAACAGATTTTGGGGGTCAAAGTTAGAAAAAGTGTGTTTTTTTCAATTTTTTCCTCATATTTTATAAATTTTTTTATAGTAAATTATAAGATATGATGAAAATAATTGTATCTTTAGAAAGTCCATTTAATGGCGAGAAAAACGGTATATAATATGTGTGGGTACAGTAAATGAGTAAGATGAAAATTACAGCTAAACACAAACACCGCAAAAATGTAAAAATAGCCTTGGTCCCAAACGGACAGAAAATGGAAAAGTGCTGTGGTCATTAAGGGGTTAAAAATATCCTAACACTAACCCCCGAAAATTCACTTACCGGGAGAAGTCTTCATCCAAGCGGCAAGATGTCCTCAACGAAGCCGGTAGAAGTGGTCCTCCAGACGGGCAGAAGTGGTCCTCCAGATGGGCAGAAGTCTTCATCCAGACGGCATCTTCTATCTTCATCCTTCCGGCACGGAGCGGGTCCATTTTCAAGACATCCGACGCGGAGCATCCTCTTCTTCCGACGGACTAACGATGAATGAAGGTACCTTTAAATGATGTCATCCAAGATGGCGTCCCTTAGATTCCGATTGGCTGATAGAATTCTATCAGCCAATCAGAATTAAGGTAGAAAAAATCCTATTGGCTGCTTGGATAGAATCCAATCAATCCAATCAGCCAATAGGATTGAGCTTGCATTCTATTGGCTGTTCCAATCAGCCAATGGAATGCGAGCTCAATCCTATTGGCTGATCCAATCAGCCAATAGGATTTTTTCTACCTTAATTCCGATTGGCTGATAGAATTTTATCAGCCAATCTGAATCTAAGGGATGCCATCTTGGATGACGTCATTTAAAGGTACCTTCATTCATCGTTAGTCCCTTGGAAGAAGAGGATGCTTCGCGTCGGATGTCTTGAAGATGGACTCGCTCCGTGCCGAAAGGATGAAAATAGAAGATGCCGTAGGATGAAGACTTCTGCCGGTCTGGAGGACCACTTCTGCCCATCTGGAGGACCACTTCTGCCGGCTTCGTTGAGGACATCTTGCCGCTTGGATGAAGAATTCTCCCGGTACGTCATTCTTCGGGGTTAGTGTTAGGATTTTTTAAGGGTGTATTGGGTGGGTTTATTTTTTAGGTTAGGGCTTTGGGCCTGCAATAGAGCTAAATGCCCTTTTAAGGGCAATGACCATCCAAATGACCTTTTCAGGGCAATGGGGAGCTTAGGTTTTTTTAGTTAGATTTTTATTTGGGGAGTTGGTTGTGTGGGTGGTGGGTTTTACTGTTGGGGGGTTGTGTGTATTTTTTTTTACAGGTAAAAGAGCTGATTTCTTTGGGGCAATGCCCCGCAAAAGGCCCTTTTAAGTTTAGTTTAGGCTATGGTTTTTTTTATTTTAGGGGGGCTTTTTTTTATTTTGATAGGGCTATTAGATAAGGTGTAATTAGTTTAAAGATCTGTAAAAAAAAATATTTTCTGTAATTTAGTGCTTTTTTGTGATTTAGCTAATATAATTTAATTTATTTAATTGTATTTAATGTAGGTAATTGATTTAATTGTAGTGTAGTGTTAGGTGTTAGTGTAACATAGGTTAGGTTTTTTTTTTACAGGTCAATTTGTATTTATTTTAGCTAGGTAGTTATTAAATAGTTAATAACTATTTAGTAACTATTCTACCTAGTTAAAATAAATACAAACTTGCCTGTAAAATAAAAGTAAACCCTAAGCTAGATACAGTGTAACTATTAGTTATATTGTAGCTAGCTTAGGGTTTATTTTATAGGTAAGTATTTAGTTTTAAATAGGAATTATTTAGTTAATAATAGGAATTTTTGTTTAGATTTATTTAAATTATATTTAAGTTAGGGGGGGTTAGGGTTAATAAATTTAGAATAGTGACAGTGACGTTGGGGACGGCAGATTAGGGGTTAATAAATGTAGGTAGGTGGCGGCGATGTTGTCGGCAGCAGATTAGGGGTTAATAAATATAATGTAGGTTGCGGCGATGTCTGGAGCGGAAGATTAGGGGTTAATAAGTATAATGTAGGTGGCAGCGATGTTAGGGGTGGCAGATTAGGGGTTAATATTATTTAACTAGTGTTTGCGAGGTGGGAGTGCGGCGGTTTAGGGGTTAATATGTTTATTATAGTGGTGGCGATGTCCGGAGCGGCAGATCAGGGGTTAAAAATTTTATTATAGTGTTTGCAATGCGGGAGGGCCTCAGTTTAGGGGTTAATAGGTAGTTTATGGGTGTTTAGTGTACTTTTTAGCACTTTAGTTATGAGTTTTATGCTACAGCGTTGTAGTGTAAAACTCATAACTACTGACTTTAAAATGCGTTAGAAATCTTGATGGGATAGGGTGTACCGCTCACTTTTTGGCCTCCAAGGACAGACTCGTAATACCAGCACTATGAAAGTCCCATAGAAAAAAGACTTTACAAACTTTACGTAAGTCGGTTTGCGGTAAGGCCAAAAAAGTGTGCGATGCCCCTATACCTGCAAGACTCGTAATACCAGCGTTAGTGAAAAAGTAGAGTTAGCACCTGTTAACGCTGCTTTTTCAGCTTACCGCAAAACTCGTAATCTAGCCGATTAGTTTTTACATTCTGTAATGTTTTCAGAATGTTTTTTAATCAATATAGCCCCTTGCTTTTTAGCTTTAACCTTATCAATACCAGTAAATAATAAATTATCAAAATTAGAATTATGTCACTCCATATATTATCATGCAACACTGCCTAGCCTTTCCTTATAAAAAAACAATTGTCTATTTGTTTTCTTATGCTGAACTTAAATTCTCATGTCATTTTCTCCCTCACACAAAGAAGATGGGGCACAGACAGGGCAGCAAGGTATAGATATATATTTTACAAAACAAAATCATATATAGATAGATACTTGGGAGCCGATTTATTAATGTGCGGGCGGACATGATCTGCTGTAGCGGATCATGTCCGCAACACATTGATAAATGCCAACATCATACCCTTTCTGCATTTATCATTGTCCAATGCAACCCCCAGCAAATTTGCTGCCAATCGGCCGCTAGCAGGGGGTGTCAATCATCCCGATCATATCTGATCGGGATGATTGCTATCCTCTACCTCAGAGGTGGCGGATGAGTTAAAGGGCCATTATACACTAATTTTTTCTTTGCATAAATGTTTTGTAGATGATCTATTTATAAAGCCCATAAAGTTTGTTTTTTTTAAAAAATGTATAGTTTTGCTTTTTTTAAATAACATTGCTCTGATTTTCAGACTCTTAACCAAGCCCCAAAGTTTTATTTGAATACCGTCAGCTACCTTCTTCAGCTTGCTCCTGTTTGTGTAAAGGGTCTTTTCATATGCAAAAGAAGGGGGAGGGGGGAGTGTCTTATTTCCCACTTGCAGTGGGCTTTCCAACTGCCTTTTCAACAGAGTTAAACTGAAAGCTTCTAAGTACATTTTTAAACCATTTTATACTGGATTTTTATATCAGTATCTGTGCATCTTATTCTTTATAGTAGTGTCTATTACATGCAGTTATATGAAAATGAGTGTATACTGTCCCTTTAAGGAGCAGCGGTCTTAAGACTGCTGCTTCTTAATTTTCCGGCGAGCCTGAAGGCTTGCGCAGAAACAGCAGCATACGCTGCTTCCTAAATCGGTCCCATAGAAGTAAAAACATATCTACCTTCAGGTTTAGTGCTGTAGGTTGAATGTCGAGTAAGTCTGCAAGCAATGAGTGTTATTTTTTTTTTTAAAGTGAGTTTCAATTAAATATTTGGGGAGACGTTAACAAGGTTGCCATATCCGAAGTCCTGAAGTTAGAGAGCATTGGTTTCACTTGCGTGCTAACTTTTTTATTTTCAACTTGTAATATGCGGGCTAACCCACTTGTGTTAAAAGTTTACTTTTAGCGGTGTTAGTGAACAAGAAAATATTTAGCGCACCACTTGTAACCTGGGTCTTTATTAGTGTAAATAGTCTTCTGTTAGTCATGGGTCAGTTTACCATAAATAACTGAAACACCACATTTAAAAACTTAAACCCTGTATTAATGCCATTTATTTTATATTTTCATTTTATTAATATTTATTTTATGCCACTTCTCTGAGTTGTTTTATTTCAAGTTATTTTAGGCTATTTAGTCAGCATCAGCACAATTTGGTAATGTATAAATATACAAGAATGGTTACCCTGTAAATGCATACTGTCACTGGGATATATCACTACAAAAATAAATTTGTCACAAGGATAGTTCATTACTAAAATATATCCAGTCACTAGCTGACGTGCACATTTTGTCAAAGATTAAACTTGTCATTGATAATAATGTGATTTATAGGCAATAATTGCATTTATTGTTTTTTCCCTGGGGACAACAACCAATTGATTTATATAAAATGTTTTCTTGTTTTTGTGTATTCGACAAGACAAACAACAAACCCATTTTAAAAAATGGATTAATATTAAAGTTACATTCTAGTCAAAATTTAAATGCACATAGATGAATTACATCTTTGAATATAAATATATTTGCAATATACATGTAGTGGCAAAAATGCTTCTAGTAAAAGTTATCACTGTTTTAGTGTTAAACATTTTTGCTGCAAGTGTATGTGAAGCATAAAGTTGTTAAGGTATTATGATTGCCATGTGACAAGCAACTTATACATTAAAGGGACATAATACTCATATGCTAAATCACTTGAAAGTGATGCAGCATATTTGTAAAAAGCTGACATGAAACTATTTTACCTCAGAATTTCTTCAGCTCACCAGAGTAAGTGTTCTGTGAACAGTTATTCTTCAGCTGCTGTCCAGCTGCAATTGTGGGGAAAAAACAATAACCAATCAGCATCAGCAGTGCTGAGGTCATGCATTGCTTTGCTCTCAGGAGATTTCATTGAAATCATTGTGAGATTTCATAGTAATCTTCCTTAAACTGAATTGGGAAATAACATACCTGTGCATCCACATGTCAGAAGCACACTCCTGTGCAAGTCCTGGGACAAGCATTGTGATTGGCTGCTTAAAGTCTCTTTACAGTGTGGTGTGAATACTTAGGAAATTGTGAAGTAAATATCTTCCTTTTTCACATAGAGATGCTCTCACTGGTCAGCTTTTTACAGTTATGTTATGTTTGGGTATCATGTCCATTTAAAGGAACATTATGAAAATTATTATATTTATTAAGATGTTTTCCATTAAAAGAGTGTTTAAAGAGACAAACACACTGGATCCAGATTAGATCAAAAAGAAAATGTTACCTGTAAGGGACTGGAAATTTGAATGATTCCATGTACAAATGATTAATCAAACAGTTAATCTATAAGCAGTTCATATTAAAACTTTGCTTTTATAGAAACACATATATGCCTTTAAGAGTTAAGACTTGTTTACCTTTAAAAAAAAATAAGCTTCTTCCGGTAGGCGGGCTTGTGAGGCGGCTGCATCTGAACAGAGCTCCGTGCAGCAGAAAAGGATTTATCCAAATTTCACCCTATTTTGCCGCTTTGCCCCACACTCTAAGGACTTGTCGGGAGGAATACATCCTTGCCGACTGTATACAGCAGTGTGCAGATCTCACCAACAGATCAGCGACCGGGAGTCCTGATACAGTAACCGCTTCTACCGCACCGCCATCTTGACCACCCCCGCTGTAGACAGGAACCCTGCCACACGAAGCAAGGTAAATCCCTGATTACACCTAATATTTACAACCCAAAAAGCGGGTGAAAGTACAGACCGGGGCCCTTTACTCTAACCACAGCAGAGCGGAACAGAAACCGAGAGAGATAAGAATCCCGGTACACTTAAAAGACACCTACGCCATAACTAATCTAAAACTATAACAACAACAAGACCATAACTAACTCCTACACCAAAAAACAGACACGCTCTGGGACAGTGAGGGGCAAAGACTGGCAAGGTTTGGGATACAACGTGGCTGAAAAGACATAAATACACTTAAAATCAGCCTACTCCGCTCATAGAATAGCGAGCAGCGCCACGAGGTCAAAACCAGACCCCTGCAGATCTTCATAACCAGCATTAAAACACGGACAAACGGCACAGAAAGCCAAAGATATTATAGCCCCTCGCTTGCTAAAACTAAAATAGCTGTGTCTCCTCAGCTTCGAAACCAATAGAAGAAAAAATAACGGTTACAGAACCGATGAGAACCTTCAATAGCTAAATACCAGAAACACGGTAACAGACTGCAATACCTGCTCTACCAGGCCCCTACACATCTGCACATCTACCCTGTACCAGTTTGTCAGGGTCTGCTGCAACCCACCGCTCAGCAAGAGGGAAACATATCATAACTCTGCAAAACCGGCCCCAAAGGGACAGAGGGGGTTAATGAAAGTAGATAAATTCTTCCATAAACTCTCATCCACACCAGCAGAGATGTCACACAGGACAAAAAACACAGACAATAAAAAACATCCAAAAAATCCTACAGAGATTCATCCTGACGTCCTTGATCCAATGGACCAGATGGACCCACCAGGACTAGATCATAAATCCCTATTGCACGAATTGAAATCATTTTTTCTTCCAAAAATGGACTCCCTGCAGGCGGGAGTAGACACATTAACTTGTGAGGTGCGCCAGTTTGCATCCAGAATTACAGCAGCAGAAACACGAATCTCAGATGTGGAGGACAGGCAAGTGTCAGCAGACATCACCATCAAACAGCTGGTAAAGAAATCAGAATTGCTACAAGACCGTATCGATGACCTGGAAAACAGGAGCCGCCGCAATAATTTGCGCATAGTAGGCATTCCAGAATCCGTCAAAGGCAAGAACCTGCTGGAGTTTGTGGCGCTCACCTTTCCCAAACTCCTAGGCATACACCCTGATATACTGCCCATAGACGTCGAAAGGGCCCACCGCATAGGTCCGGAAAGAGGCCTAGAGCAAAACAATCCCAGACCACGACAGGTCATATTTAGATGCCTGAACTACCAGGAGAAACTCAAAATTCTACGAGCCTATCGGGCTCGAAAAGAGGTACTGCATGAAGGCTCTAAACTTCTACTCTTCCAGGACTTCTCCATGGAGGTCACAAAACAAAGAAAGGAATTTGCACCACTATGTTCTCGGCTTCACGAACAAGGGAGACAAGTGGCCCTGCTGTTTCCGGCAAAGCTGAGACTACAAACACCTCATGGACCCAAGTTTTTCCATACTCCTCAGGCCCTGAAGAGCTACTTAGCTACAGAACAGGATCAGCATCCAGAGTGAACATACTCCCCACTACCCTTGATCGGCCTGACATAGCCCATTATGGAATGGGTGGACACTCACTCACTATATATCTGAACTAAATTATTATTATTAAAGGACACAGTTCAAGGACTGAAAGAGGTCTGCGGACCACACAGATGGACTACTATGGAAAGAGGTCACCTCTGACCTCCAGGGTAATGTTATACTACTGTAATGCATCACATCTATATAAGGTTGTAAATTGTTTTAGTGTTTTAGTAAGTTTGAATGTTTTAGTTTGTTTTAACTTGTTCACAAATATATCGCAGCTAACCAAACCTAATGATGGAAAGACAAGAGATCTTTGGTAAAACCAATATTCATCTGTATTTTTGTTTTGTTGAATGTTTTATATTTGTTTTGAATGATATGACCAGGAATAATGATTTACACAGTAATTTCCTACTGACAAGAGGGGTTGGTGCACTTAAGAACATCTGCTTAGAAGCATACATAGAACCTACAACAACAGCAGAGAAGACAGGGGGACTACCTGCACACTATTATAATCACACCCTATACAGAATAGACAGGTTTTTCCTCGTACGCACACCCATACTCTCTATCTACAACCCAGGCTTTATGTATCTACATGCATCACATAGAGTATACTCGACTGACAAATTAGTTCACTTGACAATTCACGCTAGAGAGAATGGGGAACAGAGAAATGAAAGACATCTGAGTAATAGAAAGACGCACGTAATGATAGGGAAATGTACTTTCTTACAAAAGACACAGAGCATCTCCACAAGGCTAGAAACCACTCCAAAGCTCAAACAACAACCCAGACAAAATTGTTAGAATGTTCCCGAAAATTGCTCATACAAGGTTGAAAGATATCCTGGTCATGTTTTGGTCAACTCGTAAGTCATACAGAAAACTTGATGTCACACTCTGCTCCCCCTCCCTCTCTCTCTCCCCCCGCCTCCTCCCCCTTCCCTCCTTTTTTTTTTTTTTTTTTTTCTCTCTCTCCTCACCCGTCATAACACAAACATGTAAATATGCCTCTTAAGGTGATAACGTGGAACGTGGGGGGCCTTAATACACCCATCAAACGTAAGGCAGCCCTTAATCATCTTAGAAAATTAGGAGCAGACATTGCAATGTTACAAGAGACGCATCTCACAGATGTAGAACATCAGAAGCTACAGAGAGAATGGGTAAAGCAAGTAGTTTTCCGATCACACACCAGCGCCAGTCGGGGTTTAGCCATAGTGTTTGGGAAGAGAGTGACAGTTGATGTGAAGAATGTACATCCAGATCCCAACTGCAGATACATCATAGTTGAAGCAACAATAGACTCCACAGACTACACATTCTGTAACTTATATGCACCTAATCACAGAGACATGAAGTTCTGGCAAGACCTGATAAAGTCCTTAGCCCCTTATATGGGATCCAAATTGATAATAGGAGGGGACTTTAATATCTCCCCCACGCATACATTAGATAGGCTTTGGCTGGAAACATTTAGACTCAGAGACCCCAAAAAGAATTATAAAGCCAAATACGAATCTAAGATATTTAATATGTTCTATAGGGACACTAACACCTGTGACATATGGAGGCTACATAACCCAGAAGGCAAGGAATACACATGTCTGTCTAAAGCCAAACATACACTTTCCAGGATAGACCTGTTTCTAATAGCCAATAACCTATCCAACGAAATACAGAGTTGTAGAATACATGATATATTAATCTCAGATCACGCCCCGGTAGAACTAATGTTGAGAACAATCAAACATCACACTAACAGGAACACACTTCGTTTCCCAACATACTTAGTCAAATCAGAATCATTCGTTAAATTTTTACAACATTCTTGGACAGATTATGTCACAGACAATGCAATACATGTAGACAACCCTACACTCTTCTGGGAAGCAGCCAAAACAGTGCTGGCAGGCAACATAATCTCATACGTTGCAAAAGTAAAACACAAAACCCAATACAGACATAGGACCTTGCAGGAACGGCTAGGACAAGCCTACCTCCAATTCCTTCAGACAGGGTCGAGAACAACATATGACAACTACATAGTAGCTAAAACAGATCTAGAAACATTTACAACTCAGCAAGCAGCGGCAGGACTGTTGAAAACAGCGGGTAGACTATATAGATTTGGAAGCCGGGCGGGTAAACTGTTAGCGACTCTGACCAAACCACACACAGTAAAGACTGGAGTAACCGCCTTACGCTGGAAAGACAAGACATATAACGACCCCGAAGACATAGTTAGGTGTTTCAAAACATACTACACGCACCTCTACACCAAGCAACCACCGGCACCAAAAGAGACAATAGCTCAATTTTGGAGTTCAGTAGAGTTACCCCAAATTAGTTCAGATCAAAAAGATGCATTAAACGCCACGATCACGCAGGATGAATTATCCACCACCATCAAAAGTCTTCCCATAGGCAAGACGCCAGGCCCAGATGGGCTCCCATCCGAGTTCTACAAAGTCCTGCAGCCGCAATTATCCGCGACACTCATCAAAGTATTCAACACTTTGATGTTAACAGAAACACAACCCTCTAAGGAATTCACAGCAGCTCACATCACATTGATCCCCAAACCCGGCAAAGATCACTCGCTTCCAGAGTCTTTCAGACCGATATCGCTCCTAAACGTGGACTATAAGCTGTTCACTAAAATCATGGCAAATAGGCTGCGGACGATCCTGCCGGATCTGATCCACCCAGATCAAACGGGCTTTGTGTTCAAGCGCACCTCAGTGGTGAACCTCCGCAGGGTCCTGCATGTCATAGAACATTACTGGACAAAGGGGAGAGAAAACGCCACACATGCCTCACCGGAAGCCTTCCTGTTGTCCTTAGACGCGGAGAAGGCTTTCGACCGGGTAGAATGGCCACACTTGATGGACTCATTGCGTAGATTCGGTTTTGACGGCCCATTTCTGGGGGTGTTAAATAAAATCTATGACAAACCGGTGGCGCGGATTCTATCCAACGGACTCTTTTCAGGAGATTTTCCCCTTCAAAGAGGCACCAGGCAGGGATGCCCCTTGTCCCCGCTGTTGTTCAATTTGGCGTTAGAGCCGTTGGCAATAAAGCTCAGACACACCTTCCCGGGAATTGTAATTAAAGGAGTCCCCCTCCACCTGGCGCTATACGCGGATGACATGTTGCTATTCGTGAACTCTCCACGAACACACATTCCCAACATCCTCCGAACAATAACCGACTTCGGTAGCTTCTCAGGGTATAAGATAAATACCTCCAAATCTGAGGTAATGTGGCTCAATAAACACCCTCATTCCGCACATGACTTCCCTTTTGTGGAAGTAACAGAGAGACTGACGTATCTAGGCATTCACCTGCATAGAGACCCCTCCAAAATCTACAAACTAAACATCTCAGAAAAAGGTACCCAAATCGCTTCCCAGTTATCCAACTGGCTCAATCTCCCTCTGGGATTGTCAGGTAGGATCAGCCTGGTCAAAATGACGATATTGCCCAAAATACTCTACCCCCTGCTCATGCTACCATTCCTCATGACCAAGACTGATATACAGTTGCTCAACCGAGCAGTATCTCAATTCATTTGGAAAAAGGGCAAACCGAGAATAGCAATGGAGAAACTGCAACTTCCATACTCGGCGGGAGGACTGGGTCTCCCAAATCTCAGACTATATAACTGGGCGGCATTGGCCCATCTGGTCATGGATTGGCAATTAGACACAGGTCATTTCGGCGATGCCAGCCTTGAAAAGGCAATGGTGACTCCTGTGGCGCTGTCTTATCTACCGTATGGGGGCCGAAAGACGCTCCCGCCGGGGGTACATAACAATGTGCTGTACGCAGACCCACTTAAGGCTTGGCAAAAAATCCATAAATACCTGAAAACGGACATGCCTTCACCAAAATACATCCCGTTAATCGGGAGCCCAGATTTTCCAGCCGGGAATGATCAAGGACCATTCCGAATCTGGAACAGAACCGGCCTCAAAATGGTTGGTGACGCGCTAGACACGCTACAACACACGATACGGCCGTTTCAAGACTTAAGAGATAAATATCAACTCCCAAACAAACACTTTTATGCCTACTTACAACTGCGCCACTATATAACGTCAATGCAATCCTCTAACGCGGGATTCTGGGATGCATCACCCTTCGCAGTTTCACAAACACTTTTCAGGGCAGGGGCCTTTTCTTTGTCCCATATATACACACGACTGATACAACGTGGGGAGTCCCAGATCCTCAGTGACATAGCAACTAGATATAACAACGACTGCTCAATAGAAATAACGACACAAGACATCAAGGAGAGCCTAGAACACGTACAACAAGCGACACTGGCAGTGTCACATAGAGAGGCACAAGTTAGAATCCTACATATGGACTACATTACACCTCATAGACTATCAAAATGGAATGCTTCAATCTTGGATAGATGTGTTAAATGTAACTCAGAGGCTCCATCACTTCACCACTACTTTTACACCTGCCCGAAGATTAGGAGGTTCTGGAGTCACTGTCAATACTGGCTTAAAACTACACTACATGTAGAAACAGCAAAAACAGAGGTAGAAATTTTCATGCTAAAATGGGAAGATTCACACAAAAGAATACACAAATTCCTTACATTATACACTATCCTAGCTAGGCAATGCATTCTCGCAAGATGGTTAACTAGACAGGCCCCAACAGTAGCACAACTGAAACACCTGCTGCTTAAACAACTCTTTGTGGAACAGTATGATGTCCGACTGGACACAAAACGTAGACTGCGCCCCTTCTTGAGGAAATGGTGGCCATTTCTAGACTCACTGGACCTAGCTATTCGGGACCAGGTGTTGAAACCTTTTGCTCATCTGGAAGCAATGCAACAGATAGAGATGGGAGGAGGGGCGGAACACGCAGGGCAGACCACACAGAATCGAGAACCTTTTGAAGTGATGTTATTCTAAGAGGAGGGGAGGAGGGGGGAGAGAAACCTAATCAGAAATTTTTAATTTTTTTTTTTTTTTTTTTTTTTTTTTCTCTTTTCCCCGTCCACTCCCCCTTTTACCATCCCCCCAACCTATACAACCTATCCAACCTCCAACCTCTCCTATCTATCTCCCATTGGATACGAAACTGTTCACAGTTAAATCACCTATGGACACCTGGTCAAAATATTTGTATTTGTAGAAAGTTAACTCATATGTTTTAAATGTTTTAAGTGTTTAAAAAAAAAAAAATTTCTAAGGAATGGAGTGTGCAATAATAAACTGAGACCTGAGATATGGACATTACCTTTGAGATATGCCTCTCCTACAATGACTTTTGATCACTCACACCTGAATGCTCACACCTGTGTATTGGATCTCAAACAGCCGTGTAACTGCACAAATGTTCATTTGAAGTGATTATTGTCTATATGAAACATGATCAATGTGAAAATGTTGTAACACTCGATTCCTTTTAATAAAAACGAATTTAAAAAAAAAAAAAAAAAATAAGCTTGCACTCTTTTTTCCTGGTGTCTGCTGAAGCAAATGTTCTTATCTAGAAAGAGGGGCATGTGAAATTCTAGTAACTGATAATGCTAGCTCATAACCTGAAGTAAAGTTATGAGAATATGTGCTTGTTATGAGGAATTCTATTATTTTACTAAAATGCTTGCTAAATTAAAAAATATAATTGACATAACCAAGGTAAGGTTATGTCAATTATATTTTTTTAATTTTTGCAAGCATTTTAGTAAAATAATAGAATTCCTCATAACAAACACATATTCTCATAACTTACTTCAGGTTAATAACTAACATTAAAGGGACACTGAACCCAAATTTTTTCTTTTGCAATTCAGAAAGAGCATGCAATTTTAAGCAACTTTCTATTTTACTCCTATTATCAATTTTTCTTCATTCTCTTGCTATCTTTATTTGAAAAAGAAGGCATCTAAGTTTTTTTTGGTTTCAGTACTCTGGACAGCACTTTTTTATTGGTGGATGAATTTATCCACCAATCAGCAAGGACAACCCAGGTTGTTCACCAAAAATGGGCCGGCATCTAAACTTACATTCATGCATTTCAAATAAAGATACCAAGAGAATGAAGAAAATTTGATAATAGGAATAAATTAGAAAGTTGCTTAAAATTTCATGCTCAATCTGAATCACGAAAGAAAAAATGTGGGTACAGTGTCCCTTTAAGGTTTAATTTTTAGAATTACATATAGGGGGCAGGAGAGTCTTTTGAGTAATATCTTGGAGAAAGAATCTGTGGAATTGTACTGCCTGTGTTCCACTGAATGATAACGCTCAGCACTGTTGCATGCTATTAAAGGGACATTCAAATAAAAATCAATAACCAATCAGCATCAGTAGTGATGAGGTCATGCATTGCTTTGCTCTCATGAGATTTCATTGAAGTCTTGTGAGATTTCATAGTAATCTTTCTTAAACTGAATTGGGAAATAACATAACTGTGCTTCCACATGCCAGAAGCACACTCCTGTGCAAGTCCTGGGACAAGCATTCTGATTGGCTGCTTAAAGTCTCTTTACAGTGTGTTGTGAATACTTAGGAAATTGTGAAGTAAATATCTTCCTTTTTCACATAGAGATGCTCTCTCTAGTTAGATTTTTACAGTTATGTTATGTTTGGGTATCATGTCCCTTTAAAGCAATATTATGAAAATTATTATATTAATTATGTTTTCCATTAAAAGAGTGTTTAAAGAGACAAACACACTGGATCTAGATTAGATCAAAAAGAAAATGTTGATCTTGGCCTAGCACGAATAAGGAGGACAAGCTGAAATTGCGAGCTAGCTGGTGAGGTCCCTGCACAAACCCCAGAGCGGGTGGAAAGAAGCACCGGCGACTCACTGCCCGGATCGGAAGCTGTACTCTGCCCTTTACTGAGCTCCACAGGCTGGAGAGGTGACACGGCGAGAAGCCACGTGGCGCTGGAGGCGCGAACGCGACTGAAGAGTCAACTAAGGAGGGCGCAGTTTTACAGCAGCCTGTAGACATACCGCAGGTGAAAGAATCATCGGAGCATTTGGCACGGGCTCCTGGTCTCCTGGATCTGCTCTGCATACCGCCATCAAGTATACCGGAGCAATGAGGGTACCAGCCCGTACCGGGTAAGCCTGCTGAGACCAGACCGTACTGGGTAAGATCGTGCTGTGCACACATACGGCCTCAATTTTTTTGATAATCTGGTGGCGGTGAGGAGGCTTGGAGGCTTGGAGCTCTCTCCTATGGGACACCTCTGAATGAGGGGATTAATAGGGCTCTCTGGACTGCACATATAGATCATCTGCCCCCCTGGTACTTTACTTAATAACATTTGGAGCTCATTGTATAGTGGCACCCGCTAATGACTTTTTGGATTCTACCTAAGTCTCTGTAGGGAGGTGGGCTGTATTGGGGTCGGCTCAGAGGTCTGGGAACTATAAGTGCTACGTACTGCATAAAATCCTGCTTTGCCCTAGCCCTCAGACACTGTCCTTTCTGATCATATTTAAACTTGCTGGATATAAGATGTACTGCATGGGCCTAGGAGCCCACTGAGGCCTGAACATTAACTTTCTAAGGGACTTTTCACCTGCAGGAGCCCCCAACAAGTTGCTTGAAATCCCCTGTAAATTGCTGCCTGCAAAGGAGTTATTATTCTACTCTCTTGACTGTGTGCAAAGCATGCTTTAATCACTCTTTTGCTTCGCAGGTTGAATTGTATTTATGGACACACAGACTGTATATTTTGCACTGTATTGATATACTCTGGGTACTGCTGGCTCATTTTGTGTAACTATAGGCCTGCCTGATAGAGAGATTATAGAGAGTCTGTGTTGTGCTGTGTACTGCATGCTGCTTTAACCATCTCTTTGCTTTGCAGGTTGAATAACATTTATTGGCACACTGATTGTATATTCTGACATGTACTGATGTATTATCTATCCTGACTGTTCATTTAGTGTAACAACTGTCTGATTTGTGAGAGTAGTTGGGGGAGGCATTTTTCTGGGCTGCATATTTGTCCAATACCCAAGCTAGCAAATAGAAAGTGGATAGTGTATGGAGAAATTTCTAGTACCAAACAAAATGGCGAGCAGGAATAAAAATACAGATTGCAGAGCTAAAGTAGGTTCTGATGTAGGTACCCAGGCTACCTCTTTTGACCCTATCCCAGAAAGCCATTCCCTGGACCCGCACCCTATAGTAAAGCAAATATCCACCCTTTTTTTACCTAAGATAGAAAATTTGCAAAAAGGGGTTGACACGCTTGCGGAGGAAGTAAAGCAATTTTCAACAAGAGTGTCGGAGGTAGAGGGGAGGGTGTCAGATCTAGAGGACACGCAAAATGTCAACACTAATAAACTGATAGCCCTGGAGAAACACACTGTAGCTCTTCAACAAAAGATTGATGATCTAGAAAATAGATCACGGCGGAATAACCTCCGCCTGTTAGGCCTGCCTGAATCCATCAAAGCAAATGATATCTTGAAATTTGTTGAAACTACTCTCCCATCTTTGATAGAGATCCCTACTGACACACTAGTGCGTAGTGTAGAAAGAGCACATAGGATAGGCCCAGAAAGACCGGCCATGGATCGCAATGCACAAGCAAGGCCTGTAATGATAAAATTCCTTCATTTTCAGACTAAAATGGCAGTCCTTAGGGCGTATCGAAGGATGGGGGAAGTGTCTTTTGAGAACTCTAGGATTCTACTCTTCCAGGATTACTCTGCAGATCTAGTGAAACAGCGCAGGGAGTTCTCAACAATCTGCTCTAGATTACACAGTGAGGGTAGACAGGCCTATTTACTCTACCCAGCTAAGCTAAAAATTGCCACCCCTAGAGGTCCTAAATTTTTTGACTCTCCGCAGGCAGCACAGGAGCTTTTGGATGCAGAGAATGGCTCCAGGAGTCCTAGATATGCTAGAGGGGGAGAGGGTTAGGGAGGGGTTTTCTGTACAGAACAAGGTGAGGCCCTTATTATCTAGTTTTATCTATGACTTATGCAGATAAAACAAGGTGGAGATAAGAAAAGTTGTTATACCTGTGCGCAGGTCAAGAGTTTGTTCTTATGGTTATGGTTCATTATGCAGTTGGGGGGGACATGTTCGATAGACATATTTTAGTTAAATGTCTGGGAAGCTTTCCCTGTCATACTCTGGAGTGGAGGGGTTCAGGACAAGTAAGTTATAAAAGGTTAAGGACACCAGGCGATTCCGCTGCAGGATTGTCTCTGCTCTATATATCTTTGTTGCTTCTTTCATTTAGGACGAATAATGGAGTCATCAATGTGTTTAATGGTGCAGCCCTGCAGGCTCACAAGTATAATTGTTACTGGTATATAGACAGGCATATGCTTTTAGAGAAAAATGGTTGGGCGAAACTTAAACTTATCCAATGTTGTCTATTAACATTGCTTTTGTACAGGTTGTATTATGATGAATGGTATCCTTGCACCTCTGGAACCGATGGACTGGCACGGAGATGGGTGAGGAATTTTCTTTACTACCCTTTTTTCTTTACTACCCTTTTTTTTTTTTTTTTCTCTCTCTTACGCTGAGGATCACATTAAACATTAACATTTAGTATATACTCTTGGAATGTAGGGGGTATACACTCCCCAGTTAAGCGAAAGACTATACTCACACTACTTAGAAAGAAAGGTGCAGACATCGCGTTTTTACAGGAGACACATCTTAATGACACAGAACACGCTAAATTACAAAGGGACTGGGTTGGCAGGGTGGAATTTGCATCTTATAAATCAGCCAGCAGAGGGGTGGCTATCCTGTTTGGGAAAAAATTAGAGATGGATGACGTATCGGTAGTAACTGACCCAGAGGGACGATATATTATAGTTTGCACTACAATTGCGGGCAAGAGATACACGTTGTGCAATATATATGTACCCAACAACAAAGACAGATCATTTTGGGAAGATTTGATTGAGGTACTGACTCCATTCTTGGATACTCCTATCATACTAGGGGGTGACTTCAACCTCGCCCCCAATCCTCAATGCGACAGGCTTAGGGACCAGAGTAGACAACTTGGGGGATTGCAGACCAAGGTCAGTTGCAAATTTGAAGTGGATACATTTCAATCTCTGACATCTGCTCTAGATATCGTGGATATTTGGCGCAAGCTGAATCCGGACGGTAGAGACTTTACGTGTGTCTCCAGAGCCTCTCCCACTATGTCACACATAGATCTATTCATGGTCTCGAACTCCTTGATTCCCCAAGTGGTGGATACTAAAATAGGGGATGTGGTGGTTTCTGATCATGCCCCTGTGGGGCTCTTCCTAGACACACTGCCCCGGGCGTCGGGGCGCAGGACTCTTAGATTTCCCCAATACCTATTGACATCCCAAGAGTTTCAACAATATATGGAACAGGCTTGGGATGACTTTCAAACTAATAATGCACAGCATCGCTCGAACCCAGAGCTCTTCTGGCATACAGCCAAAGTAGTGCTAACAGGTGATATTCTAGCCTTCCTGTCACGCAGAAAAAAACTGCACACAGAGAGGCTGGAGAGGCTGAGAGAGCAGTTGGCGGATAAGTTCCGTTTGTATAGGTCCTCACCCACACTGGTTAACCACCAGAAGTATATGGATACGAAAAAAGAATATGATGCGCTATTGGCGTATCAAGCCTCACAAGCCCTCCTGAGAACTAGGGGTAGATACTACCGCTTTGGGGATAAATCGGGCAGACTGCTGGCCTCCCTGGTCAACCTGAAATCCTCCACTCGTTTCATAGCGGCCATTAGGTCAGGGGGCACTCTGGCTAAGGACCCTAAACGCATAGTGGAGACGTTTGCCTCTTACTATTCTGACCTCTATGCTAAAAACAAGGGGGACACAGAGGAGACTAGACGGGCATTTTGGGACTCTATCGAGTTACCACAGGTGTCGGACGACCAATTGAGTAAGCTTAATGCGCCTATTTCTAGGGAAGAGGTGGATAGGACGATCATGACTTTGAATTTGGGCAAAGCAGCAGGCCCAGATGGGCTGCCGATCGAATTTTATCGGTTACTAAAAAACAGAGTGATCCCTGTGCTCACTGATCTTTTTCAGAACTATTTCACGGAAGCTAGTAAACCAACTAAGACCTTCACGGCTGCTCACATCACTCTTATCCCTAAGGCGGGTAAAGATGCGCTTCTCCCGGAGTCTTACAGACCCATATCGCTACTGAACTCCGGTTACAAGATCTTGACTAAGTTATTAGCGGAGCGTCTTAAATTTATATTACCAGACTTGATACACGAGGATCAGACCGGCTTTATGGTAGCGAGATCCTCTGTGGTAAACGTACGCAGAATCCTGCAGGTGCTACAACACTTTTGGAGTCTGAAACAATCGGGGGAAGGGGGTAAGCTCCCGGAGGCCTTCCTGCTGTCCTTGGACGCAGAGAAGGCCTTCGATAGGGTGGAATGGGGACACTTGTTTCATACCTTGTCCAGGTTTAACTTCTCTGGGTCCTTTGTCTCTTTTATCACCAATTTATACTCTTCACCTATAGCTAACATATGCGTTAACAACCTATTCTCGTCTGACATAATATTGCAAAGGGGTACAAGACAGGGGTTCCCGCTGTCTCCTTTGTTGTTTAATTTGGCACTGGAGCCACTAGCAATTAAATTACGTCAAATCTTCCCAGGCATTGAAGTAGCGGGTTACTCCCAACATCTCGCACTATATGCAGACGATATGTTGCTATTTGTACAAGACCCTAAGGTGCACGTGCCGTCTATTGTGCAGGCGTTGCAAGATTTCGGGTCCTTCTCGGGCTATAAAGCCAACATGCAAAAGTCAGAAATCTTATGGCTGCACAGGGGTGAAGGACCGGTGCAAGAGTATCCGTTCGCAGTGGCGAACCAGGTGATTACCTATTTAGGTATTCAAATTCATGTGAACCCCAACAAGCTATATTCCATTAACTTGGCTCCCTTATGCGCAAAACTCTGCTCCCAGATGAAAAGCTGGAAGTCACTACCCATATCGCTAATGGGACGCGTCAGCCTTATCAAAATGGCGATCCTCCCTCGTCTTTTATATCCCATGCTCATGCTGCCTCTTCTGCTTAATAAAAATGATGTGAAATCTTTAAATTCTGCAATGCGCTACTTTGTATGGCGTGGAGGCAGACCACGTATCTCAGCAACAAAATTATCCATGAGTTATCTCAATGGGGGGCTAGCACTGCCGGACTTCAGGCTATACAATTGGGCGGCCACGATTCGCCTGGTACTCGATTGGCAGATAGGCACGGGCCACTTTTATAGAGCGGATTTGGAGAGAGCAGTGTTAAAGGGTATATCTCTAGCCTACCTGCCGCACTTATCAAAATCGGGAGCGGCTAAATTGCTGACTGGGAATCTTCTATACTAGGACCCTATGAAAGCCTGGCACTTAGCTCATAAGTATCTAGGTAAGGTGAATATGGGCTCTCCATATCTACCACTTAGTGGCAATCCGGATTTTCCGGCAGGTATGGACACAAAACCATTTCGCTCCTGGGAGCAACTCGGCCTGACGAGCATAAATGCGCTGATAGATCCACTGATGAAAACTGTGAAATCCTTTGCAGCTCTGCAGAGGGATTATAATATTCCGCAAGCCCATTTCTACGTGTACCTCCAGGTGCGCCACTATGTGAATAAGATAATAAGGGAGGAGCCGGGCTTTTGGGAGGGCTCATCATTTCGCCTGTCACAGGCCTTATTCAAAATGGGGAGGTTCTCTTTATCTGAGATCTACCAAACTCTCTTACAGAGACGAATGCCGCACACACATCTGAGCTTTGTGGAAGGCTGGCAGAAAGAGGGATTTCAGGATATCATGTGAGATGAGGTCCGGAGGGGGCTAGAGAGAGTCAAAAAAGCCACCCTATCGGCGAATTTGCGGGAAACCCAAATAAGGTTCATACACAAAGCGTATATGACCCCCAAGTGTCTGGCTAAATGGATACCGGATTGGCCCAATAAATGTTCTAAGTGCTCCGCGGAATCTCCTGGCCTGTTGCATTGTATATGGGAGTGTCCGAAAGTGAGTCAATTTTGGAGTAAACTACAATACTGGGTTAAGACAAAAATGGGTTCTTCTTTTGAATTTACAGCGAGGGCGGTATTGTTTATGCAGTAGGAGCAACAGTACAGACAGACTGACTCAGAATTGACCTTACTTATTCTGCTGGCGAGGAAGTGTTTACTTAATCACTGGACAACTAACAAGGCACCTACAATGGTTTATTTCAAAAACATGCTAAGAACACACCTATTTATTGAACAAGTAGACGTTAGGGTAGACGTGGGTAGCCGACTAAGTTCATTTCTGCGGAAATGGCGTAGATTGATTCTAACATTTGAATTGGAGATACAAAGGCAAGTCCTCCTCCCCTTTCATAATTCTATTACTTTTCTGGAAGACTCTCTGAGAGGAGAGTGGAGTCATCTCACTTTTTAATCATCCTGTCTCTCTTCCTAAAATTTTTTTTTTTTTTTTTTTATCTCTCTCGCCCTATCCGTTGCCGGACCAGCAAGATATCTAAGATTGAACACTTGCCTACTTATAAGAGAACACTGTGTACACTATAGGATAAGAATAATTCTGTTCAAAGGGAATATTAGGGGGGGGTTGGGGGTTAATTGGGTTTAAATTGAGTAGGGGAGAAGTTTTAATCTCTCCACATCACAAAAATGAGGGAATTGTCAACATGTGGGTTACGGACATTCCGGTACATGATAGTACAGGATACAGTATGCTTGTGTTAAAGTTGGAGAGTTCTAAGATGTAATCTACCACTGACTACCTGTATCCTGTTGCTTCTGTCTCATTATTGTACAGCTTTTATAATGATGTAATATGTGAATACCATATATGTGATACATGTCTTGCTGTGGGATAAATGTTTGTGCACAATCCAAGAAATTCAGCAGCACTCACCACTATGTAGAAAATTCCATTTTTATTGGGATATTTCGAAATAGAAAAGACAACGTTTCGGACCTCTAGTCCTTAGTCATGTCAATACATAAATGCAGGTAACACACCTTAATATAGGGATAGGGGTTAATAACCACACCTACTTAATTAACAGTTCACCTGTGCATACACACACATTTTTTCTTTGCAGTGTTACTTGTCCTTGAGAAGGATGCGCCATCTAGTGGTAGATATATAGTAATACACATTTAAAAAAACAACTATTACATATTGTTGCAAAAATAACAACAATTACAGAGTATTAGATACAGAGACTAATCCTATTGAAATATTTACAAAAAAACAGATAAATCATATTCTTTATTCATACCAACAGGTGCCATGGTTTCTAATTTATTAATCCAGAATACTTCCTTCTGTTTTAGGAGAAGCTCCCTATTACCACCCCTTCTGGGTAAACTAATCTGGTCAATTATTTGAAACCTTAATTGACATACCCTGTGTTCTGCCTGAATAAAGTGTTCAGCTACTGGATTTTTTATTTTGCCATTTCTGATGTCTGATTTGTGTTCACATATCCTGTCACGGACCATCCTAGTGGTCTCCCCGATGTAACTCCGCCCACATGGGCATTTAATCATGTAAATGGCAAATGTGGTTCTACATGTAAATAAACTCCTGATGTTATATTTCTTGCCTGTACGTGGATGATAGAAAAATTTACCCTTCACCATATTATTGCAACTAGCACAGCCTAAACATGGGTAGCATCCCATATTTTTATCTGTAATATAGCTCTGTATTTTAGTTTTAGCAGTGCCTATATCGGCCCTAATTAGCCTATCTCTAAGATTCTTACTTCTTTTATAAGCCGGCATGAATTCTGACTGAAACTCAGTTACATGAGGGTTACATTGGCTCAATATGTGCCAGTGTCTCCTAAGAATAGAATTAATGTTACTGCTTAATGAGTTAAACTTTGTAACAAAGACAACCCGATTTTGTTTCATCTTAACTTTAGGTTTTGTTGTCTCAAGTAAGCTGTTACGTGACACTGTTGCCACTTCTTCAATTTCTTTGTTAACTAAATCGCTGGGATACCCCCTCACTATAAATTTGTCACCCATTTGATTCAATCTCTGTCTCACAAATTTGTCCTCTGACACAATTCTTCTCACTCTCAAGAGTTGACTGCGAGGTAAAGACCTTTTAAGGGATTCTGGGTGAAAGCTATTAAAGTGAATCAGGCTGTTTTTTTATCAGTGGGCTTAGTAAACAGGTCTGTTTCAAAACTATTGCCTGATTTATAAACTTTAGTGTCAAGAAATTCAATACTTTCCTCACTGTGCTTAAGAGTAAACTTAATATGTGTAGTTGCACTATTCAGCTGATTAACAAACTCCCATAGGGATCCAATGTCGCCCAACCACACTCCAAATATATCATCTATGTAGCGCCACCAAGTGGCGCCACATAGAATGAAGAGATTGTTCTCAAAGACAAATCTCTCCTCAAAGATGTTCATAAATATATTTGCGTATGTTGGGGCGACATTGGATCCCATGGCCGTACCCTGTCTCTGAATGTAAAATTCATCCTGAAACAGAAAGTAATTACACCTAAGCACAATTTCAAGAAGTTCCAGAACAAAATCAATTTGACAGCTGTTGAACGTGCTGTACTGTTGCAACACTTTTTTTACTGCTCCTATACCAGATGCATGTGTTATAGAAGTGTATAGACTTGATACATCTAGAGTATATAAGATACTTTTCTCCGTTGCAATATTTAAATCATTTAATTTAATCAGAAAATTACTGGTATCTTTAATGTAGGAGTTGGATAATTCTACAAAGGGTCTTAGAATGTGATCAAGATAGATAGAGATGTTGGAACACACAGAATTCATGCTGGAAATAATAGGTCGCCCTGGGGGGGCCTGTAAGTTTTTATGGACCTTAGGTAAGGTATATAGTACTGGTGTTTGTGCATGTTCACGAGATAGGAACATAATTTCCTTTTTACCAATGATGCCATTTTTAAAGGCAAATAGAACCTTTTGATTAATTTCTTTTTCGATATTAAAAATTGGATTATATGGTAAACATTGGTAAACCTCGTTATCAGATAATTGGGACTTAATTTCTTTCACATAGTAATCTTTATCAAGAAGAACTGTTGCTCCGCCCTTATCTGCAGATTTCAAAATAACATTTTTGTTCATTTGCAAAGATTTTAAAGCTTCTATAGACCTATTGTCCAAATGGCCCTTATTCTGACCCTGAGTGGCTGCATATTTATTAACCTTTGTCTTTTTCAATACCTTATGTTGTAAATTTTTCACATCATCTAATACCAGTTTTGAAAAGATGTCAATGCTACTATCATAATTAGCTGGCATGTATTTACTTTTAACCTTAAGACCAAGATTTTTAAGATGTAGCTCACTAGAATTTGTTCCAGCATTATCAGATCTATCACCATAGCCATCATTGGAAAACATAGATTTTAATTTTAATGTCCTAAAAAATTTAAACAAATCTTTCTCTATCTCAAAAAAATCACATTTGGAAAAAGGGCAAAAAGAAAGTCCACGTTGTAATAATGAAGATTCAGTCTCTGTAATCTGTACCTTTGATAAGTTTAAAACTAGTGATTCACCCTCACTCTCCGTCTGTTCCGATTGCTCCTTCGGGTTGCCATGCCTGTGTCTCCGACCCCCACGTCTGATCCTGCGTCTGTCTCCGAGTCCCCCGTTAAGGACCCCAAATCCTGGCTTGTATTCGGTGTTCCGCCATGTCGGCGTCTGTTGTATCTCCGTATCCGATAACCGGAAGTGCCTCTGACGTCATTTCCGGTCCGTTCCGATCTCCAAAAAGGAGAGGAAAGTATTGAATTTCTTGACACTAAAGTTTATAAATCAGGCAATAGTGTTGAAACAGACCTGTTTACTAAGCCCACTGATAAAAACAGCCTGCTTCACTTTAATAGCTTTCACCCAGAATCCCTTAAAAGGTCTTTACCTCGCAGTCTTGAGAGTGAGAAGAATTGTGTCAGAGGACAAATTTGTGAGACAGAGATTGAATCAAATGGGTGATAAATTTATAGTGAGGGGGTATCCCAGCGATTTAGTTAACAAAGAAATTGAAGAAGTGGCAACAGTGTCACGTAACAGCTTACTTGAGACAACAAAACCTAAAGTTAAGATGAAACAAAATCGGGTTGTCTTTGTTACAAAGTTTAACTCATTAAGCAGTAACATTAATTCTATTCTTAGGAGACACTGGCACATATTGAGCCAATGTAACCCTCATGTAACTGAGTTTCAGTCAGAATTCATGCCGGCTTATAAAAGAAGTAAGAATCTTAGAGATAGGCTAATTAGGGCCGATATAGGCACTGCTAAAACTAAAATACAGAGCTATATTACAGATAAAAATATGGGATGCTACCCATGTTTAGGCTGTGCTAGTTGCAATAATATGGTGAAGGGTAAATTTTTCTATCATCCACGTACAGGCAAGAAATATAACATCAGGGGTTTATTTACATGTAGAACCACATTTGCCATTTACATGATTAAATGCCCATGTGGGCGAAGTTACATCGGGGAGACCACTAGGATGGTCCGTGACAGGATATGTGAACACAAATCAGACATCAGAAATGGCAAAATAAAAAATCCAGTAGCTGAACACTTTATTCAGGCAGAACACAGGGTATGTCAATTAAGGTTTCAAATAATTGACCAGATTAGTTTACCCAGAAGGGGTGGTAATAGGGAGCTTCTCCTAAAACAGAAGGAAGTATTCTGGATTAATAAATTAGAAACCATGGCACCTGTTGGTATGAATAAAGAATATGATTTATCTGTTTTTTTGTAAATATTTCAATAGGATTAGTCTCTGTATCTAATACTCTGTAATTGTTGTTATTTTTGCAACAATATGTAATAGTTGTTTTTTTAAATGTGTATTACTATATATCTACCACTAGATGGCGCATCCTTCTCAAGGACAAGTAACACTGCAAAGAAAAAATGTGTGTGTATGCACAGGTGAACTGTTAATTAAGTAGGTGTGGTTATTAACCCCTATCCCTATATTAAGGTGTGTTACCTGCATTTATGTATTGACATGACTAAGGACTAGAGGTCCGAAACGTTGTCTTTTCTATTTCGAAATATCCCAATAAAAATGGAATTTTCTACATAGTGGTGAGTGCTGCTGAATTTCTTGGATTGTGCTATTACTTAAGGGTTTTGTGTGGAACCCTTACAGCTTGCACCACCTTGTTATCTTAAGTGCTGTACCACTATTGGACTGTGGGATAAATGTTTGTGCCCATGTGTTCATTCTCTCTCTGAATAAAAACTGATTTAAAAAAAAAAAAGAAAAGAAAATGTTATCTGTAAGGGATTGGAAATTTATTTGCTGTAAATGAGAACAGTGCAAGGAAATTTTATTGTAGGTTTAAACTATATATTATTTAAGCAGTGTCAGCTCAAGAAAGTAAAACTACCTGATGTAGTCATATAATGTTAATGTAATATAATATGACAAACTATGGTTTTTATATAAGAGATGGGTGGTGTTCTATAAATTAAGTGTCCTGCATATATATCTTTGTCTTGTTTTTGTTTACAAATGTGTTTTTTTGTAATGTACTTTGGAAAATTTGATGAACCATGGGTTTATGAACATGGCTTGTCCCAAGACCCCTTCCCTCTCACCTGGATGTCCTGACTCATCCTCATAATCAAATTCAGTGGAGGCTCATCTAGAAGACTATTGTGCTATTCTATTTTTTGAAAGAAACCACACTCTAAAGTACATAGACGACTTTCTGGGGAGAGTGCTGTAAAACATCAGTGGAAGAGGCATCAGAACCAAGATTTAATTACACCAAACGTGCTCCCTCAATCAGAGATCTGGTCTGGCGATATGACAGATTATCTTTCCACTGAACCATGAAAAAATCCTTAATCATTTTCAAACATCAGATTCTACAGTTGACTTTCATGTCCCACTACCAGATTAAAATATCAAAATTCCTAGTGGTCATGTGCTTTGCAGAAATCTCTGGGATCTAGAAATGCCATGGCAAGTACATGCAGTGATATATTCTTGAATGCAAGAATTAAAAAATAAAATATATATAATAGCAATTTAGCATTCCATCGATTGCAAAGATATGAGTTTCAAGTAAAAAAAAACAACAACATTGTTCTGTATTACTGACATAAAGTGGTTTTAATACTGTTATATGTGTTACTGACACATAGGGTATATCATTGCTCTAAGTGTTATTCACAAAAAGGTTTAAAAAAATGATATATGTATTAATGGTGCATAAATCAATGCTGTATGTATTTGTGGTACATCTAGGTTAAACCACTGTTCTATGTGCTATTGAAACCAACGAGAAAAGCACATGTTTTTGGCAAAAATAGTTAACTCATTGCTCTATATTTTGTTTTCATAGATTGGTAAAATGATTGTTTTATGTGTTACTAACACTATAAATGATGTAATAATTAGCCTGAATGAATGCATGGTAGCCAAACAGGCTCAAACTATTGATAAGTTTCTGCAAATAAATATGGTGTTTTGAGGAAGTAGAATTGTTTAGGAGCCATTTCATATACCCATGTGCTAAGGCCCCCCTTTTGTTTTTGTTTTTTTTTAATATTAGCAATGACCAAATGGGCACTATATCTAGTGAATAGGTGATGAAAGGTAAATATGGATGCTACAAGTGAACAAAAAAATAACGAACCAAACAAGGTGTGAAAAATTGCACTGAACAAGAGGAAAGGTTATAGCTGGGTATAAAGTCAGTCATGGGTGTGGAAATCAAGCAGGGCTGTAAATGCTGCCTGTATTTATTACCCTGCAAGTATTTACTTGTGTAACCCTCCCCTTTTCTCACACAAACACTCGCTCAAGAGCAAGGCTTATCAATCAGCCCAGATGAATCAGTCCGTAATGATTTCAGTGTGACACCTCTGAGGAGTCATGTAGCTAAAGAAGCAAATAATTGTTTCTTTACTTGCTGTTAAAGGCTTTTATGAACAGCTCAGAAGCCTCACCCACAGCTTCATAAATAGAGCCCACTGTTTTTGTTCATTTCATCTAAAAGTAGGCACTTTAAAAATGAATTACATTTATTTTAAATAAGTCACTGAGCAATTAGACATACACTTCTTCTTAGCTTCAAAATACAAATAAAAAAAGCTTTAAAATGAAAGTAGTGTCAAAATTAAACTTTCATGATTCAGAGCATGCAAATTTAATCAACATTCTAATACTTCTGTCATCTAAGTATATTTTGTTGAAGTGCATATCTAGGACCTATAGAAATAACATCAAATTCTATACTAGATATATAGATGGTGTATTACTAGTATGCGAAGGTTCTATGAATAGACTGGATGACTTTTTAGGTCATCTAAATAATAATGTTGGCAATTTGAGATTCACATGTAATGCTTCTTGGATCAATATGCCATATTTGGATGTCCTTCTAAGTCATAAGAACGATAAAATAGTCATAGAAGTATATAGGAAAGAAGTTACTGGTAACACTACATTGAGAGCGGACTCGTTACACCCACACCATTTAAAGAGAGGCATACCAAAGGGCCAATATAGTAGGTTGAGGGGAAACTGTACTAGCCTAGAAAGCTATTGGCGGCATGCAAACAAATCGACAGAACGCTTGATTGATAGGGGTTATGACCACAAGTATTGAAAGGATTGTCTGAACAAGTCTCTGGGTTTAATAGAGGTAATCTTTTGAAAGACAATACCAGAGACAATGCAGAACAGGGAGGCATCAATTTTATTACAACATTCAGCAGGCAATTAAGTGATATTTGCAACATTATCAAAAAAAGACTGCCGATATTAGAGAGGGACAAAGACTTGTAGACTATTTCTACACATTGTAACTCTATCTCCCATTGATCTGAAACTATAGGGGATAAAGTTACTAAAAACTTTGGAGCACATGTCTCTAACAGTTGAACCAACAAAAGAGATTGGTTATCCATGAAGGGTGTTTTTTATAAATGTGGTGGGAGGTCATGTAAACATTATAACCATGCCTTAGTTGGTGATAGTTTTACATCTACTAATACAGGAAAAACAAAATTAGAGATCAAATTACTTGCAATTCAACTTATGTTATTTATGTAAATACTTGCAGGTGTTGCAATTTTCAGTATGTAGGACACACCTCTAGGCTCCTCAAAGACAGAATTAGCAAACACTTACTACCACTAGAAGCAGAAGTCCCTAAAATAGCTGTGGCAAAATATTTTGCTAAACATGCAGAGAAATGTGACATTTTCAGGTTTCAAGGGATTGAACAAGTTACACTGAGTGTTAGGGGAAGTGACATGTTTATGGCATTAGGTAAGAAGGAGGTCTTTTGGATCTAAACCCTCAAGACTGGATCACCATTAAAGTGAATGTAAATTTTGATGCTAAAGTGCCCGGTTTTTAGAAATTTGATTAAAAACAGGGGCACTTTAATTAATCAAAATCTACATTTCACTCGTGTTGTGAAAAAATACTTATCTTTTAATCTTGACAGCCGCTTCAGCTTCCTCCGCCCGTCTCAAAGCCTCCTCCTGGGTCTAAAATGAGGAATAAGGCATCCTCCAATCACAGCGTTGAATCAGACACTGATTCCCCCGGGGGGGGGGGGGAGCCGTGATTAGAGGATGACCAATCCATCATTTCTGACGTCTGAAATGGCTTATGACGACCTGGGCAAACTGGAGCGTCTGTCAAGTTTAAAAGGTAAGTATTTTTTCACAGTGAGTGAAATGTAAATTTTGATGAATTAAAGTGCCCCTGTTTTTAATGAAATTTTTAAAAACCAGGCACTTTAACATTAAAATGTACATTCACTTTAAGAATAAATGAAATATGTGATGAAAAACTTTTCATTGATAAAAGTTGAATCCAAGGACTAATTGTATCCTTAATGATTTTTTGGAATTCTTCTTTAAGTATATGTGAATTTTAGCAGGGGTTATATAAGAACTAGAGATGTTCTCATATTATTGGCACTATATGGATACTATTTGAATTTATCTTTTATACATGTTCATATGATAGCCTTTAATTAGTTATTTTCTTTAGTTCATGTGCCCCCTACTTTAGTGATTTTATCATACATATATATATATATATATATATATATATATCTGTTTGTTGAACATTAATAACAGGTAAGAAATTACAGCATATAGGTATCCCTTTCAGCTTTAATGATATGTTTTTAAAGTGTATCTTGAAAAAAAAATGTATTGCCTTCTTGTGATTTTGTATAAATATGTGCGAGTGTGGTTGTAGTAAATGAGTTAATTTGGATGTATACTTAACATGAACTATGATTGGTTCAGGCGAACACCTCCTTTTGCAATGTATTAGTTGTAGGTACACCTGTTTCCCCGCTCTGATGAATTGCCCTTGAGGCAGGAAATGTGTCAGCTGCAGAACCTGTCTGCTGTGCCCTTTAGCTTTTTATTCTATGTATCAAATAAAGTGGAGCGTTTAATTATTTACCTCTCTCCTGGATTATTTTTACGCTGAGACTGCTACTTTATTGCCATATCTAGGAGCAGCAATGCACTACTGGGAGCTAGCTGCAGATTAGTGGCTGAACATATATGCCACTTGTCATTTGCTCACCTGATGTGTTCAGCTAGCTCCCAGTAGTGCACTGCTGCTCCTTTCAACAAAGGACACCAAGAGAATGAAACAAATTTGATAACAAAAATACATTTGAAATTTGTTTAAAATTGCATGCTCTAGCTGAATCATGAAAGAAAAAAACACAAATTTCTTGTCCCTTTAAAAGTTGTTTTTCAGCAAAATATATTTTAACATGATAGAAAGTTTCAGCGTGTACTAGTACTAATATATGTATTAGTGGTGCATAAATCAATGCTGTATGTATTTGTGGTACATCTAGGTTAAACCACTGTTCTATGTGCTATTGAAACCAACGAGAAAAGCACATGTTTTTGGCAAAAATAGTTAACTCATTGCTCTATATTTTGTTTTCATAGATTGGTAAAATGATTGTTTTATGTGTTACTAACACTATAAATGATGTAATAATTAGCCTGAATGAATGCATGGTAGCCAAACAGGCTCAAACTATTGATAAGTTTCTGCAAATAAATATGGTGTTTTGAGGAAGTAGAATTGTTTAGGAGCCATTTCATATACCCATGTGCTAAGGCCCCCCTTTTGTTTTTGTTTTTTTTAATGTTAGCAATGACCAAATGGGCACTATATCTAGTGAATAGGTGATGAAAGGTAAATATGGATGCTACAAGTGAACAAAAAAATAACGAACCAAACAAGGTGTGAAAAATTGCACTGAACAAGAGGAAAGGTTATAGCTGGGTATAAAGTCAGCCATGGGTGTGGAAATCAAGCAGGGCTGTAAATGCTGCCTGTATTTATTACCCTGCAAGTATTTACTTGTGTAACCCTCCCCTTTTCTCACACAAACACTCGCTCAAGAGCAAGGCTTATCAATCAGCCCAGATGAATCAGTCCGGAATGATTTCAGTGTGACACTTCTGAGGAGGCATGTAGCTAAAGAAGCAGATAATTGTTTCTTTACTTGCTATTAAAGGCTTTTATGAACAGCTCAGAAGCCTCACCCACAGCTTCATAAATAGAGCCCACTGTTTTTGTTCATTTCATCTAAAAGAAGGCGCTTTAAAAATGAATTACATTTATTTTAAATAAGTCACTGAGCAATTAGACATGCACTTCTTCTTAGCTTCAAAATACAAATAAAAAAAGCTTTAAAATGAAAGTAGTGTCAAAATGAAACTTTCATGATTCAGAGCATGCAAATGTAATCAACATTCTAATACTTCTATCATCTAAGTATATTTTGTTAAAGTGCATATCTAGGACCTATAGAAATAACATCAAATTATTTACTAGATATATAGATGATGTATTACTAGTATGGGAAGGTTCTATGAATAGACTGGATGACTTTTTAGGTCATCTAAATAATAATGTTGGCAATTTGAGATTCACATGTAATGCTTCTCGGATCAATATGCCATATTTGGATGTCCTTCTAAGTCATAAGAACGATAAAATAGTCATAGAAGTATATAGGAAAGAAGTTACTGGTAACACTATATTGAGAGCGGACTCCTTACACCCACACCATTTAAAGAGAGGCATACCAAAGGGCCAATATAGTAGGTTGAGGGGAAACTGTACTAGCCTAGAAAGCTATTGGCGGCATGCAAACAAATCGACAGAACGCTTGATTGATAGGGGTTATGACCCACAAGTATTGAAAGGATTGTCTGAGCATGTCTCTGGGTTTAATAGAGGTAATCTTTTGAAAGACAATACCATAGACAATGCAGAACAGGGAGGCATCAATTTTATTACAACATACAGCAGGCAATTAAGTGATATTTGCAACATTATCAAAAAAAGACTGCCGATATTAGAGAGGGACAAAGACTTGTAGACTATTTCTACACATTGTAACTCTATCTCCCATTGATCTGAAACTATAGGGGATAAAGTTACTAAAAACTTTGGAGCACATGTCTCTAACAGTTGAACCAACAAAAGAGATTGGTTATCCATGAAGGCTGTTTTTTATAAATGTGGTGGGAGGTCATGTAAACATTATAACCATGGCTTAGTTGGTGATAGTTTTACATCTACTAATACAGGAAAAACAAAATTAGAGATCAAATTACTTGCAATTCAACTTATGTTATTTATGTAAATACTTGCAGGTGTTGCAATTTTCAGTATGTAGGACACACCTCTAGGCTCCTCAAAGACAGAATTAGCAAACACTTACTACCACTAGAAGCAGAAGTCCCATTAAATAGCTGTGGCAAAATATTTTGCTAAACATGCAGAGAAATGTGACATTTTCAGGTTTCAAGGGATTGAACAAGTTACACTGAGTGTTAGGGGAAGTGACATGTTTATGGCATTAGGTAAGAAGGAGGTCTTTTGGATCTAAACCCTCAAGACTGGATCACCATTAAAGTGAATGTAAATTTTGATGCTAAAGTGCCCGGTTTTTAGAAATTTGATTAAAAACAGGGGCACTTTAATTAATCAAAATCTACATTTCACTCGTGTTGTGAAAAAATACTTATCTTTTAATCTTGACAGCCGCTTCAGCTTCCTCCGCCCGTCTCAAAGCCTCTTCCTGGGTCTAAAATGAGGAATAAGGCATCCTCCAATCACAGCGTTGAATCAGACACTGATTCCCCCGGGGGGGGGGGGAGCCGTGATTAGAGGATGACCAATCCATCATTTCTGACGTCAGAAATGGCTTGTGACGACCGGGGCAAACTGGAGCGTCTGTCAAGTTTAAAAGGTAAGTATTTTTTCACAATGAGTGAAATGTAAATTTTGATGAATTAAAGTGCCCCTGTTTTTAATGAAATTTTTAAAAACCAGGCACTTTAACATCAAAATGTACATTCACTTTAAGAATAAATGAAATATGTGATGAAAAACTTTTCATTGATAAAAGTTGAATCCAAGGACTAATTGTATCCTTAATGATTTTTTGGAATTCTTCTTTAAGTATATGTGAATTTTAGCAGGGGTTATATAAGAACTAGAGATGTTCTCATATTATTGGCACTATATGGATACTATTTGAATTTATCTTTTATACATGTTCATATGATAGCCTTTAATTAGTTATTTTCTTTAGTTCATGTGCCCCCTACTTTAGTGATTTTATCATACATATATATATATATATCTGTTTGTTGAACATTAATAACAGGTAAGAAATTACAGCATATAGGTATCCCTTTCAGCTTTAATGATATGTTTTTAAAGTGTATCTTGAAAAAAAAATGTATTGCCTTCTTGTGATTTTGTATAAATATGTGCGAGTGTGGTTGTAGTAAATGAGTTAATTTGGATGTATACTTAACATGAACTATGATTGGTTCAGGCCAACACCTCCTTTTGCAATGTATTAGTTGTAGGTACACCTGTTTCCCCGCTCTGATGAATTGCCCTTGAGGCAGGAAATGTGTCAGCTGCAGAACCTGTCTGCTGTGCCCTTTAGCTTTTTATTCTATGTATCAAATAAAGTGGAGCGTTTAATTATTTACCTCTCTCCTGGATTATTTTTACGCTGAGACTGCTACTTTATTGCCATATCTAGGAGCAGCAATGCACTACTGGGAGCTAGCTGCAGATTAGTGGCTGAACCTATATGCCACTTGTCATTTGCTCACCTGATGTGTTCAGCTAGCTCCCAGTAGTGCACTGCTGCTCCTTTCAACAAAGTACACCAAGAGAATGAAACAAATTTGATAACAAAAATACGTTTGAAATTTGTTTAAAATGGCATGCTCTAGCTGAATCATGAAAGAAAAAAACACAAATTTCTTGTCCCTTTAAAAGTTGTTTTTCAGCAAAATATATTTTAACATGATAGAAAGTTTCAGCGTGTACTAGTACACACACTTTTCAGATTATCAGGGCAACCTATTCTGCAGTTCTCCTATAAACTCTTTATATCACTTAGCACTCTTAAATTGTGTTATTCAACTTTGCACCTCTATCCATTATTTGCTTTTCTAGTTCACTCACAAAATTAAACTCTTGGTTGTTTTAATGAACTTACACGGTGTCAGCATGAATAACCCAGAAAAGTCAATTCTGTATGTAATTACAGTATAAGACTTGCTGCCCTAACATAACCTTATTAAACCCGAGCACCAATTACCCATGAAAGTGCAAAACATGAACAGATAAGTAATAAAAACTAGTGGAGTATAAAATGAACAGTAATGCCAACAATGGACAAAATTTGACTTTTCAGGAACATTTTATGCATCTTTATAAATTAATTATAGAACTGGAAAACAAATATTTTCTTTTAGTTTAGATGTGATAACGTTATCCTTACAGGGTCTGCATGCATGTGTAATTGTGCATGATATGAATAAAGTACACAGGTAGAAATGCATACATAAAAGCATTTAAAGGGACACAAACCCAATTTTATATAAAATAACAAACCAACCAAGGTGTGAAAAATTGCACTGAACAAGAGGAAAGGTTATAGCTGGGTATAAAGTCAGCCATGGGTGTGGAAATCAAGCAGGGCTGTAAATGCTGCCTGTATTTATTATCCTGCAAGTATTTACTTGTGTAACCCTCCCCTTTTCTCACACAACCACTCGCTCAAGAGCAAGGCTTATCAATCAGCCCAGATGAATCAGTCCAGAATGATTTCAGTGTGACACTTCTGAGGAGGCATGTAGCTAAAGAAGCAGATAATTGTTTCTTTACTTGCTATTAAAGGCTCTTATGAACATTTCAGAAGCCTCACCCACAGCTTCATAAATAGAGCCCACTGTTTTTGTTCATTTCATCTAAAAGAAGGCACTTTAAAAATGAATTATTTTAAATAAGTCACTGAGCAATTAGACATACACTTCTTCTTAGCTTCAAAATACAAATAAAAAAAGCTTTAAAATGAAAGTAGTGTCAAAATTAAACCTTCATGATTCAGAGCTTGCAAATTTAATCAACTTTCTAATACTTCTATTATCTAAGTATCATTTGTTGAAGTGCATATATAGGATCTATAGAAATAACATCAAATTCTATACTAGATATATAGATGATGTATTACTATTATGAGAAGGTTCTATGAATAGACTGGATGACTTTTTAGGTCATCTAAATAATAATGTTGGCAATTTGAGATTCACATGTAATGCTTCTGGGATCAATATGCCATATTTAGATGTCCTACTAAGTCATAAGAATGATAAAATAGTCACAGAAGTATATAGGAAATAAGTTACTGGTAACACTATATTGAGAGCGGACTCGTTACACCCACACCATTTAAAGAGAGGCATACCAAAGGGTCAATATAGTAGGTTGAGGCAAAACTGTACTAGCCTAAAAATCTATTGGCGTCATGCAAACAAATCGACAGAACGCTTGATTGATAAGGGTTATGACCCACAAGTATTGAAAGGATTGTCTGAGCAAGTCTCTGGGTTTAATAGAGGTAATCTTTTGAAAGACAATACCAGAGATAATGCAGAACAGGGAGGCATCAATTTTATTACAACATTTAGCAGGCAATTTAGTGATATTTGCAACATTATCAAAAAAAGACTGCCGATATTAGAGAGGGACAAAGACTTGCAGACTATATCCTTACAGGGTCTGCATGCATGCGTAATTGTGCATGATATGAATATAGTTCAGCACCTGGGTAGCTGAACTAAATGTAGCCACCAATCAGCAAGTACTAACCAGGATGCTGAACCAAAAATGGGCTGGCTCCTAAGCTTACATTATTGATTTTTAAAATAAAGATACCAAGAGAACGAAGAAAAATTGATAATAGGAGTAAATTAGAAAGATGCTTAAAATTGCATCCTCTATCCGAATCATGAAAGTTTAATTTTGACTAGACTATGGGGCATATTTATCAAGCTCTGTATGGAGCTGGAAGCCCTGTGTTTCTGGCGAGCCTTCAGGCTCACCAGAAACATAAGTTATGAAGCAGCGGTCTAAAGAACGCTGCTCCATAACCTGTCCGCATGCTCTGAGGCGGTGGACAGACATCGCCGGAAATCAACCTGATCCAATACGATCAGGTTGATTGACACGCGAATCTACAGGGGGCGCTATTGCACCAGCAGTTCACAAGAACTGCTGGTGCAATGATTAATACCGACAGCGTATGCTGTCAGCATTTATTGATGTGCAGCGGACATGATCTGCAATATCGGATCATGTCCGCTTGCACATTAATAAATAGGCCCCTATCTCTTCAAACAGACCTAAAAACTGTCATGCTATTCCTGTAATTGGAAGGTGAAACATATGGTGAAGAATTCAGAGGGCATGTGACATCTAAGGGTGACACAAGTCAGAAGTGACAGCAGTACATTGGTCTGTTTGGACACTTTTTATGCTAGCTGTTTTAACTACATAGACTAAGTGCAGAGTGTGGGCCAGATTGCAAGTGGTGCGTTAATGATGCAATTGCACAATATCGCTGGACTGTGCTAACATTAGTGCACAACTTGATATTACAAGTCCATGGTAAAGCATGTTTACTAGAGAAGTGGACAGAAGAAAAACAACAGCTAATCCTACTCTAAGTGTAGATGTATTAATATAAACAGTGCACAAATGAACAGGCACTTACTGGAAAAGAAAATGAAAAGCAGTTCA
This sequence comes from Bombina bombina, assembly GCF_027579735.1. Taxonomy (NCBI): domain Eukaryota; kingdom Metazoa; phylum Chordata; class Amphibia; order Anura; family Bombinatoridae; genus Bombina; species Bombina bombina. Next base: position 208,878,533 of record NC_069507.1, read on the forward strand.
CAATAGTGACATACCATTCTTCTCGTATGGTTCCCCATGCTACAGCAAATTAGCATTCCCTTAGGTGATCCACTGTAATCCAAAGTACAGTATCTGTGAGTACAGATTCCCAGAGGTCGGCACAAGTTGCACAACTTTTCAATTGACTTCTTTTATCAAAACTTCTTAGTTTTCTTGCTATCCATTGTTGAAAAGCAAGACGGTAATCTCAGGAGTGTGCACGTGTCTGCAGCACTATACGGCTGCAGTTTTGCAAGAATGTGTATACATTAGCAAGAGCATTAGATGGCAGGACTATTTCCTATAATATAGTGATCCAGGCATGTGCACACTATCTACCTAGGCATCTCTTCAACAAAGAACAAAGCAAATTTGATAATAGAAGTAAATTGAAAACGTTTTTTTAAATTGTATTCTGGATCTGAATGATAAAAGAAAATGTTTGGGTTTATAGCCCTTGTGAAGTATCTCACAAGTCTCACTGTTTCAAAGCTTACAAGATTGTCTTGTTTTTCTTTTTCTTTTATTTCTCTTTAAAGTGATACTGACATCAAAATGTAACTTTCACAATTCAGATAGAACATCCACATTTAAAGGACTGTTTAATTTACTTCTGTTTATATACACACTTTCTGAGGCCCAAGCCACTACTAAGCATGTGCAAAATTTACAGTGTAAGCATTTATGAGAATGTGATTGGCTGATTGCTGTCACATGGTACAGGAGGCCAACAAGCTGAAGTTAATTTTGAAATTTGTCAGAAAAAAAAATCTACTACTCATTTAGGGCCAGATTATAAGTGGATGTAATGTACTACTTAATTCTAGGTATTCTTTAGATAATAATACGGCTCAGTTCTTAGTACTAAGATAAAAGGTTAGCAGATCACCTTTGTTATTCAAAATAGTAGTTGTGTGTCACTGTGATAACTATAACGAGATTTCCCCAGTTATCACATTGACTTAATATATGCCAAAGCGAAACAGTAAGATTAAATAGGAATAACTTTACTAAATATCGACTTGGCAAAATAAATGTGTTACCGTTGTCAGTAGGAATGAGCTCACGCTGGTACCGGAGATGCCGGGAGTGAGACAGGCTGAACAGGTTACACTGAGAGCTCACGCTGGAACCGGAGATGCCGGGAGTGAGACAGGCTGATCAGGTTGCTCTGCACGTCCGTAGCTGATGACGTTAGAGTGGAGCTCACAATCTCTCTGGAAGCAAGGAGAGAGACTGCTGGAAACACCCGATCTAGCAACTGGAAGCTTCAGAAAGCCTGAGAGCAGGCAACAGGAATCGTAGGAAGGTAAATACTCAAAGCTAGCAAGGATAGGAATCCGTAGCAAAGTTGCTACAACACTCAATTCGCCAGCGTAGGTAAATAGGAGGTGGGTCCTTAAATAGCAAGAGGAAGTAAAATCCTTAAAGGGACAGCATACAAACTCGGACAATCCTCACATAGGCCCCCCCAAAAAGGAACCACAGCGAGGTTCAAGGCCGTGGTCTATCCGGATACCTCCTATGAAAAACGGAAACCAACCTAGGTGCTGACACATTAGAGGCTGGCTCCCAGGAATCCTCGTCATGTCCGTAACCCTTCCAGTGAATCAAATAAAACAGCCGCCCATGACGGTAACGGGAATCAAGGATGCTCTGAACTTCGTAGTCAACATCAGGGACATCAACTCTAGGAACAGTCAGAGAGGTAGGGTCAGACGGAGGCGAGGTACAAGGCTTGACCAAGGAGATATGGAATGTAGGGTGTATCCGGATGGTAGAAGGAAGATCGAGAGTAACTGTAACAGGATTAACCAAACGAAGGATAGGGTAAGGTCCAATGAATAACGGACCTAACTTCCGACTAGGATAAGGGAGCTTCAAATTCTTAGTTGAGAGCCAGACAAGTTGACCCACGGAGTACTCAGGGGCCTTTCTATGGCGAAGGTTGTAGTGACTTTGTTGTGTAGATTGGGCTTGATGGATATTGTCCCTTGCAGACGTGAAGATCTGGGACATGTCATTCACCAGATCGTTGACTCGTGGAGAAGGTGTTTCAATACGTGGAAAAAGATCAAAACGAGGATGGTACCCATAGTTGATGAAGAAGGGACTGTATCCAGTTGAGGAACTTTTGCTATTATTGTAAGCGATCTCAGCCAGAGGTAAGTAGGACGCCCATGTTTCTTGCTGATGCGAGCAGTAGCATCTCAGGTACTGTTCGAGGCACTGATTCACACGCTCCGTTTGCCCATTAGTTTGGGGGTGATAGGAGGTGCTGAGACGTTGATCAATATGTAATGCTTTGCAAAGTTTTCTCCAGAACCTGGAGGTGAACTGTGTTCCTCTATCACTTATCAGAACTTTGGGGATGCCATGTAATCGAATAATTTCCTTAACAAAGATGTTGCTTGTTTTCTCAGCCGAAGGTAAAGCAGTGAGTGGAACAAAATGTTCCATCTTTGAAAACAAATCAGTTACAACCAAAATAGTAGTGTATGACATCGACATAGGGAGTTCAACAATGAAGTCCAATGAAACCATCTCCCATGGAGCATGTGGAACCGGCATTGGATGGAGTAACCCAGTGGGAAGTTGTCTAGAATGTTTTGTTGTGGCACAGATGTTACACCGTGAGATATAGAGTTTCAAATCTTTTGTCATAGTAGGCCACCAAAAGGATCTCTTCAGGAGATCTTGAGATTTCGTGAGCCCCATATGTCCGGCTAAGGGTGAGTTATGAACCATATTAAGTACAGATGGTCTGAGAGAGGGGGGTACATAGAACCTATCCTGGTATCTGTATAATTGGTCTGAGTCTAAGTGTAGAATATTCAGTGGTTTTGAGTTATCGTTCCGTTGTGCCTCCTGTAGATAAGGAATCAAGTCCGTCAGTATACCAACAATGCAATGTTTCGGTATCACGGTAGAAGGAATCTGGGTAGGAGAGATTCTTTGGTCCTTTCTAGATAAGGCGTCAGCCTTACCATTTTTTGTACCTGGTCGATAGGTAATAATGTAACGGAATCTAGAGAAGTAGAGGCTCCAACGTAATTGCCTAGATGATAGAGTCCTGTTGGACTGTAAGTACTGGAGGTTTTTATGGTTGGTATAAATTACTATGGGATGATGAGCGCCTTCCAGCAGATGACGCCAATGATCAAAAGAGCTCTTAATGGCCAGGAGCTCCTTTTCCCCAACCGGGTAATTGAGTTCTGCAGGGAGCATAAGTCTTGAGAAAAATGCCACAGGGTGTAAGGGTTCTTTATAGGATTTTCTCTGTGATAAGATGGCCCCAATAGCATACTCTGATGCGTCAACTTCGAGAATAAATTGTTTGTCCAAATCTGGGAACTGTAAGATTGGAGCTGATGAGAATTTATGTTTTAGCAGATCAAACACTGTCTGCGTCTGACTAGTCCACTTGAACTCTGAGTTGAGTTTTGTGAGATCGGTTAGTGGTTTGGTTATTCTAGCAAATCCTGGAATAAACTTCCTATAGAAGTTAGAGAAGCCTAGAAAGCTCTGGACTTCTTTCTTTGAGGTGGGGATAGGCCAAATCTGTATGGCCTGCACCTTGTCTTCTTGCATACTAAAGCCTAATGGAGTGATATGGTACACTAGAAAAGCTATATCATCTGTGTCAAAGATACATTAAGTTTGGCATAAAGCCGGTGTTCTCTTAATCTGGATAGGACGTTCCTTACATGTAATCTGTGTTGGTTAAGGTCTGCAGAGTAAATCAGGATGTCATCCAAATATACAACCACGTAAACATCCAGTATGTCCCTGAAAATGTCATTAATTAAACATTGAAATGTAGCTGGAGCGTTACACAATCCGAATGGCATTACAGTATACTCAAACAGGCCATATCTGGTCCTGAATGCTGTAAGCCATTCATCTCCAGCTCTCATTCTGATGAGATTATAGGCACCTCAGAGATCCAATTTTGTGATAACCGAGGCACCCCTCAATCTCTCTATCAGCTCAGGTATAAGTGGGAGTGGGTACCTATTTTTCCTAGTGCGTCTGTTCAGCTCTCTGTAATCAATAATAGGCCTTAAAGACCCATCCTTATTAGTGACAAAGAACATGCCAGCCTCAGCAGGTGAGGTGCTAGGTCTTATAAACCCTTTCCTGAGGTTTTCATCTATATAATTCTTTAGATGTTCCAGTTCGGGCTTAGATAATGGGTAGATATGCCCGAAAGGGATGGAAACCCCAGGAAGGAGATCAATCGGGCAATCGTATGCCCTATGAGGTGGCAGAGTTTCAGCATCCTTTTTATCAAATACGTCGCTAAAATCAAGATAATGTGTGGGAATAGTTGATTCTGTGACGTTTAGTACTGTAGTTGTACTATGTTTTGTCTCGGGAGAAGCGGTTGGAGGAAAAGTGAGACTAAGATTATACCAATCAATTAGAGGTTTATGTTGGCGTAACCAATGAATTCCTAGTATGACATTAAACATAGGGGAGTGTATGACATCTAAGGTTAAATCCCCAGAAAAGTAAGTCTTTATGGAAAGATGTAGTGGTAATGTCTGATGGGTGACTGGACCTGTGGACAAAGACCTACCATCAATGACCTTTATAGAGACAGGGTTATGCTTACACAACAATGGAATTTTATTACATTTGGCAAATTTCATATCAACAAAATTCCCACAGGAACCCGTGTCAACAATAGCTTCAGTCGTGATCCTGTTGTTGTCCCACTGTAAAACAATGGGTATGGTTATAAACCTGGATGACAGTGAATCACACGCAGAACTTAAATGGAAGTTGGATAACTTACATGATTTTTGTTTAGAGAGGGCTGGACAGTCCTTAACCTCATGATTTGTAGCTGCGCAATACATGCACAAATTCTGAGCTTTTCTCCTCAATTTTTCCTGAGGTGGTAGCGGCCCTTTCACGAAACCTATTTCCATAGGTTGAGCATAATCTTTGGTGGTGTAACTCTGGGAAGGAATATACTTCTTGGAGGAGCTTGCTTTCTCTGAGCGCCTCTCCCTGAGGCGTCGGTCAATACTTATAGCATGAGAAAACAGTTCCTCAAGGGATTCTGGAATTCCAATGCGAGAAAGCTCGTCTTTAATCTCTTCTGAGAGACCAATTCGGAACTGATTTTTTAGGGAAACTTCGTTCCATAGAGAGTCAGTGGCAGAGATTTTAAACTGAGTTATATACACTTCTACAGGATTTTTTGATTGTTTAAGGGATCTCAAAGTGTTCTCTGCAGAAATCTGCTTGAATGGGTCATCATAAAGGATAGACATTTCAGCAAAAAACCCATCTAATGATCCCAATATAGAATCCTGTCTCTTATAATATGAATCCGCCCAGGCTCTCGGTTCACCCCTGAGGTACGAGATCACAGTCAGTACTCTAACCCTCTCTGAAGGATAAGTTCTGGGTTTGAGCTCAAATAATAACATGCAGGAGTTTTTAAATTCTCTGAATTGAGAACGAGTCCCAGTGAACTTTTTAGGGGGTGAGACTGAGGTTTCTGGGTGTATCTCTATTTGGCTAGGTTTTACTGAGAGAACTTCTCTAAGACAGGTCTTTAGTGCCTGGTTCTCAACTTGTAGTTCTTGGAAGGAGTTGCTTATGAAATCCATTCTATCTGACAGAGCCTGGATATGATTTGACATAGTATCCTGATCCATGTCAGCCTCTAAGTAGTACTTCAAATTCCACAAGGTGCAGAAATTTATTAGGAATTTTATATAGCTAATTCCTAACTTTTTGGGGCTGGCGAATTATGTAATGTACTACTTAATTCTAGGTATTCTTTAGATAATAATACGGCTCAGTTCTTAGTACTAAGATAAAAGGTTAGCAGATCACCTTTGTTATTCAAAATAGTAGTTGTGTGTCACTGTGATAACTATAACGAGATTTCCCCAGTTATCACATTGACTTAATATATGCCAAAGCGAAACAGTAAGATTAAATAGGAATAACTTTACTAAATATCGACTTGGTAAAATAAATGTTGTCAGTAGGAATGAGCTCACGCTGGTACCGGAGATGCCGGGAGTGAGACAGGCTGAACAGGTTACACTGAGAGCTCACGCTGGAACCAGAGATGCCGGGAGTGAGACAGGCTGATCAGGTTGCTCTGCACGTCCGTAGCTGATGACGTCAGAGTGGAGCTCACGATCTCTCTGGAAGCAAGGAGAGAGACTGCTGGAAACACCCGATCTAGCAACTGGAAGCTTCAGAAAGCCTGAGAGCAGGCAACAGGAATCATAGGAAGGTAAATACTCAAAGCTAGCAAGGATAGGAATCCGTAGCAAAGTTGCTACAACACTCAATTCGTCAGCGTAGGTAAATAGGAGGTGGGTCCTTAAATAGCAAGAGGAAGTAAAATCCTTAAAGGGACAGCATACAAACTCGGACAATCCTCACAGTGGAGCTCAAAATATCGCTTTTACTAATGCAATATTTACTCTCCACTTTGTAATACCAGCACACGCAAATGTGAGCTGGTATTACAGGTGAGGTGCAATGCGAACGCGACTTCACCTTTGCATTTCTCGTTAGCATTGCACTCATGAGAGCACATTTCCATAGGCTCCAATGGCAGCCTCATTCTGATGCCGTCAGAGATGGCACAGAACCTAAGCATAGCGAAGAGGGTAAGGAGCTCAGCGATGGCAGCAATATTAAAAATATTTGTATATGCTTATATATATATACAAATATATGTATGTGTTAATATCTCTATAACTGGAAGAAGAGGCGATCAATCCAGATAAAAGTAAAACGTAACTTTTATTATTCAATACAAAGGTAAAAAATAACCTCAGAGCCACAGTTCATGTTCAAAGGTGTTGTGTATCAGATTGGCTTACGCGTTTCGGCGTGAGCCGTAATCATAGCCTATACAACCTGATACACTGCACCCTTTTAAATCCTTAAAACGTACAGTGATTGGATAATAGCAAAATCAGCAGTATTTGCATAAACACACCTTTGAATAGCGGTAACAATTAACAGTACTAAGTAATTCTGTAACCCAGTCACAGGTTTACAAGTTATCAACAAACATTTTCACTCAAAATTAATATATACATTATCATATAAATCCAGAAGCCTCCTAGGGAAATACAAAGGGATATTGTATTGTAGATGTAAATTTAAGGACACCCAAAAACCAGCAAAAGCTCAGATCGAATATACAGAGATTGAATAAAGAAGAATACCCGGGGTCAATGAATAATAACACTATTAAATTTATGTATCCAAAATATTACAAAATAATAAAATTATAAAACTAATTTCACAAAGTTACAAAGACATAAAGTTATACATGGGTAATTGTAAAGGCGGGAACGACCAGGCAAATACTCATTGTGTATTACTCTGTACGACCCAAACTAACTAGTGACACTAAAACTTAATATACAGAATAAATCTATCGCCCGTGACTTACTAGAAAAAGGGTCAACTGAGATAAACACAATAAAATAAACACATAGAATCCCTAAGGCTGAGCCTATTCAGATCTACAAACAATAAATACAAGATCTTATTGCCAGAAATTAATTAAATCAAATTCAGAGTTAAGCCCTAAAGGCAATCTCATCTTTAATCTGAAAATCCAAAACATTTCTTCGTGTTCAAGCCTTTTAGTGCGATCCCCACCTCTACCTACCAGGGGTATTTTTTCAATGATATTCCAAACAAAGGTATCAATACTCTTATTATGGTAATGAAGAAAGTGTTGGACAAGGGGTGTTTTTGCTTTGCCAATGTGGATGGTAGAAAAATGTTCCCTAATGCGGGAGTTCACGTCTCTTGTGGTGAGCCCCACGTACTGTAGGGAACAAGCTGTACAAGTGATTAAATATACCACAAAATTACAAGTGCAGTTCAGACAGTTACGGATCTCAAAAATGTCTCCTGTTGCCATAGATTTAAATTGTGTACCCAGCGCATGTTCACAAGGTTTGCACCTGGATTTACCACATTTGAACATACCCTTGTGCTGTAGCCAGGTAGAAATTTTAGGTTTCTGTTTAATTACTTATGAAGGTGCTACATAATTCCCTAGCGTTCTAGCTTTTCTGTAGGCACACCTCATACCTTTGTCTATTACCGGGACCATAAGGTCATCAGCAACTAACATCCTAAAATGTTTACGCACTATATTGCACACCTTGTTATAGTGTGCGCTGTAGTTGGTGACAAAGGTAAATCCATCAAATCTTTTATTAACTGTAAAGTCCTTATCCTCTAACAGAAAATCCCTGTCCAAATGCTGTACCTCCTGCCTAGCTCTCACTACCACATGCTGTTTGTAACCTCTGTCTCTCAATCTACTACAGAGTATATCTGCCTCTTTTTCATATTGACCTCTGTTAGTACAGTTTCTTTTCATACGAATGAATTGCCCCTTTGCCACAGCATGGGGCACATGTGAGGGATGACAGCTTTTGGCACTCAATAAAGAGTTGCCCGAGATAGGCTTCCGATACACACCTGTTTCAATAGTTCCATTGGGTAATCCCTT